>NW_002987885.1:101102-141922 GCF_000006295.1 Pediculus humanus corporis | reverse complement strand
ATTTTTGTTTTATTTAAAAAAAAAAAATTTTTTTTTCATGGTTCGTATCATCCGCCCTCTCTCTCTCACTCACTCTCTTTGTTTTCTTTATTTTCTCTCTCTCTTTCTCACGTGGTTTTTATAACGCACGCATCATAATTAATAAAAAATAATTTAAATGAAATTTTTAACAAGTTTACGAAAGAAAAAAAAGAAGTTAAAGAGGGATATGTATGAGTAGATGGTTAATCGGTTGTGGCGAGGGGGTAGAGGAGGCGGGGAAAGAGGACAAGATGGCGTAGCAAGAGGAATAAATACATTTATTAAACAATTAAAACCAAATCTAATAACAAAACGGAAAACATTCTTTTCCAAGTTAAACCATGACAAATCTCGACTTTGGTCAATTCACTTAAATTCGTCACTCATGAAATCCTTCGTTTTTTTTTTCTTTCTAGAACCTTCCACTAACCAACTTTCTTTTCTTCCGTCGCCGCCGCCTCTGCCGCCTTTTTGTATTTAATATTATGACATATCGTCGTAATTCATATGCCCGCGCACACCCACAACGACAACAACAACACAATCTTTTCTTCTTCTTTTAATTTTTTCACATCGGAATAACGAGAATGAAATCATTTGAACCGAGAGTCTGTTCACCTAAATTTCTTGTCGTCGCCTCAAGTCAAAAAAAAGAAAAGGTTAACTCCATGATAATGATAATAATAATAATAATGTTTAAATAAGAATGAGTCAGAAAGACGAGACTATAGAAACAGACATACGATGACTGTGACGACGCCTCTGAATCATAGGATCTGGTGAAAAAAAAGTCTCTGACTCATGAAAATTAGGTACGGCCCCAATAAATCCATGACTCAGAATTTATTTTTTCAGGTAAAAATAAATAATAAATAAATAAATAAGGTACAGAATTCGACAGAATTTCTCGGAAACTCATAAAAAAAAAAAAAAAATTACTTCCATCGCAGAGCCGCCATTTTGTAAAATGTTTAATTAAATGCGAATTTCAGAACGTACCTAAAGTCATGGTTCTAATTGAGTGACAATATTTAAAACCGTACCGACACAACAGCAGACGACAAAAACTTTCGAATTAATTCGTTTTGGTTATTATTATTATTATTACAATAAAACTTCGAGATATAAATTTTTTAAAGGTACGAAAAAATCGAAAAAAAATTTTTTTTATTACGTGAGACACAAACACGAAAAATTCCGACGTCAACCGCAACGGTAAATAATAATAATAATAACGAAACGAAAAATAATGATGATGATAATAATAATGAACAATGTTAAAGTGGAAGAAACGAATTTTTTAAACGTTTCACGGATTATAAATAATAATAATAATAATTTTTCTTGTGTATAAATTAAAGAATGCAATTATAATTAGTGACGGTTAAGAGGGCCGTGACATTGTCACGTGGTTTTTTTTTGTAATTATAAATTTACCTTTGAATAGTTTTAAATCACTTTCACGAAACTTGGGAATTTTTCGTCTGCTATCTATCCTCCACTACGATAAATCAGGCACGACGAAATAAAAACCCGGTTAAAAAATTATTAATGACGTCACACAATCGAAAATAAAGAGAGAAAATTTTTTTTTGCTGTCGTTCCATATATATATTTTTATTAAACTCAATTTTATGAGGTTAGACGTGGTGGCAGATGTTGTTATTGTTACTACAGCCACGAAATCATTATCAACGTAATTTTTAAACGATTCCCGTAAAAAAAAAAGTTATTTAACGACGAGTTTTGTTGTCGTGTTTGTCGTGATTGGTAAACATAAACATCTCTAAAATAATCAAAAATAAAAAAACGATAAACTATACGTTCCCCCCTCTTCTCCCCTCTAATAATTTCAATTTTTTTTTTCGATAGATAATTTGACAAAATGTCAGATGACTAACTAATTCCACGATGATAAGAAAAAAAAAAAATTAATAAATCATTATCTGTTTTTTTTTTTTTTTACCGATGTATATATTGAAAAATTAGTTTAAATAAAAAAAAACGTGTAATTATAATCAACCCGTCGTAGAAATTTCACACGGCAATTTAACCGCCAAAACATGTTTAAAAAAAAATTATCGTCTGCTTTATTTATTTATTTAAATCTTGTAACGATGACTAATATTTATATAAAGTTTTATTATTATTATTGTAAAAGTCTATGCGAATATAAAAGATCCCCCTCCTCTCCCTCCGTCGGGATTTATATATATTTTATTTAAAAGTGGTAGAAGAATAAATAAATAAAAATAAAAAAAAACTAATTTCTTTAAAACATTTTTTACAGTTTTATATTATAAAAAAAAATAAAAAAATTTAAAACTAACAAACAGTTTTTTTTGCCTTCCTTCCTTCCACGACATTAAACATTAAAATGTTTTTTTTTTTTTAAATTGTAAATAACATGCGGATTATTTTTAAGCTTTTTTTTTTTTTATAAATCCTCCGTTAAAAAAATAAAAGAAAATGATAATAATAATAATGATAATTATGTGTTAACATTAACAGGAGCGTTTTAAGGATATAATAACGTATTATTATTATTTAAATTAAATATCACGGGTTCGAATGTGGTAAAAGAAAAACAAATTTTTCATAAAAATAATTTATGACGATCATTATCATCATCATCGTCATCATCGTCATCATCGACATTATCATCATCGTCATCGTCATCATCATCATCATCATCATCATCATCATCATCATCATTATGTTATTTTTTAGTAGAATAAATAGAATCGATGAAGATATAAGAAAATGTCTCTCGAGTATTAAACACGTATTGAATACAAATGATCTCATTCACAAATCAACAGAATAGAAAAAAAAAGAAAAAAAAGTGGCAACAGTAAAGATATTGCCACTTTGCATACAAATCATTGTAAACAATTTTTTTTTCGCTTTCCGTTTCCGGTTTTCCTTTTTTTTTTCTTTTAAAAAATAAAATTTACGATGATTCGATATCGAACCATAACGGTCAGTTTTCATCAAAAGGTAAATAAACATTTTTTTTTTTTTTTTTGAAAAAGAAAGTAACGTATTTTTGTCGTCTGCTTTTACTCGTACGTCATACGTTTATATGTGTGATGGCTCAATTTTTTTTTTTTATATGTCGCAGTTAAAGATAGAAAAAATTTTTTATTGCTTATAATGGAGATTGAAAGAAGCGAATATTTATTTTTTATTACGGCTCAAGAAAATAGTTTTTTGGTTTATTGTTATTTTGTTAGTAAAAAGAATTTTCCCGCCGACGCCGCCATCTTTCTTTTTTTTTACGGTTTTGAAGATACGGGTAGATTTTTGAGTTTTTTTTTACTTGGTGTTATTATAACAGTCGATTTGAGTTACGATTATGTTTTTTTTTGTTGTTGTTGTTATTATATCTAACATATCAATTTGAAAAAAAAAAGTTTTTATGGAATTTCACCCCTCCCTCTCCCCATCTCTCCTACGGGGGAAAAAAAAGTTTGAAATTTGAACGATTTCTAACACGTATTTTTAATGTTTTTTTTTATTATTATTTTTTTCTTCCACGTTTTATTTATTAGAAAAAAAAAATTTTTAAACAAATCGCATTATTACGTTTCCCTTATTTTATAATAAAAAAAAAAATTCACGTGGGTGGTATTTTCGCAGTTAACACAAACGTTTGTTGTTTGTTTCACGTCTTAATAATTATTATTATTATTTCCTTGACCCAATTGCAATTACATAAAAAAGGTTGAACCTTTTCCCCCATTCCATCCATTCTTCCCTTCTTAGGTGTTTGTTGTATTTTCGTAATTTTGTTAAAATTTTTTTTTGTTCGTTTTAAATTAGTTACGGTGGGGGTGGGGCGGTGGGTGGCGGCGGCGGGGGGTGGGCTAAAGGTGGAGTGAAAACCCTGACTCGCCTACCCTTGATTCCTCTCCTCCCCCCTCTCTCATTAATTTTATTTTATTTACAAAACCGACAAAAAAGAAAGAAAAGAAAAAAGTTAATGCCTTAATCTTGACTTCTTTTTGTTTTGTATTATCATTATTATTTCTTTTTATATTTTTAACATAATAGAATTGTGTTCAAAATATTTTTGTACATGTCAACGCGCCGTCGCGTAAATATAAGGGAGTGTTTTTTAAAAATGATTGTGTCAAATCTTTTTTTGAAAAAAAATAAAATAAAATACGGAAGGAAAAAAAACGTTAAAAAGATGATGACGACGGTTAAAAGGAGACATTTTCAAAAAAAAAAAAAACTTTCTCTTTCTTTGACAAAGGGTGGTCATCGGAGGAAGATTCTAACCCCAAAGGTGGTCCGTCCTTTTTTTGTCCTTTTTTTTTTTTATTCCAGAACCGCATTTGGTCATTTTCAAACAAACAAACGAAAAAAAAAATTTCCCATTATTTTCCGAAAAAAAAATCCTTATACACATCAAAAGAATACAACGTTTCTTTTTCTTTGTATAAAAAAAAAAGCAGAAAGTTTTTTAATAAATTTTTTTTTTTGAATTCGTTTGTTGTTGTACATGTCTCCTTTTTGTAAGTACACAATTAAACGTTTAATTACTCTATGAAATTTTGCAAAACTTCGAGTTGTCTTTTTACGGGATGTAAATCAAAATCATTTTTTTTTTACAGAGCTCGATGGTGACGACACCACCGCCGCCATCATAACATTTCTTTCCCATAACAATAAAATCAACAAATAATAATAATAATAAAACATTGTTATAATAAAATCCGGCAGTTAAAATTTTCGACACGTTAACATTATTTATACAAAAAAAAAAAAAGATTTAAATTTATTTTTTTATTTTTAACGATTTTTTTCTTTTAATACCATCATCATCATCATCATTATTATTATTATTATTATTACCGTTTAAAAATTATATCCACTAAAAAAAAATTTTTTTTTTTTAAGAACTCTTTGTAATGTTTTTTTTTTTTTTTAAACATAAAAAAAAGTAAATAAAAAACAAAAGTTATTTTTTTTTATTTCTCCAGGGGAGAGATTCGGCGCCGTAATTGTAATAATAATAATAATCGTTTGATTATAATAATTAATAAAACGATTTTTGATAGTAAAAAAAAAGGCGGGAATTTTTTTTTACGATTTTTGAATTAGCCGTTAAAATTTTTTTTTTTTAATTTTACGATAAGTCGTAAGTAAAATGAAGGAAGGGGAAAGGATGTGAGTCGAATGCGAAATTTTTTTTTTTTATTGAAAATAATTAGTATTTAATTTATTAACGTGGCAGAAGGCAAAAGAAAAAAAAGTGGTAAGAGAATTGAAAAAAAACAACGAAATTTTCAATTTTTAAACTTGTCGGTTACACGCACAAAAAGAAAAGAACAACAGGTACCTTAAAATGGAGTTTTTTTTATTTTTATTTTTTTGAAGGTTGGCGGCAATGATTGGCTTTTTGTCGGCTCCAGACAGAAGAAGAAAATGATTCACAAAGCAAATAACCGAACATGAATTGACAAACGTTGTCGTTATGAGGGTGGCCCCACCAAATGGTCAAATTTTGGGGCGGATTATTTTCTTTGAAATCATTCAACCTTTTCAAATTAACTTAAATTATGAGAACACGAACGATTTTTTTTTCTTTTTTTTTGGTTTCTCTGTTTCCCTCGTAAATTATCTATACCTTCTTTTATTATTATTATTATTATCATTATCATTATTATTATTATTTTAGACACGAGTTTGCCACAAAATGAATTTTTTTTAAATCAATCAAAATCTTATTCGATTTACGCGCAATTTTTTTTCCTCTCCCCTCTCTCTTGTTTTCTCAGTATTCAAACGATATGATTCATTCCAATTATTATTATTATTATTATTAAATGTAAACAAACATTACGTTAGAAATTTATTGCTTATTTAAACGTACATATGTATATATAAGCAATTTTGGTTTCGATCAGGTTTTTAATTATACCTTAAATTATTATTATTATTATTAAATTATAAAATTCAGAGAAAATTTTTTTTTCAATTTATACGATGAATCACGAACCGGTCAGCGTACAAAATTTGTTATATTTATTTCCCTACGCAATTAATTAAACTTTTTTTTTGGGGGGAGGGGAAATGAAGATCGATTTGCTTATACCCCTTTCCCCTCCCTCCTCCCGAAAAAAAGAATAAATTTGATTATTAAAACAAATTTCAACGTCTGCAAAAAAAAAAAAAAAGAAATCTGAAATAAAAAAAAAATTATTAACGAGTAACACAAGTTGCCTAAACAGAATTTACACGGCGTTTAATAATCTCACGGATTTTAATTTTTTTTTTCTCAACAAAAATTTTGTAGGTATAATAATAATAATAATAATAATAATAATAACTTCATCAAAGTTCATTATCATTATCATCATCATTATTATCATCATCAGTAGAGTAAAAAAAAAAAAAAAAAATTTTTTTAATTATAATATCAGAACGCGTTTGACGCGTATTATCCATTTCATCATATGTATGCGTCGTATGGAAAAAAAAATTTTCGCGCCTTTTTTTAAATTAAAACGTTTAAAAAAAAAACGTAAAGAAATTCATTTCCGTTTTTCTTATTAATTTTTTTTTATAAAAAAAAAGTTCATTTTCTTTTTTAATTTTTTTTTCCTTTTTTCTTTTACGAATAAAAAGAAAAAAAAATTGAAAAAATTTAATTTAATTATGAAATGATGAGGTGAAAGTGAAAGAAAATTTCCCCAGATGAAAACATAAATTTTTCTATTTGATGTTTTTTTTTTCATCCCTTTCCGGGTTTTACTTTTTTCCCCCCCTTCCCCCTACTTCCTCTCTTTCATTTTCCAACCCCGACATTTTTTTTTTTTTTTGATTACTTCTTTTTCTTACGGTTTTTTTTTTTTTTAAGTTTAAGAACACATTTTAAAAATAATCAATTATTCATAATATTGTTTTCCGTTTCACATTTTCTTTTTTTTTTCTTTTCATCTAAAAATTTTTTTTTTAATTTTTTTTTTTTTTAATTTCTTCTGAACAAATCTGAAAGTTCAGAATTAAAAACATTAAAAAGAAAAAAACATTTTGAAGCAAACTTACAGGTTTACGAAAAACACAATTTTATTATTTTTATTTACTCTCTTTCTATTTTTTTTTCGCCGCAGAAACAACCCCACCCCCTAAAAAAACGGAAAAGAAGGGAAAACATTAAAAAAATTATTTATGTGTTAATCAAACAACTACAACAACAACAAACAAAAAAATTAATCGGTATTGTTATCACTTTTATGTTTGAAAACCCTCCTTATTCGTTTTTAACTGGAAAACTTTTTTTTTTTTTTTCATTTTTTTTTATTAATATTTTCTTTATTTTTATTATTATTATTACTTCAACGATTATTATTATTACCATTTTTTCATTTAAACAAAAAAAAATTGTATTTTTTATTACGTAATAATAATAATAATAATAATAACAACTAAAGTTTCACAACTTATTATATTAGATCATTAATTTTTATGATATTCATTCTTTAATAAATTTTTTTAAAAATTATTATTATTATTATTATTATTATTATTATTATTATTATTATTATTATTATTATTATTAATATTATTATTATTGCGGTTGTTTAATCGATGCCTTTATATAGCACACGTGAGTCCGGTTAAAACTAACGTAAAAAAAAATCCCTGTAATTAATACCAACGTTTGAAAACGAAATAATAATAATTTTGGCGCGAAAATTTTACGCGCGATTTTAAAAAAAATAAAAGAAAATTTTTTTTTTTTTATTTCGTTTTAATTATTAGTTAAAGGCGGTGGAAAAAAGCAGACGAAAACGAGGAAAGAAAATCGTTTGAGATTTTCCTATTTTTTTTTTTAATAATAATAAGAAATTTAATCCCTTTTAATAATAATAATAATAATAATAATAAACGAAATGAGGAATTTTTGCCACCGACAGTTTTTTTTTTTTTTATTTCTTTCTATTTATTAACAACCCCGTGACACTTTCCATGTTTTTCCAGCTTCCCGTAGATAAATCAATCCAGACAATTCTTTTGTTTGTTTCTCTCTCACTCTCTCTCTCCCTCTCTCTCCCTTTATTTCTTAAGGGGTCATATGAAAGCTCAACAATAAGAGTAAGAAAAAAGAAAAAAAAATCTTTTTAGAACGAATTTCCGCTTCGTTGTTTCCTTTTTTTTTTCCTTAAAGAAAATATTAAGTATTTAACGTATTAAATAAAAAGAAAAACGAAAAAGGAAAAAGGAAAAAAGGAGAAAAAAAGGAAAATCTTCATAAATTAATTAATTTTTTTTTTTTTTTACGATGGAAAGTAAAAATTCAAGGTCGATAATTTTTTATTTTTAATTTGATTTGTGGCAAACGATCGTTTTTTCCATTACGTTCGCAATACATTAAACGGTAGCAAAAATTATATATATTTTTTTTTTTATACCAAGTGGTTGGTTAAAACGGAAACGTTTAATTTTACCTTCCGGCAAATTAAAAAAAAAAAAAACGATTCGTGTTATGAAACAACAACAGCAACAACAAAACTTATAACCGCAAGATTCCAGTAGCTGTTGAATAATAAATTATTATACCGCTTGAATATAATATATTCGTAATGGTTTTGTCGGGGGATCCATTAAAAAAAAAAAAAAAAAAAAAAAAAAAAAAAAAAAAAAACGTTTTCCTATATTGTCGACGAGACGTTAACGAAAAAAAAAAAAATTTTTTTAACGTGTCTTTAGAAAAGTGACAAATGATTTTATTTTAATTTTTTTTTTTTTTGATTCGTAAGTCGCGTGAAACATTTTTTTCTTTTTTTTTTAATTATTTTATTTCCTTTAAATTTTTTCTTCTCTCTCTCTGTCTTTACGTTTGTCTACCCATTCTCTCTCTCTCTCTCACCTTCTTATTCAATTTAATTTCTTTTTGAAAAAACAACAACAACTTTAAATTATAAACGTGAAAAAAAAAAAAATTTATTTTTATTAGTTTAAAACGACCCGTGTTTCCATTAATAATAATAATAATAATAATAATAATAATGATTTTTTTGTGATATTAAAAAACGAGCTACCGGGCGTGACTACAACATAGTGTGCGTGGTTTCATAGAGTAAACGCCACGTTTCATAAATATAAACGCCTTTAGGAGAAAAAAAAAAAATCGAACGGAAGCCAATACTACGTCCAACGAATTCGTATAAAAATAAATTATTACTTTTTTTTTTCTTTTCGATGGGTAATTTTAACATTGAAAAAACATAAACTAATAACCTTTAAACTTGTGGCTTCGTAAACCTGAAAATAATAATGATGATAATGATAACTATCATCATATTAATAATGATAATCATTGGGGTGAACAACAACAACAACAACCTAAAACTCATTTAGTGATCCTTTTTTTTGTCCAAAACGTGATTTTATTCTCGTCTGTGGTTTTTCTTCACGAAAAAAAAAAAAACTTTACGAACTGTACAACTACAAACGGAGGGTGGAGTGGAGGATTGGGAAGGAATTTATTAAAAGTCATCGGTGGAGAAAAATAAAATGGCGGAAAATTGAAAAATCAAAAAAAATTATTTCAGAAATTTGTTTTTTTGTTAAAAAAATATTTTCCCATCACTCGGATTTTAAAAAAAATTTAAATAAAGAAAAACAACAACAACAACAACAACAAACGAAACCTAAAACAACAACAACAAACGTTTTGTAAAAAGAAAAATTAACGATTAAGATTTATAGTTTATAGCAAATCAAAGCTCTATAATTTTTTTTTCGTATTCGTGCGACAAAGTTTCAAAAAAAAAAATAAAATAAAATAAACAACAACAACGACAAACGTTCAAAATGCGACTTTTTTATACACACACGCATATAAAAAAATTTTTTTACGATGTGAATAATATAATAAGAATTTATTAAACTATTAAAAACGATTGATTATTAAAAGTTCAAAAGGTCAACAGACGAAAAAGAAAAAAAAAAGAAATTATAATATAATAACGTTTTAGTAAATTGACCGTAAAAAAAAAATTTTATTTATTCGACTTTTTTTTTGTTTATTTTTTTTTTCTACCTGAAAAAATGATTTGCCTTAGGGGTTGAAAAATAAAAATCAACCCCCCTACAAAAAAGTATTAGTGTATTGATTTTTCTTGGTTTTTAAAGTTCATTTTGTAACAAACAAAAGGGATGTTTTTCTTTTTTTCTTTTTTGATCAATTCGGATTTATTAAATATTAAATATAACAAAAAAAAAAAAAAAAAGAAAAAAGGAGGGAAAAAAATAATCTTCGACTTCATATTCTCGTTTCTGTAGAAATCTGAACAATAATAATAATAATAATAATAATCGTGTAGAAAATATTTTAAATTGAATTCGAAAACGTTGAAGAAAAAAAGAAAGAAAAAAAAAGAGAGAGAGAGAAAAGAAACGAAGGGAAAAAAATTTTTACTTAGAAAAAGCTAAAAAAAAAAAAATCATATCATTATCATTATTATCATCATCATCATCATTATTTTTTTTTTTACATGTTTTTCCACGTTTCGAATTTTCCCAACCGGAAATGAACTTTAATTCTGAAGATTTTGTTTGTCTCCCGTCGTCGTCAACAAACGAAAATTATAAAATCAAACGTTTTTCAAATTTTTTTTTTTTGGTCGCGTCAAATAATAATAATAATAATAATAATAATAATAATAATAATAATTCGGATTGTCGTTTGTCGTATCATTTTGTTGTTTGTTTTGATAACTTTTAACGAAAAAATTAATCAGTCGAAAATAATGGCGAAAAGTTTTTTTTAAATTTATTTCCTTCCACTACACGTTTCCTCAAAATTATTATCTTGAATCCAAATTTTTAAAAAAGTCACAGAGTAAATAAACAAAATGTTACACTGTTTCCCCCATTTAGAAAAAAAAAATTAGTATACGACCCGTGAAAAAAAATAGAGTAGAGACAACCTTAAAACTGTTTGTTATCCAAAAAAAAAAAACCTGAAGTCGTAAATCAATTTTTTTTTAACATCGCCCCCCAATTTTTTTTTTTTTTTTGGTCAGAACATTAAAAGGAGTAATAAAAACGTTTAAAAATTTTATTCAGAGTTTAAATATTTAACTTATCGTCATTTAAAATCATTATCATTATCATCGAAAGGTATTATTATTATTATTAATATTTTTCTTAACTTCAGTTTGCGTTCGAGTAAAATAATTTAAAACAAAGGAAAGTAAAAACAAACGACGACAAACGAGGATAAACTCTCATGGTTAAATTAATTTGTAAAAAAAAAATTCACGGAAACAAAAAAAAAATGGCGGATGATCTTATTTACTACTTAAGTGATTTTTCAATTGATAAAAACATTCATCAAAAACAGGAAGTGAAAAATATTTTTTTTTTTTGACATATAAATGTTTTATTTTTGATAAAAACAATATGGCGGCGTCTGTCATCGTTTGAATTCTATATTTAACAGCAGTCATTCTTATTTCGCAATTTTTTTTTTATTACTCGTTTGCAAATCCGTTCAATAATAATAATAATAATAATAATAATAATAATAATAATAATAAAATAAAAAAATTATTTTTTGTGGAAAAAAAAACTTGTTGCTTATTATTTAAAAGGTTAATAATAAAATTGTCACTTGTTGCGTGACCGGAAATGAGTGAAAAGAGAAAAAAGGAAGTCGTTTGTAGGAGAGAGATTTAAAAAAAAAAAAAATACGGATTAGTTTTAAAAAAATTTTCTTTTAAAATTTTCTTCAATATTTTAAATAAAAGTAAAATAAATAAAAAAATCGTGGCAGTAGATTATTAAATCGAAAAGTAATTCATTCGCGATTTAAAAATTTTTCCCTCGCGCCAAAACAAAAAAAAATGGTAGGAATTATTATTATTACGTTGTAATGATCGTTTCACGGATTTTTTTTTTTTTTTGGTTTTTTCCGGGGGAGGAGAGAGAAGGGATTTTAAATTAAAAAATCCCCTACGGGGGGATACATCAATCACGATACGATTTTAAAAAAATCAAAAAAAGAAAAAAAACATTTTTTTAAATAACTAAGGCAATTTTTTTTTCCTACAGAAAGTAAAAAAAAAAATGAATCGGTGAGAACTTATTTTACAAAAATGACATTGTTTAAAACAAACAACGACAACAACAACAATCAAACGAAAGGTTTTTGTTGTTGTTGTTGTTTTTGTTTCTTAAAAAAAAAAAAAAGGTTTCGACCACCGAAGAAGCTTTTCGGTTATTATCATTTACCGTTTTTCTTTCTTTTTCTTTTAAAAACTTTATTACCATTATTATTATTATTATTATTATTATTATTTTCTCTCTGACCATTTGTCAAAGGTTACCTTTTTTCTTTTTCCTTTTAGAAAAATTTCCATTGTTCTTAGTAAAATATTTTGTCTTTTTATGTACATAATATGGGGTTTTTTATTGAAATAAATAACTTTAAATAAAAACGTATGAACGAAATGTTACGGTTAATTATTATTTTTTTCTTCTGCTTTTTCAGTGTTTTTTTGTGTACTCCTCTTCCTCCTCTTCATTCCTCTACCCCCTTCCCCTCAAAAAATTACGCTGCGTTTTTATGTATAGAAAATAACTCACGGTAAGTCGAGTAATCCGACATGTTAAAGTTTTTTTTCTTTTTTTTTGTGTGAATATTTTAAAGTTTTATATTCAAATTTTCACATTCACAAGCACACGCATACATTTTCATTTTTTTTTATTTCGTAACCACGATTTATCCCCCCACCTCCACCCTTCCCTCCGTTTTCACGCGTATTCTAATGCAAACTCATTTGTTATGATTTCACAAAAATGATTCTTTTTTTTTTCCAAAAAAAAAAAAAAAATCCATTCAATGACTGACTAAATCGTTTAAATCAAAATCGTTTTATTATTCCGTTCTTTTTTTTAGGGGGGAGGGGGAGGGGGTTTAAGAAAATATGACGTCATGAATCAAAATTGGAATTTTTTTTTTATTTCGCACAAGGAATACTGATGATCATTTACTTTATTTTTGATATCTTTGTTTTTTTTTCTCCTTAATTATATCCTGAATCTCCTTTTTTTTTAAAAAAAAATTTTTTTCTGACGGCACGTTCGATTCAATCAAGATGGCGGTGAATATGACACAAACATTATCGGCGGTATGGCGGTGGTAAAAGTGACAAATACTCAAGTAGGTTCGTACATAAAGAAAAAAAAGAAATTTCGAACCATATGAATTTCATTTTTATTTTTTTCGTCGGGGAGTGGGGGGGAGGAATTTTTTTGTGTGGGTTGAAATCTGCCTATCATCAGTTTTCTTGTTACGACTGATTAATTAATTATTTTTTTTTTTTTTTTGTTTATTTTAACCTCATTCATCAGTGCATCCAACATATGTGCGAGTAAACCATAATTAAAAAATTTTTTTTTTCTTCTTTTTATACAACTACTACTAATAGCTAAATAAATCAAATAAAAAGTTTTTTTTTTAAACCTTTGGGCTCTTTTTTATAACGATTTTCTAACAAAAAAAGTTCCCCCCTTCCCTCCCTCCGCTTCTTCTCCCCTTCATTATTTTTAACCGTTTTTTTTGAGGGCATTACCAGAAATGCGTAACTTTTTTTAAAAAAATGTTTTCTGAAAAAAAAAATCATGTAGTCTTGTTGTTGCTGTTTTTAACGGTCAAAAATAAATAAGCAGAAGATATTAAATTTTTTAACAAAAATTATTTGTTTACAAAAAGGAACATTCGATTCATTAATAACGTTATAATATAAAAGAAAAACGTGGAAGAAGAAAATTTTTAGAAGGAAAAATAGAGAGAAAAAGACACAACACAGGTATGGATTATATACAAGTTTCCTTTTTTCCTTTTTTTAATGTAATAAAATAAAAAAATTTAATTTAAAATAATTGAAAAATAAAACAAAACCGACATAAACCGGAAACGAGAAAAGAAAAAAAAGAGAGAGAGAGAGAGGGGAAAAAAGAGAAAAACTAATGAAGACTAATGAAATTTGAAACAATGGAGAAAATTATATATATAAATTACTAAATGTTAAATGGTATATTTAAAAGTTTTTTTTTTTTTTTTTGGTAAAAAGAAGCAAAAAAAAGTTCGATCCCCCCTTCTTCGACCTCCCCAAAAAAGGTTCCCGTTCCAGATAGGAAATTTCCCGTTAGAAAATTTCACGGCAAACATAAACAAACCCATGGAAATCTAACAAACAAATTGCAACAAACAAATACTTTTAATCTTTTTTACAACGATTTTTTTTTTTCCGACGTGGTTGCAGATAATTATTAGCATTCGTATCCAACCATATTTGTGTCGTACTTTACGTTTTTTTTTTTTAACCGCAAAAAAAAACAAAGTCACGATGATGATGATTTTAATTAAAATTTTAGACTGGAAAATTAATGGGAAAAACAATGGAGTTTTATTGGTTCTTCTGCGTTGTGAACTTTAATAACAAACCATAAACGATAGCAAAAAAAAAAAAAAATTAAGAACAACGAAATTAAACTTAAGATACGTTGACTTTGCTACTGAAAAAAATTAAAACTCACGTTCGACCAAAGGAAATAAAAAAAAAAAAAAAAAAAAAAACAAAACGAAAACCTGACAAGCTCAGGTGCAGAGATTTATAAAAAAAAAAAATCTTTTGTTACTTTCTTGCCCCAGAGAGAGAGAGAGAGAGAGAGAGAGAAAGAGAGAGAGAAACTACAACGTCTTTAAGATTTAATGTCAAAAAAAAAAAAAAAAAAAAAAAACGGACAAAAAAAAAAAATAATAAAAATAAGGCAGCATATAATTATTAATACTTCGTTGCCAGATTTTAATTATCGACCTTGAACACAGCTGCAGAGGGGGGGGAGGCCGGGGACGTATTAAACACAGCTTCCTACCTTACTTTTTAACAAAAATTTATTATAAGAAAAACTTTTCTCGTACCTTAAATAATAAAAATTTTCAATTCTTTTCACGTTTCTCCCATTTTAAATAAGTTAATTACGCTTACGTATAACAATCGTCACGAGAACTCAATTGATATTTTTATAAAATTTTTCACGGAATCGTAAGAAAATTTCGTCGATGATCCGCTCCACGTGAGCGTTTTTCGTCAATTTACGATTTCGTTTATTTTTGATTTACCGTAAGAAAAATTATTTTTTACGTGTTTATCAAATCGCGCGACGAGTCATTTCAAATGTTTCCCCGTATAAATTTCCAATTTAAAAAAAAAAATAATAATAACGCATACAGGTACGCATAAGTTGAAACGTTTTTTTTTTTTTTTTTTTTTTTTTATTTATCTTTTAAAAAAAAAAAAAAACTTGAAAAAAAAGAAGTTTGAAGCATAAGATGACACGTTTTACGCATAAGACAACCACGTGTAAAATAAGTTTTTCTCAAAAAGAAAATTAATATTAACCACGTGTTACTACGAGGGGCTTAAGATCAAGGTCATTTTTACGATTACCATTATCTTTTTTTTTTTTTTTTTTTTTTTTTTTTGTTATTGGTGATGATTGTATACAAAAAAGAAATAAACAAAAAAAAAAAAAAAACGTCGTGGCACATGAAACGAGGGAAAAACTAATGATAAATGAGAGACTAGCAAATCTACGGGGTTAAGATAATATTTTAAGAGGCATCGCGTTTTTTTTTTTTAATTTCATTTTATGTAAAACCTTTACGTAAATAAATAAAATTTTATATTATTATTATTATCATTATTTTGTTTTTCAACAAACAGCCGAACCACGTTAAAATAATATTTTTATCAAATATTTGAAATAAAATAAAATAAAATCGAATTTATTAATCGTGAACGCAGATAAAGTAAAAAAAAAGTTTTAAAAAATTAATTATAATATATTTATAATTTATATAAATTATTCATTAATGTTTATTATCATTATTATTATTATTTAAACGATTAAATCGTATCGTATCGTAACCAGAAGGATAAATAAATAAAAAAAAATTTCCTTTCGAAAAAAAAAAAAAAAACTTAAAACAAAGAAAAACCTTTAGAAAAAAAAAAGTAAATGGATGATGTTGCCACGATTTTATTGCCTTGGGTTTAAAAAAAAAAAAAAAAACTTACTGCAACCACTTTTAATAATTAACATTCAAAATGCAATTTATGCGTTAAGAAATAGGCCGACGACGACAACGATAAATATTGCGCATAATTTTTTTTTTTTTTTTCAATTAACACAAGGACGTAGTTTGTTGTTGTTGTTGTTGTTGTTACATATATAGAACAAAATGGCATATATTGAAAGTTATAGAGCTGTCATGTGGGGGGTTTCTCTATATTTTATAGATCTAAATAAAAAAAAAAAAACTCATTAGGATTAAAATTTTAAACCTTTTTACTTTTTTGTCAAGGTCTAAAATTATATACATAAATATAAAAAAGGAGGATAAATTGAATATTTATAATTATTATTATTATTATTATACGTATGATTAGATAATTCGTTTCGAGAGTCGTTTAATTAATTAAAAAAAAAAACATTTTTTAATTAATTTTATTATTATATTTGTTTCAAAAAAAAAATAATGCGAAAGGTAAAGTTTGTCTCGATTTTTGTTGTCTTGCGTTCTAATACCACGTTAAATTTTAAAATAATTTAAAGAAAAAAAAAGTGCATGGAAAATGCACTGAGCATACACGTAAATTGATGCCAATAAAAAAATTTTTTTTTTTTTTTTACTATTTCTCGCGTGCACGAATCTCTGGACAATAAAAAGGAAAAAAAATCTCGACGGTTTAGTTCGTAAATTAATTAAAAAATAATAATAATGATAATAATAATAATTTTTTTTTATATTTTTATTTAAAACATAAAATGATGCAGACATATTTAAAAGCCATAGGTGGATTGTGCTAAAAATAACTCTATTTGTAAGTCAATCTAAAGGGCAATGGACGAAGACTATCAAAAAAAAAAAAAAAAAAAAGGTGTTGTAGGAGTTAAAGGTAAAAAGAGAAAGAGAAGGAAAGAGAGAGAGAGAGATATATTGAAGTTAAGAAGGACGAAGATTAAAAGAGAACCTAATACATTGTATAAAGGCGAGCATTCACCTGGATGAACTTGTTGTTTTGGTAATTTGGCAACACAGGCAGTCACGCGTTCAGCTGTGAAGTGCTTGACCGTAGCAGCTTCTGGTTTTACTGAATCTTTTTCTATCTCTCTCTCTCTTACTTTTATCTCCGTAATTAATTTTTTTTTTTATTTCGTCTGCTTCCTTCGTTTCGTTTCGTTTTTCTCTCTTCCTAATCTTTCGAACGAACGACAATGATCGGATTTAATAATTTATTAATTTACCCTTTGCACGATTACCGTATTTTTTTTTTATTTAATGGAGATTAAAATTAAATTGAAAAATGAATAAACTAATGACCCTTAAATAAATTTTTATAGGGGGGGTTGTTTCCTACTCTTCCCTCCCCCCAACTTTTCCGAAAAAAAAAAAAAAATTAATAGAATTAGTTCTCAGGTAAATTATTATAATAATAAATTTTTTTTTTCCTCTCAAATCGATTTGTTTGAATTTAAACGAGCGGGATGATATTATTATTATTATTATTATTATTATTATTAAATATTAATCGTTCTAGAATATTCTATGAAGTTTGTTGTCGTTTGATTCGGATTGTGAAAAAAAAAAAAAAAAATTATTCTTCGATTGTAATTACTTTTTGTGCCTCCAGCACTCGTGATATTTTTTTTTTTTTATTGGAAGTTTTAAAAATTGGAAAAGAGTGAGAAGGTATGGGGAGGAGGAGGAGGAGGTTGTAGCGTTGATGGTGGTGGTGGTGGAAAAGGGCTTTTATATCGAATCGTTACGAGTAAATATTTACAGATTAGACCGGATAATGACTTTTTATGCTTCGTGCATATTGTATTTCTAGTATGTAAAAATTTTTATCTCTCTCTCTCTCTCTCACTACCTCTTTCTGCCTCTCTCCCTCTCTTTCTGTGTGTGTGTGTGTAAATATTAAAAACCGAGCTTCAAGCCATTATGAAATAACCGAAATGACATTCTTATTATTATTATTTTTTTAAAATTTATCGTTATTATTATTATTATTACTTACTCTAATACGATGCCCCATCTTGTGATTGTTCAGTAAGAAGAAACCCTATCAAAAAAAAAAAAAAAATTTAAATTTGAATTTAATAACGGAATTAAAAATTAAAAAAACAAATGAAAATTTTTTTTTTAAAATTTAGACATAATAATTTCTTATTATTATCACACTCACGTGGCATTTGTATAATTTTCTTGTTTATTATTATTTTTTTTTTTTCAACGTAATAACGCCGCAGAATGTGAGTGAGCATTTTTAAAACTAATATTATCATTATCATTATTATTACTACTACTACTGTTACGATAATTTTTTTTTTTTTAAATGACTATCAAGTGAAAAAAAATAAGAAAAATTTTTTAAGTTAAGTCATCCATAAAAAAAAAAATATAGTAAGTGAAAGTAAATAATTAACTATTATATTTTTTTTTCCAACAACAACAACAAACACGCGAGAAGGTAACAAACAAACAAACAAAACGGGATTTAAATTTTAACGCGAAACCTTTTTTTTTTCGTTTTGTTTTGAACAACAGCAGCATCCAAAAAAAATTTATTTACTTATTTTTTCGTATCGTAATTTTAAATATCGAATTACTTTTTTTTTTGAAAAAGGGGAGAGAGAGGGAGAGGGAGAAAGGATAAAAAAACGAAGGAATCCTGCTAAATAAGCGAACGAAATAAAATAACATTCGTCGTCGTTGTCTGTACAAAAAAACACAATTTCTAGAAAAAAAAAACCCCCCACAAAAATTATTAAAAAAAAAAAAAAGGTTTTATTTACGAAATCACGAATTTTTAAGAGAGATTTTTTTTTTAGGGTCATAACTGGGGATAAAGATAAACCAGATGCATGCAATTGTGTGCCTTATTTTTTTTTTTTTTCTAAGATAATAAACTGTCTAAAAATAAAATTGAAAACCTATATCATGTTACCTATATATATATATAATTTTAAAACGATACACCAACTTTCGATTTTTTTTTTAAAACAAAAAAAAATCCCTCCCCTTCCCCTTCCCTCCTCCTTCTCCTTCCCGCGTTAAATCTTACCCTCGTGACCCTTTTTTCACGACCTCCCTCCCTTCGAACGTGTGTCAAATGTCTCATACGAATTAAATTTAAAACTCGCAAGAAGAAAAAAAAAACAAAAAACTTTTCGCGTAATATTTTTCATTTTTAAAAAAAATTAACGCCCGAGGCTTTATAGCGCTATAAAAAACTATAAGCCTTGTAGTGGTAGTAAATGCTATAAAAACAAACCATCATGCGAACGTTTTAATTTTTAATTTTTTTTTTTTTTTACTTGAATTTATAAAAAATAAAAAAAATAAATTTGTGGTTTTCAACATTTTCTCCAGGATAAATGATTAGAAAAGGAGGAGGGGGAGGAGAAGGGGGAGGACTTAGAGAGAAGCCAGAGGAGAAAAAAGAGAGAGAGAGAGAGAGTTAAAGAAAAAAGAAAACAAGTGTGTGGGCATTAAATGTGGCTGTTACCGACCGAACTACAAACTAAACAAACAAATAATTTTTTCCCCGCCGTTTTCGTTACCGCCTTAACCTGAAAAAAAAAAAATCTTTAAACTTATTTATTTTCACGTGTGTGCGTTTCTATATGTATATTACGCACACACGCACACGCACACACGCACAAAGACGCTTTTTAATATACTCGAAATATATATTATTACCACCTTGCGGTTATTTGCCGGAAACTAAATTTAATCGTTAAACTTTTTTGTTTTTTTTTTTTTTGTTTAAAAAGTACCTGTTGTTGTTGTTGTTTGTTGTTTGTTTTATCAAATCATTTTTGATGAGTTTTTTTTTTTTTACATTAACGGTTAATTTTCTTTCTTTCTTCAAATTTTAAGTAAGAAAACTACTATAAAAATATAGCCACTTATATAACGTGTGTGTGTGTGTGAGAGAGGCGGTTGTTGTTTGTTGTTGATTTGTTACAAAAAAAAAAAAGTAAAACTATAATTTACGATCGGAAAAGGTACTATATAAAATTAGTTTTGCTATAATTTAATTATTAATATTATTATTATTACCGACGACGTAACATAATTTAAAAAAAAAAAAAATTTCACGGTTATGATTATAAACGTTAAACAAACAAACATTTTTTTTTCACGCTATAAAAACAAAATTACTATAATCGTTTGTTTATAAAAAAAATCACAAATTAATAAATTTTTATAGTTAATTTATAGCGATCGGAAATATTATAGAAAAGAAAAAAAAGTCGTTAAAATAAAAATTATTAAATTTTAATTATTTATAGCAAAATCAATAAATTAAATCGTTTGTTATTACGAGTCTGGGTTAAACATCTTTAAATTATAGCAAAAAACTCGCTTTTTTCAAAATCTTTTTTTTTCGAGAAAAAACCCGGTAAAAAGGTCAAGAAAATTTTTTTTTTTTAAATAAAAAGTTAACGACCGTTTCTCGTGACACGTTAAAAAAAAAATGTTGGCGAATTCGAGAATAAGTTTAAGAAGGTAAAATGATTACGTTAAAAAAAAAAACAAATTACGTTACGAAATCAAGTGTGTTTGTGTTGTTGTCTGTTGTTGTTGTTGAAGAAGAAGAAGAAAGCAGAGTAGGAAGGAAAGAAGGAAAGAAGGAAGGAAGAAACAAGTTAATCTTTCTACACGTCGGTTAGTACCTTTTTACATAAAACAACAACGGATAAGGCTAGAGAGGAGGAAGGAAGGAAGGAAGGAAGGAAGGAAGGACCGTAATAAAAGACAGATTAAAAATCATAATAGTAATAGGAGGCTCACGATTCACCAAGACCAAGACAGGACATGATCTACTCATCTACCGAGATGAGCTGGTTGGCATAATGATGGAGGAAAGATAGAAGAAGAAGAAGAAGAGCCTCGGGCCGAGGTGGGCACCAACCTTCCTCGCGTATAAATAATAATAATAATAATAATAATAACAACAACTATAATAATAATAATAATAATATTTCTTTTCTTTTTTGTAAATTAATATAAATAAAGAAAAGTTTAACAAAGGCATCGTAAGTCAACTAAGAGAAAAATAATTTTTTTTGTAAATGGTAAGAAGAAAAAGAAGGAGAAGGAGATGGAGAAAGAGAAGAAGAAGAAGATTTTTAAATTTTATGTGTATGGTAGAGTGAAAGAGTTTGTGTGTATGTTGAACTCTGATATTGTTAAATCCTGTTATTAAACTTTGTGGTTTTCTAACTCGTTTTTCTGCACTCTTTACACTCCTCCGCAAACGCACGCACACGCACACGCACGCACACAACTTTTTAAATTAAATAACCTTATTTTATTTCGTAATGCGTAAGAGTAATTTTACGATAGGAAAAAACTACGACGACGATAATAATAATTTACCAAAAAAAAAAAAAAAAAAGTATTAATAATATGCAAGTAGTTCACTACAATTATTTTCAAATTAGTATATACTCTGCGTACGTACCTGAATATTCGAGTTTAAAATCGTTATTACAACCTATAAATATTAATTTTGTTGTTGTTTGTTTGTACGTTTGTACGCACACTTTCGTATAAATTACAATTTATCTGTCAGTTTTTTGGATTATACAAATAATTTTTTTTTCTTTTTTTTTTTTTTTTAACGTTCCGATAAATTTTAAATTACTGAAAATTTAATAGATGAGGTCGAGAAAGAGAGAGAGAGAGAGAGAAAGGGAGAGAAATAAAAAAAGAGATGTAAGTAAATAAAAAAAAAAACAGCTTGTCGCAAAAAAAAAATGACGTCGATCGAATGAACACGAAAATGATTTGTTTTGTACGTATTGTTGTGACGTCATCATCGTTATTACTGCCGCCACGATTTCAATGCACTTATAAAACTCGGTTAAAAAATAAAAAAAATAAAATAAAACTAATGCCACGGAAAATAAATTTAAAAAAAAAAACGTTAAAGATAACGCGATATGTTTTTAGTACTACCGTCAAACTCGTACAAATAAAAAAAAACATTATTATTATTATTATTATTATTATTATTATTATTATTATTATTATTATTCATTATTATTCACCTTCGTTCCACGTTTAAACGTCAATAAATTTTTTTTTTTTTTGTAAATTTTAGTACTGAAGACACATCAAAGCCATTTACTGTTTATTAACCCTAAACCCATTAATATGTTTTTAAAAATGATGAGTGATGATGCACTTACAAATAGGCGGCACCGAACGGGGGGGAGGGGGGAGGAAACCACGATTTGCAATAAGGCGCAAAATGTTTATTTAAAATTTTCCTCCAGTTTTCCCGGAAAGATATAAAAATTGTGTAACGTAAGTACGTACGCGCGCACGCACGCATAAAATCATTCACGCACATGCATTATTAATAATAATAATAATATTCGTAGTCGTAGTCTCTCTCTCTTCACAAGGTCATGCCCTTTTGCCAGTTTCTGTTTTTTTCGTCGTCGTCGTCGTCGTCGTCGTCTGCTGTCGAATGATGAGGAGACATTTGCCATGCGCGCGTTTTTAAAATGTTTTTTAATGTATTTTTCAGTATGTAATCAACCGAAAAAAAAAAAAGAAAAAAAAAAAAGGATTTCTGGCATTTGAAGGGTGTGATAGTAAAGAGTTTAAGTTAAAGTGCGCAGACAAGGTCATGAACTGTCAAACTTTTTTATTATTTTTATTATTATTATTACGTTTTTACTGATTTATTCTTTGTCTATTATTATTATTATTATTATTTTTACGGCTTCGTATGCGTGCCTGCGTTCGTGTGCGTGCGTGCGTGCGTTCGTACGTGCGTGTGTAACAATTTAACAGCTTTACCTATTTATATATATTTTTTTTTTTTATTTTAACTCGCACGCATCGTAATATTCACTTTATTATTATTATTATTATTATTATTATTTAAAGTTTTAGGTTCCAGAATTTTGGAAATGTTTTTTGGCCATTTTTTTTGTAAAAAATTTATCGGCGTCGGCGTTAATGATTACGGCGTCGTGATTAAGTTTTTTTTTTTTTTTTTAAAGTGCGACCACCTCTCATTCTCTCTCTCTTTCTCTCTTTTTCTCTCTCTTTCCATCGCCCCCCTTTATTTTAAATTATATCCAGACGTATTTATTTATAGTTTTCGATTCCAGCAAGCATATTTACCGAAAAAAAAAAAAAAAAAACGTGACGCAAATACGCTCGACTGAAGTTTTCGTACGACGACATGAATATTATTATTATTATTACATTTGTCGAACGCGCATTAAAAAAAAAAAAAAAATCTTTTTTTCCTTTTTTTTTTATTGCACGAACGTCGTCGTATCATTTCGTTTTGGTGCAAAGGTCAAAGTTCGTCATGTTAAAAAGTCAACAACAAAAAAAATTTTTTTTTTTTTTTAATTAATAATTATTAACCTTGGAAAGCTATAATTTCACACTTGTTTTTTTTTTTTTTTTTTAATAATAATTCGTGATGGTTTTTTTTTTTTTTTATTTTATTTTTTCAAATGTTGGTACCTATAATTTAACCCCGTAATTATATTAATTACGTCATAACTAAATACTTTAAACTGTTATGCAGCAATTTAATGATGAGTGTGTGTGCGAGTGTTTCAATTGAAAAAAAAAAAGGTAAATTATTATTATTATTATTATTGTTAAATTTACGACGAATTCGAAAAAAACGCGCGTATTATTTCATATTCGATGCGTTATTACGCACACACGCACACGCACACATTTACGGTAAATAAATAAATAAATAAAGAAAAAGTTATCGTGTGATATGTCAGTTTTCAAACGAATAAAAAACAACAATAATGACGTCATAATTTTTTTGAAAAAATTTTAAATCTCTTTCTATCTATCTCTCTCCCCCCTCTCTACTTTTCTCTCTCTCTTCCTCGTATAACTGCAAACAAATCGTAAGACAATAATAATAAATAATTTTCTTCTTATTTTTTTGTCGTGTGTGTGTTTAAACCATAAAGAAAAAAAAGGGAAAAATTTTTTTTTCTCTCTTTATAATCAAATTATACAAAATTTCGTAATAAATATTTTTTCGGACACAATATATAAATTTTGTGTTTAAATAATAATAATAATAATACTGATAATAATAATAATGATAATAATATTAATATAATCTCAGATTTACGACGGATAAGAAAAGAAAAAAAAAAAAAGTAAAATGGGTAATATTAATTGCAATAAATTATAACGAGACTTGTTTTTATTTATTTGTCATGAGTTGACATTTTATTTTTTTTTTTTTTACTATTAATTATTCTTTTTTTTTTTCTCTCTCTTCTCAACTTTTCAACTTTTAAATGAGACAATAATTCGGGAGGTGGGATGAAGGGGGAAGGGAGGAGGATGAAAAAGACTAGAAAGTTTTTTATGAAGAAAAATGAAGAAAATGAAAAAAAAAAGACGAAGAAAATAATTTTTTTTTTTAAATAATCAGGATGAAGTCATGATAAAATTTCAATATTGTTCGTAAACGATGATGATGATAATAATAATAATAATAATAATTGTTTGATTTTCTTATCCCTGATTCCAGAAATAAAAAAGAAAAAAAATAAATTTTTTTACGAACGGGAGGAGAAAATCTGTCATTTGCGTCTCGTTTACGTATTAATAAAAATTAATTTTTTAATCATCGCCCCTTCATTAGTATTTTATATCATTCAACGCCACTCAAAATGCATTCGAAATTTTTTTTTTTTTTTTCTAAATTCACCACCACCATCACCACCTGCGTATTTTTAAACGCGCCTCCCCTTCCCTCTCCCTCTCTCCCTGCCTCCCTAAAAAAAAAATTTTTTTCATCTTTAAATTTATCCTTCTTTTAATTCGTGTTTTCTTTCGAATTACGTAAAAAAAAAAAAAAAACGCGCGTTTAGAGTACTGCATTATTGAAAAAAAATAAAACGTTGTTTGTTGGTTGTTGTCGGTTGTTGTACATTCGTAACAAACGATAGGAAATAAAACCCCGTTTCGTTATTAAAAATTTTGCATCTCTCAGTATTTACTTAAATGTAACAAATCTCCGCGTTTTGTTTTTTATTAACATTAATGGCAATTATATTATTATTATTATTAAAAATTGGGTCGGACGATTTTCGATTTTTTTTCCCCCTCTCTTTCCATTTTCTAATAATCATTATTTAAAAGTCTATTCAACTTTGATAATGGTCTTAAATATAATTTTTTTTTTTTACGTTAGATTTAAATTTAACATTAATCTTGATATATTCAAAACGGCGTTTGTTTACCAAAAAAATTAATATTAAATAATTATTAAATAAGTTACATAATCCATAAATTAAACATGTGAGAATGTGGTCTTTTTAAGAAAAAAACCAATAATTTTTTTTTCTCTCTTCTACTTCTTCTTCTTTAAAATAACTCGTTTCAAAATGGTAACGTAATTTTTTTTTTGCCTCGTTTAAAACGACCGTAAGTTGACAGTTACCTCTATTATTATCTTACGCGAGTATAAGATCAATTTAAAATAAAATAAAAATCTGGTTTATCGTATATTGCTTCAGGCATAAATCTTACTATAAAGCCTACTATCCGTTCTACTACTACGTAGTAAAAAAAAAAAAAAAAAAACCTGAAACTCGAACCTTTTTTTTTTTTTTTGTTACCATCATCGTATATTCGATGATCGAGTAGTTGTAAAAAAAAAAAAAAGATGATGATGATGATGATGAAGAAGAAGAAAAACACTTGGTCGATTGTTGGTTCCTTCCTCCTTCCTTCTTCTTCATCTTCATCTTCTTTGGTTCGGGTGTCACAGGTGTCGTCGTTTAAGATATCAGTTTTTTATTCTCTATAGTATCTCCTCCCTCTCCCTCTCTTCTTTCCCTCCCCTCCCCTTCCCTCTCCTCCTCTCTTTTTCTTTCTTTCTTATTTCTTTAGAATTTGTCGAATTAAACGAGTCTAATCGAGGATAAAATTTATTCGAGGGGAATCCCTTCGAGTTTTATTTAAAACCACGTCGTCGTCGTCGTCGTCGTCGAGGCTTGTTACTACTACCACGTTAAAACTTTTTTTTTAAATTTAACAATCGATTATAATATTTTTTTTTTAATTTTATCATTTATTTCCGGTGAAAAAAAAAAAATTTTATCATGACCGTTTCCGTTGTTGATATTTATTTTTTAAAAAAAGTTCCGAAGAGTAATTTTTTTAAGGGGGGGAGTGGGGGGTGATTTAATTATCAAATAAGTTTAAATAACGCACGCACACATATATTTAATTAAAATTTATAAAATTCTTCTCTTATCATTTTCTACGTCATTTATTTTTTTTGTAAAACTATATAAAACAAAAATTATTTTTTAACGATTTTCCTCATCATCAAATGATGGGAAAAATTAAAATAAAATAATTAATTTGTTTTGGGGGGGGGGATTTTTTTGGTAAAAAATAAAATAATGGTGACGACAACCTCAAATAAAAAAAAAAAAAATTTGACAAGAAAAAAAAAAAAGAAAAAGAATTAAACGGAAAACAAATGACAATGATTTCAATACCCGTGATTTTGTATTGTGGACACCCTGCGGGGGTGCACATGAGGGTGTCGACAAGGAAAAAGATAGAATAAGATAGAAGAAAAAAAAGGCGATAATAAAAAACACTTGTACCATATATATATAGAAAGAAAAAAAAAAGAAAGAAATCCTGGTTTTGTTTAGTTTTACTTTTATGAAAGCAGACGTTTAGGGGATTAAAAAAACTCCTTTACTTAGTTTACGTGAAAAAAAAAGGAGGGAAAAAGATAAAAAATGATTGATGCGATTTAGGATGCTGTTGGTGAGTTTGAGTTTTTTTTTGAAGATTAGAAACGAAAAAAAAAAAAAACGGTTTTTTCCGATTTTGCCACTGTGGCGTAAGAGGAATCGATTCGTGTGGGTGGATGGATGGTAAAAAAAAAATTTAGAGGGTGACAATAAAGGAAAAAAAAAAACAAAACGTTGTGTGATGTGTTACATATATATAAATTACGTCAGAAAGAAAGAAAAAAAAGGTTATTATTGTATCTTTTCGATAATTATCGACAGGTACGATAAACTACTACGTAGAAAACCTGAGGTTTTATTCACGGTTTGTAATAATAAAGTGGCATGGAAAAAAAAAGAAAAGAGATAGATAGATAGATAGAAAGGAAAGAAGTTGTGGTGGATTCGTACAAACGTGACTTCGAACCCGGGTCAGGTAATTTCGTACCTAAAAGAAGTTTAAAAGTCACAAAATAATTTTATTTTTTTTTATTTTGTTCGACAGGTCGTCGTCGTCATCGTCGTCGTCGTCCACGTCCACGTCGTCGTCGTCCATGTCGTTTTTATCAATTTTTTTTTTTGTTTTTTCTCGACTTTACAATTGCAATTCGTCGTCGGATTTTTTTTTTTTTTATATTCCTTATAATTTTATTATTATTATTATTAAATAGGGAATAATTCAAGGTCATTTATTATCCAAAGAGGGGGAAGAAAAAAAAAAAAAGTGATGAGACCCAAAAGTCTAGGCTCACGTTTATATCATAGCCCCAAGGGTATTTTAAAATGGAAGGAGAAAACGAACGCACACACACATAAATATGGTTAAAGGTAGCATAAAGAATTATGTTGTGAAGATGGGGGAAGGGGGGTAGAAGAAGAAGAAAAAGAAAAAGAAGAAGAATTAGGTGAAGGGTCGACACTTGTTCAATTTCACCACCACCACCACCATCACGGGGTTGTTTTCAGTTCTCTCTCCCTCTCCCTTTCTTCCCAACTCCCTTCTTTCTCGCACGCACGCACTTACACACCCCCCCTCTCTCTCTTTTTCTTTTTAGAAAATGCTTTTTACTTCCACCTGTTGAAATGTGTGTGTGTGTGTCTATATCTAAAATCGTAATGAATCTTTTCTCTCTCTTTTTTTTTCTGTTAAGATCGATTAAATGAGATTTAAAAAAAAAAAAATTGGGTGGTAAAGTTAATATGACGAATGAAAAATCGATCCTGGAGAGTTTCGAAGCGGTGGGTAGGAGAATGGGAGGGGGAACGGGGAGAGGAAGGGGGTAAGCAACAAAACGAAAACGAAAAAAAAAAAAATTTTTTTCTGTTATCGAAAAAGATTTTTGTTTGTTACGTCAACACGAGTAAGGATTTTACATAAATCATATGATTTGACGATGGTGGCAATTTATTGACTTCCGGTATTAATTTTTTACCGTTTTTTTTTTTTTTTAACGTGGCACTAAATAAAAAAAAATAATAAACAATCAAATATAATAAATCACAAAAAAAAAATTTTTTTTTTTAATCCAATGACATTATTTTCGATTGTTTAAAATATAATCGTGTTATATATGATTTTCGTGTTGTTTTATTTGTCTAGTTACACGTTGTATTTGTAATGTGAAAAAAAAACAAAACAAAACAAACGCGTTGCGCGTTATGAATATTTAAATTTAAAATTTGTTTTTTTTTCTAATTATTATTTTTTTCTCCAGAAAAATAACAAAAATTCCAGAAAGTTTTAAATAAATAAATAAAATTTTGATGTTGAAAAAAAAAAATAAACAGAAAATGTTTTACGTAAGAATTAAAATTTACCCAGAAATTTTGGAGAAATAAAAAAAAAAAGAAATTCATGAACGCGTCATCGTCGTCGTCGTCGTTGTCGTTGTTGTAAAATTAATTTCCAGTAACAATAAAATTTACATTTCGCTTTTGTTAAATGATCGCCGCACGTAAACGTGGTTGTTATTCATCTTCTCCAGTGAGAATAAGTTTTTTTTTTTTTTTAAATGATAGCTTTATTCAACAACTCAATTCCCTTTCTCTTCCTGTTTTTACTCCCTTCCTTCTCTCCCTTTTTCTACTCCCCCCCTCTTATCTCTCATTCGCGCGTTTGCTTCATTAGACACAAATAAAAAAAAAAAACTTTAACTGGAGAAGGAAAAGTCTCTCTCGTTTTCCATTCGAGTTAACATTAACAATGAGCGCATTCAAGGTTAATGCAAAATAATGGACGATTACGTAAAAAATCAAGATTGCACGTCTCTGTGCGTGCGTGCGTTCCAGTCTGGAATATTTTTTCCATCCACTTCCTTTTTATCCAGGAATTTAAAACGGATTTCGAATTCGAATTATAATCGCCAGGATTATCGACGATATAATCATCATCATCGTTCTCAAAGTGTTTGTTGATTTTTAGCAAGTAAGAAACAAACAAACAAAATAATAAAAGACGCCATTTTGTTTTTGTTTGTATTAAAACATTCACCCTTCTCTCTCTCTCTTTTTTTTAACAAAAAAAAATTTTTAAAGATTTTACGTATATGATAAAATAAAATTTTTTGTTTGTTTTACCGATTATATATTATATATAAAACTCTTATCGTCGCTACGAAAAATTTTCAAGTTCATCAAACCGGAAATACAAATCTTGTAAGTTTTTCTCTCTCTCTCTTTTTCCTTTTTTCCTTTTTTTTTAATTCCTTCGCTTTCTTTTTTTAAATCTCAAGGAAAAAAATAAAAAATAAAATTTTTCCTTTTTTTTTTTTTATTAAATACAAAAAAAATGAAAATACGGAAAAAGGAAAAGAAAAAAACCGGAAATGCTTAAAGAAAAAAATGAAAAAAGAAGAAAATTCAAGGCCGAAATTAAAATTTTTTTACTCTCTCTCTCTCTAATTGCGATGATTGTTGCATCGGTTCGATTTTTTTTTTCTTTTCTTTTTTTTTTCGAAAATAAGTTACGGTGTGTTAAATATAAAGTGGCAGAAGAAGAGAGTGAATATTTTTTTTTTTTTATGTTGACACTATACGCCGTAAAAAACGTCACCCTTTGGGTCACGTCCGCGACGAATCGAAATCGAACGAAACGCTTCGTTTATTTTATTTATTATTATTATTATCATCATCATCATCATCATTCCCCTTTTTTTTATTTTTTTATTGACCAAACGACAATGAGCTTTAAAAAAAAAAAAAAACACGATCGGAATAATGACAAATAATTACCAAATGATCAACAGGTATTACTATGTTATATTTCTTACTCTATGACCACTTTTACCAACCTTACAAAAACAAAAAAAACATGACACGAAATTATACTTAATCAATGTTATTAACCTAACCGAACGAGAAAATTTTTTTTTCTTTTAAATTTCGATTTTTATAAATGATTTGTTATTTTGTTCCCCTTTTTCTTTTTTCCGGAGTACTTTTTTCCAGTTTCTGGAATTCTGGAATGACACCAAATAATAAAAAAAAAAAGAAAATGCTTTACGTGCGGATAAATATTTTTAGTCGAGTTTATCCCGGTTTTTCATCACCGTTTAATTTTTTATATCTTTAAAAATTTATAGCGATGCTATAATTATCATTTTATAATCTTCATCTCGCTATAAAAACCTACGCTCAATTAAATTTATTATTATTATTATTATTTATATTCTGGCAAAAATAATTAGAAAAAAAAAAAAAGAAAAAAATTAAAAGTCATTGACAGCTCGAACTTAGTCATTGTTATTTATTTTTATTCTTTTTCTCTCTCTTTCTCTCTTTTTCTCTGTCTCTCTTACTCTCTCTCTCTTTTTCACTCACTCTTTCTTTCACTTAGAAAAAAAAAGAAAAAGAAAACAAACGTGAACAAAAGAAAAAATGGAAGGGAAGAGTCAAAAAACAAAAAAAAAAAAAAAATTTTGACAAAAAAATTAAGTAATGTAAAAGAATCATTAATCAGTTTGATGAATTATGTCTTCTCCAGTTATGAAATCCTCCAGTAAAAAAAAAAAAAAAAACGTTTTTGCGCTCTTTTCAAAATGACAGGAAATAATCTTTATCTCTCAAGTTAACAACCAAATGATAAGAAAAAGAAGAAGAAGAAAAAAAAATATAAACACAAAAGAAAATTTTTTTTTTTTTAATTTTACCTAAAGGTTTTTTTTCTCCAGGAAATCCTCAACTTTTTCCAATGAAAATTACATCGATTCTTCAATGTCATCATCTTTCTCCTCCCGACGACGCCACCACCGCCATTTTGTTGACGGTTTCCCTATAATTATCCAGACAATTAACGGAATTAAAACAAATAAAAAACAATTAATAATCATTTTAAAAAAATTTTCTTTTTTAAACAAAAACAACCAGAAACAAACGGAAACAACCATCGTTTGTTAGTTCATTTATTTTTGTTTGTTTGTTTATTTTAATTTAAAATTTTTATTTACTGGAATTGTTTTTTTTTTTTTTTTTTTTAATTCTTAAAACTGGAAAAAGAAAAAAAAATTTTAATTATTTTATGTTTTTATTTCTCCAGGAAAAAATTTAATTTTTTTTTGGAACGTTTTTGGAAACGTGTCGAAAGAGGGAGTTAAAAGAATTGCTGGAAAATCCGGATGTTGTTATAAAAAAAGGACTCCTCCGCCTCCCCATCTCCACTTAACAAAAAGTTTTGATTATTTAAAATTTTTCAATGTTTTTTAACGAGAGGATTTTGCTGACGGTAACCGGAGGCTCCAGTAAATGAAAAAAAAAAAAAGTAGTCAAAAGTCTAACAAAAAAAGGTCAACCCGGAAATAAATTTTATCAATTTTACGGGCGAATTATTTAATTCTATCATGAATTACAGCAAAACCATCAAAAAATAGACAAAAAAAATTTTTATTTTTATTTTTATTCAGGATTCCAGTAAAAAAAAAGCTTAATTGCAAAAAATTCGAAAATGTTTTCTTTTTTTTCATAACCGTATTCATATTCATATAATCCTCATTTTTCCTTTTATTCATCTGGATAAAAAAAAAAAACAAAAGTATCTTAACTAACCCTCTGGAATCTGGAATTTTTGTACGATTTCCAGCCTTTTCAAACAATTTTTCAAAAAAATAATAATAAACCTTTTTTTTTAAAGGAGTTCCAGTTTTACTTTTTATTTTACAAAAAAATAATAATAATAATTTTCCTGTTTTCATTCCGTACCTCCCACCCCACCCCACCCCCACTTCCTCCTTCCCTCCCTTCATTTCCACTCAATTTTTTTTTATTCCTCCAGTTTTTTTTTCTCCAGTTTTAGGAATGAAAAGCCTTTGCTAATGTCCGTATAATTGCTTTCATTCTTTTTTTTTTTTTTCCATAAAGTCGTTTTTCATTCCCTTCCATGATAATAATAATAATAATAATAATAATAATAATAATAATAATAATAATAATTTTGCGTTTTCATTGTTTCTTTAATTTTTTTTTCCAGGCATGTCTGCCGAAGCCAAATAAAAAAATTTTTTTTTTGTTTTTTTACGTAACAAAATATTCCAACTGGAAAACTAAAAAAAAAAAAAAAACCAATTTGCTGTTGTTGGTTTTTTTTCTTTTTTTTTTTGGAGGGGGGCGGGGGAAGCCCCAACAACAAAAAATTAAAAAAACCTTTTTTGAAATTTTTTTTTTGTTTAATTTTTCCGGTAGAAAATTTTTTTTTTTTTTAAAAACTGGAATCACTGCGGAAGCTAAAAAATACGAGTTTTAACTTTGATCTTTTGAAAAATTTTGGAGAAAATATTATTATTATTATTATTATTATTATTATTATTATTATTATTATTATTATTATTATTATTATTATTGTTTTAAATTAAAAATCTTCGTTCGGCCTTTTCCGACCCTCCTTCCTCCATTGTCTCTCCCCACTCATTCACTTTTTTTTTTAATTCTTTAGTCGTCAAAAAAAGAATTTAATTTAAATTTTTTATATATATATAATTCCGCCATTTTTTTTAATTATTAACCGAAAAATCAAACGTCGTGGTTTTAGAAAAACCATATAAGGGAGAATTTGAAAAATTTTTGGAAATTATCCATAAAAAAAAAAAGTTAAAATCGTAACTCTCTCTATTTCTCTCTCTCTCTCTAGTTAAACTTTTCACGTCAACTTTAATTATAATTTATAAATATTGACATTTTTTTTTTTATTGTTAGAATCGATCTGGAATCGTTCTGGAATAGTCCTGGAATTGTAATTTTTATTGTCATTCATAAATTTTAATTTTTGAAAATATTTAAATAAAATTTATAGACTATAAAAAATAAAATAAATACTTTTTAATGGTTTATATAGGTTTTGGAAAAAAAAAACGTGATTCCATTCCAAAAATAAAAAAAAATTTTTACTGGAGAAAAAAAACGTAGCAGGTTCCATATCGAAAAATGTTTTTTATACACACCTGGAAAAAATATTAATAATAATAATAATAATAATAATAATTACTTAACGAGATTTTACGTCACGATTATATATATAAAAACATAATTGCAAGTCATTAACGGATTTTTTTTTTATTTAACGTCGTGGCACGAGACAAGTGACGAAGAACTTAAAAAACATTTTGATTATGAAAAAAAAAAAAAATTTCTCCAGCGATATAAATATATTTATTTATGAAAGAAAAAAAGAAAGAAAAATGGGAGAGTGGGGAGTTTTTGAGAAAAATTTGTTTGTCATTTTTTTTTCCCGTTGTTTGTTTATTTGTTTTACATAAGATAAACATTATTTTGAAACGTTTTTCCAAAAAAAACCTTTTATGATAATGATAATAATAATTTTATCCTTTTTTTTTGTTTGTGTCCAGACGTAAATCTTTGATTTAGTTTTTGGGTCTTTTTCTTCCTTTTTTTTTCCTGTCGAAATAAAGTCATAAATAAAATTTACAGAAGAAATCGTTTGAACAATTTTAAGTGGGGGGAAGACGGGGGAGAGGGAAATACAAAATAAAAAGGAAAATCTCACAGAAATTTCTAAAAAAAAAAAAAATTGAATAAAATTTTTCAGTTTTTTTTTTGTCATCCGTTAAAAGGTTTGGAAAAATTGCTTTTGGAAAATAAAATTTGAAAGGTTGGAAAATAAAAAAGGTACGGCAAACGTTTTTAATGACGTACCTGAAAACGAAAAAAAAAGAAAAAGAAATAATACAGCAGTAGCAGCAGAAGAAAAGAAATAAAGAAAAAAATTGGAATAAAAAACAAAAAAAAATTCAATTCGATAAGTAATTTCATCTTGTTTTCAATATGGCGGATGTGGAAAACCACCCCCACTTCCACCCCCCACCTCCGAAAAGGGGAAAACTTTTTTTTTATCCCCGTTGAATAAAATTAGGATGCAAATGAAAAACCATAAACTCGTGATTTAGTGACAGAAAATGGCATTAGATTTTTTTTTTTTTTGTATTCCTCGAGTCATTTTCTTAATTCTATAACAACAACAACAACAACAACCCTTCAACGTAAAAAAATAACCCGATAGTGATTTAAAACTTGGGAAATTTTTTTATTAACGCCAACCCCTAAAATTTATAAAAATGGGAAAAGGAAAAAAAAAGAGGAAAAAAGAAGAAGCCACTCTTTGTCAAATGGTTCGTACATAATCGTTCAACTGGACACGGACACGCACACGCATACACACGCACGCACTTGTTTGCCGTCGTCGTCGGACAATCTTTTCATTTTTCCAACAACTATCCCTAAAAATAATAGTAATAATAATAAAAACACGAGATTCTATTCTTTTTCTTTCCCCTTTCGCTCTCTCTCTCTCTCAAAACAATTTTTTTCTTTTTTTTTTTTTGTCTTCTGCTTATAAAAAAAAATTGTATCCGTAACGAATTTTTTTAAATTTTCCGTAAAAAAGATAAAAATAATATTTAATAAAAAAAAAAAGATTACAAATAAGTTTCATCCCTCATAACTTTCTAAACGAGGTTGCGTGTGTGTGCGTGAGGGGAGAAGGGTGGGGGAGGAGAAGAGGGGGTAAATCGAAAGGGAAGATTTGAAAATTCCAGTTGAAAAATAAAAAAAAATAAAAAAACTTTATTATGCTGGAATGAATGAATGACCAAAGCCAATCCATGGTGAATTCAAATAAAGAAATCTTACGCATCAACGATTTATAAATTGTTTCCAATTCATTTCAACCCCTTCGAAACTCCCCCATCCATCCCACTCTCCCTCTCTCCTTCTCCTCCTACTCGATTTTTTAAAAAAAAAAAACCACCCTCTTCCGCCTTACTTAAGTGCCATTACTATCCTTTCCTATAAATTTTCATCTATTGTCGTTTTATTATTATTATTATTATTATTGTCCCGGAGGAATATTTTAGATTCGCTGATTATTACCGGACGAACAATTTCAACACAATCAACAAAAAAAAAAGTCAAAAAGGTATTTAAATAAGGGATGATGAAAGATTTTTTTTCGAAGGGGATGATGATTGTTCCTCGAGGCGGCCTTTTGCTGACTGACTAACTGACTAGTGGGCGGAAGTTGATTAGTGGGCGGAAATGTGTGCGGTGCGAAAACAAAAAAAAATTATTTTTAATGATCGTTGATAGAAAAAAAAAAATCAATATGGCGGAAATATTTTTTTTTTCTGCTAGAAAATTCAATGTTTTCTTCTAAAAAAACGAAAGCGAAAAATTTATTTATTTTAATTTTAATTTATTTCACCACCACCCCCTTCCCCTCCCTTTTCCCCGGTGAATAAAATAAATTTACGATACGCTAATAATAAATTATTTCTTAAATAAATTTGTGACGGCGTGAAAGAGAGAGAGAGGAGGGAGAAAGGGGGGAGAAAGAGAAAAGAAATTCAAAAATTGTTTCGAAAGAAAAAGGAGAGTGGAAAAAATAAAGTGGAAGAAGAAAAAAGGATAGTTAATTTAAAACGGCATAAATCATATCAGCGATAAGGGTCGAAATGAAATGGACACAATGAAAAGAAAAGGGAAAAGGAAAGGGATGAACGAGAAGAAAATTATAAAGGCTTAAAAAAAAAAATTTTCATTTAGCAGACGACAAAACAAAAAAAAAAAAGAGGGCGCTCATCGTGTTTTGCGCGCTGTAAAAGCGGGTGCGGGGGAGTGTGAAACTATTCGTCGTTTAAATAAAACGTCACGATTTCTTTTTTTTTGGGGGGGGGGAAGGGAGTAGGCAAAATCCCGCCATTTTTTTATTTTAACTCACGTAAATTCTCTCTTTCTCTTTTTATTGAGAGAAAGAAAGAAAAAGTCGTTACGAGAAGATACTCATAATAAATAATAATAATAATAATAATTACGGTATGCCTATTTCCAGCGCGTGTGCCAATTCGAGGTTTGAAATTTCCCCCTTTCTCTTCTTTCCCTTCACTCTCCCCTCTCCCAAGGGCAATTTGTGGTTCCATAAACTCCAAACACACATCATCATCATCATCGTAATAATAATAATAATCAGAAGCCGTTGTTTAAAACGTAACTACAGTAGTAGTGGTAGTAGTAGAAGTTGTTGTTGTTGTTGTTGTAGATTTCAGGTTGTTTAGTAATTCTATTGATTATTGAGTTCATTGGTCTCTCTCTCTCTCTCTCATCCATGAATTCTTACATCCCTGGAGCGTACACACACGCACGCTCACACGCACGCTCACACGCACACATGCACGCACTCACTCGATACCGTTTTCCTTTTTTTTTTCATCATCATAGATTTATCGATTATTTCCTTTCGATTTTATCCCTCTTCTTTTCCCGTCCTCCCCCGATTTTGTATTCGCCATTTTTTTATTTAATTTCTTAAATTTATATTTAAATATTAAAATCATTGTTTTACGATAACAACTTTCGACAAACAACAACAACAATTTAACTTAGTCAAATTTTTACTTTTCCGTTTTTTTTTCTATTACAATATCCATTTACAATAATTACATAGTTGTTTGTTGTTTGTTGTTGCGTTTTGCCATCCATAATTTCCCTTTTTTATTATTTTAATGATATGTTTCGTGCCTTTTTTTTTTTATTCTTTTGAGGGGGAGGATACAAAAAATAAAAAGTAATTTTTTTAGTTTTTCAGGTACCCAAAAAAAAAAAAAATTTCCACATATACCACCAACGAAAACTTAAACCAATAAAACAAATTAAGAAGACATTAATAACGTTTTTTTTTTTTTGAAGAAGCAGAAGAAGAATAAGAGGGTAAAAGAAAACAAAGATGGTAGTTTCTTAACGAAACCGTTAAATAATAATAATAATAATAATAATAATAAATAATTTTTTTAAAATTCGTTTTTAACGTAAAACAATTTAAAAGTTTTTTGTTTTTCTACGTGACCTTGAAAATTCGTTCCGTTTAATTATTTAATTAATTATTAAAATTTGTTTTGTTTAAGAAAAAATTAAAATTTCCCGCCAAAATTTAAATTTATTATACGAATTCAAAAAAGAAAAGACGCAGTTAAAAAATCGTACGATTAAAATACTGAGAAATTGTAAATTAAATTTTTTCCAAGAATGAAAAAAAAAATCAAGTTTTCTTCTTTTTTTTTTTCTTATTCCATTTAACAGCCGCAAAAAAGCAGAAAAAATTACAACCGGAAATGCCGAGATAAAATACGAATTGCAAAAAAAAAAAAAATGAAACAAATTTTGCGCTTTTGGCCATTTTCAAGGTAAAAAAAAAAAGCTTGTTGAACTTTTGGACCATATAAAGAAATAAAGGGAGGATCACATGCAAAAAAAAGAAAACTTTTTTATTTATCTTTTATCGTATTTTATATTCGGGGGAGGGGCTGAGAGGGGGTGGTGAGCGGAGGAAAAACGCAAAACCCACGTTTTTTTTTTTTTTTTACTTTTTAAATTTTTCACGTCGTTAAAACCGCAAATTTTTTTTTTATTTTTATAAATTCATTAAAAAAATATCAATTATAATTTACACGAAAATTTATAGAAAGAATATTAACAACGAACGACCTTTGACCTTTTTATTTTTTATTTAATAATAATAATAATAAAATCACGAATTAATAAAACAAAAAAAAAATAAAGAGATTTTAAAACGTAAGTTAATTATTTATTCATTGCCATTTTTTTTTTTTTATAAATTCAAGTTTTTTCTCATTAAATCCGCACCCTTTTTCCTATCCTTTTCTTTTTTTTTTTTTTAATATTTCCTAGAAAAAGAAATTTTTTTAAAACGTGTCTGTTGACACGTTTTTACATAAACAACAACAACAACAATTTAATTAATCACGTTTTAAAAATAAAAAAAAAATTTGCAAAATATTTTTTTGTGTTTTTTGTTTGCAGGGAAAAAATTTTAAATTTTTTTCGTTTTGGCGGGAAAAATTTAAAATTTTTTTGGCGCGAAAATTATTTTTTTAATTTTCAGTTCAAATAAAAAAAAAGAAAATTAATTAATTATTAGAATAAAGTCGGTATTGTAAACGGTACATTTCCGATTTCCCTCTTTCTCTCTCTCTTTTTCTCTCATAATTTTTTTTTATTTGACATAAATGATGAATATTCAAATAGTTTTTCTCTCTCTCTCTCTCGTGTCGTCGTCGTCGTCTTGTAGACAAATTATATCGGAGCGATGAAAATTTATTGAATTATTTTGTTTAAATATATCTATATAATAAATAATTGTTATTAACAAAAGGAAATGCATGCGAGTATTTACTATTTATAGACTCGAGACTGATTTATACGTTTAAATCCCTTTATATAGAGTTTCGTACACGCACACGCACACTTTCACGTACGTATTATCATCATCATTATCATTATTTGTTTTTCTCCAAAACTTTCGCCGTGATAAATAAATACGGCCGAATTTATTTGAATTTTTTTTTTTTTTTTGAAAAATTTTCTTCGAAATTTTTGTAATGGTGCGTACGTGAGTGAGTGAGTGGGTGTGTGTGTGCGTGCGTGTGGGTGTCGTTTCCGTTTCCGACTTTTTGATTTAGAGATTTTTTGTTTTTGAAAATTATCCGGGAATTTAATAACGTGAAAGATGATAAAGAAAACACCTGGACGAGGTCAAACATGGGATCGACTTTTTTTTTTTTTTTAAACAATTGTATTTCGTATTTCCTGTCCGCCATTGTTTTTCTCTCTCTCTCACTTTAAACATGGGTTAGGCGCTTCAAGAACGGATAGAAATAATTTACGCATTTTAATAATAATAATAATAATAATAATAATAATAATAATAATAATAATGACGATTCCGTAAAAAAAAAAATTATAAAAAGTTGATTGAGAATTATATTTTTATTTAAAAAAAAATCTATCGATGATAATAATAATAATTCATTTAAATAAATACATAAATTGCAATGTGATAATAATAATAATAATAGTAATAAATAATCAAGATGGCGTACGAAAGATGTTTATTATTAATAAATATTTTTAATAGCGCGTAAATAAAAAAAACTAAATTTTTTTTTTGTCGAAACGATTTGTTTTTTTTTTTTTTTTTTTTTTTTTTTTTTTTTACCCCATTAAATTGTGTCGAGCTTCCGTTTTGTGTTTCTTCTTACACGTCGAATTAACTTTTTTTTTTTTTGTAAACTTAAACCTCTCGTAATCATGCAAGAAAAATATACGTGAAATAAAAAAAAAAAATCATTAAGTAAATTTATAGAAGCTCAAACGTGGCTTCAGGCAAAAAAAAAAAAAATAAATGAGTTCACGTTTTAAGTTGTTTTTTTTTCCTTATTATTATTATTATTACTATTTTTTTTTATTTTATTTTCCTGGAGAAAGAAAAAAAATATAAAAATAATAATAATGATGATAGTAAAAAAGAGTTCAAAATAGGAAAAAAAAAAAAAATGGAGGAGGGAAGGTGAGTGAAAACTAACTACGTACGTAAAAAAAATTGTTATTACATAATTAGAAGGTTTTTTTTTTTTTAAAAAAATTAAACTTACCGGTAATAATACCGGTAATTGTACCGGTAGCCGGTAATAATTTCGACACGATTTTTAGTGACCGATAGTTAAATTTAAATTTACTACCCTTTGGCAAATCACGGAAAAACTCATTGGACATTGTCCTACAATTAAAATTTCATTATTAATAATATATGAAGTAGAAAAAGAGAGAGAAAGAGAGAGAATGTTTTAGTACGTGAATTTTAAATAAAGAGAGAGAGTGAGAAAGAGAGAGAGAGAGAGAGAAAGAGAGAGAAAGAGATGAAGGAAAAAATTATAATTAAAAACGGTGTCAAAAAATTTTTTTTTTTTTATTCGATTGAAATTTTTTTTTCTGTCCTTTTCGCCCTGAATTTTTAAAACTACTTTATTATTATTACTATTATTTAAAGTTTTCAATGGTAAATAGTCAAAGGAAAAAAAATATTAAATGGGGAAGAAAAACCAAAAAATTTTACTAAAATTAATTTAATAATAATAATAATTTGGACAAAATTTTCGATGCGTAAAAAGTCACGTAAAAAACATTTTTTATCATTAACGACTTTCCTTTTATTGACGGTTTTTAAATTTTTCAAATATTTTGGCGGGAAATTTAAATTGAAAAAATAAAAAATTTTTAAACTACAGCAAAATAAAAGGTTAATTAAACGTGACTGAGAGTAAATGATAAAAAAAAAAATTTTCTTTTTTCTTATTGGCGGGAGGGAAAGGGAGGGGGGATAAAAATTATTTAAATTTTACAAATGTCAAAGAAAATTAATAAAAATTTATTGATCGATAGCAATAAAAATTTATCGATCGTTTTTAGGTATAAAAAAAATCGTTTGATGACTGTATTAATATTTAACGCGTGGTGTACAAAAAATTCAGAGGCGTAGGTAGGAATCGGAGCGATTACTAAGAAATAAATAATAAATGGGACAATAATAATAATAATAATAATAATAATAATAATAATCGAAAAAT
>NW_002987885.1:77570-100892 GCF_000006295.1 Pediculus humanus corporis | reverse complement strand
GGAAAATTTTTTTTTTTTTTTTTTTCCCCCAAAAAAAAAAATTTTTTTTTTTTTTTTTTTTTTCCCCCCCCCCAACCGGGGGGGGGGGTTTAAAAAAAAAAAAAAAAAAAAAAAAAAAAAAAAAAAAAAAAAAAAAAAAAAAAAAAAAAAAAAAAAAAAAAAAAAAAACAAGGTTCTCCAGGAGGCTGGAGAGATTCGATTTGCGGTCGTCGACCGGAATCACATAAGTTTTTTTTTTTTTTTAAATTATCTATGGATTGACCAAAATAAATTTTTCTATTAAATTATTTTCTATTAAACGCGTAAATAAAAATTTTTTTTTTGCGGTGCGTGTGTGCGTACGTGCGTGCGTGTGCGTGTTTAACCGTAATTTTATTTTGATTTTTCTAATACTTATTATTTTAAATCGGATTTTTTTATAAACGTGATTTTCGTACTGGAAAAAAAAGAGAGAGAGAAAGAGAGAATGAGAGAGAGAGAGAAAAGAGAGTAGAAGAGAGAATTTTATCAACTCTACAATTATTCGATTGTAATTTTTATTATTTAATTAATTTAATTTAATTTTTTTTGTAGGTGAACTACAGCAACAGGATGACCAACTACAACAACAACAGGACAACCAACTAGAACGACAACAGGACGACCAACTACATCAACAACAAGACGACTTGTTACAGCAGTAACAACAGGACGACCAGCTATAACAGCAACAACACGACCAACTACAACAACAACAGGATGACCAACTACAACAATAGTAATTTTTTAATTAATCGCTTGACAATTTTTTTTTGTTGTTTTTTTTTTTTACAACGTCAAAATCAATTCTCGTAGTTTTAGTTCGTGTTTCCTTTTTTTTTTTTTTGACTCTTTCCACTCTGTATATTCATCTGAACAAATTTTATATCCGGTTTACGAAACAACAACAACAACCTGTAATTTTGATTTTTTTTTTTTTTTTACGTTAACAAATATTAATATTTATTATTTTACGAGGGATGAAAAACAAAAAAAAATTCTTATTCGGTTTGTGTAGGTTTTTTTTTTTCATATACCGGAAATCTCTTGGGTTTGGAACCGGATATCCTTAAAAGAACTTATTAAATATATTTAAAAAAAAAAAAAAAATATTTTTCCCTTAATTCATCTTATCCCCACAGGATTCTGTGTACGACTACGACTACGACCTCTCTCTCTCTCTTTCTCTCTGATCTGGTCTTTTCTCGTTAATCAGACGTTTCCCTTCTTTATCATGTAATTAACCCGGTAGACGACGTGGTCGTGGATTTTCCGTTACAAAAAAAAGGCCGTAATAATTTTTTTTTTTAACCTTATAATCATCATCATTATTACACAGCAAACCTTTTTTTTACGCAAAAAAAAAGGAAAATTTAATTATTTTATCCTTTTTTTTTTAACTTTTATTATTATCATCATCATTATTTTATTCTTTTTTTTCTCCGTTTCCTTCCGCGATAGTGACTATTTGTCGGGGAATTAAATTTTATTAATTCTACTTTTTTTTTTTTTTCTTTTTTTTTTTCATTTCACCTCTCTCACTCTCTCTCTCTCTCTCTTTCTTCTGTATAGTTGACAATAATTTTTTAAAAGCCGTTTATAAGTACGCGAGAAAAGCTACTTAAAGAAATTGAAAAACTTTTTTTAGTGCCTTTTTTTTTTTTTTTAATACCGGAAAATGATTGAATCTCACGCCATTTTTTTTCTTCTTCTTCTTTTTACATTCGACAGATATTATGATGATACCAAAATTTAGTTTAAAAGCATTTTCCGTTAGGGGAATAAAAAAAAAAAAAAACCAACGAGCATCTGGTCATAGTTGATAGTGTATTCCGTCTTCCGGTTTTTCCAAAAAAAAATATTTTTCCAAATCGATTTCATAAATAAAATTTTTATTTTTATTTTTTATTTATCCGATGGGGAGAATCCCCTCCTCACCTCATTTCATTCCTTTCCCCCTTCTCCTTTTTTTAAGATCTTAACGGATTTTTTCTTTACCGGCTTTCTCACCATTTTCGACACCACATCATCCACCTGATTCCATTTGAAAAGTTTCGTTTATAATAAAAAAAAATTTCTTTTTTTTTTCCTCCCTTCCTTGATTTAATTAAAGAGTGTTTAACCGTGAAATCGATCTATACGTTATAGCGCTATAAATTATTATTTTATAACTAGATTTTATTTAATTAAAAATTTTAAACCGTGTGAAAATCAAATTTCTTTTTTTTTTAAATTAATTAATCGAGATTCAATCGTCGCGAATTAATCGACACCGAATAAATTTAAAAGAATAAAAACAATCGAATGAATTAATATTAATATAAAAGAAATTAACTAATGACACGACACTTAGTCGTGAAGAAAGAAAAAAAAAATTATTGTTTTCACGGCAGGATAAATATCCCGGGCGAAGAAGGCACCGGGGGGATTCGAACCCCCGATCTCCTGTTTACTAGACAGGCGCTTTAACCAACTAAGCCACGGCGCCTCGACGACCGTTTGTAATCGTTTAAGACAAACTATGGAGTTTGTGTCGTAGGTTTCTAGGTTATCAGGTTCATTTCGACACGTTTTCGTAGGGCGTAGGCCATCTGATAATAATAATCATAATAATAATATTTAACAATCGTAACCGTGATGATGACATTTCGTTTTAAAATGCAAAATATTAATAATAATAATAATAATAATAACGTAAAACAAAATAGGGAAAACAATTTTTACAAACGAAGGAGGGGGGCGGCGGCGTTTATAACAAAAAAAAAAAATTTATTTTTAGTATTTGGTGAACCGAAACTCTGACTAACTCGTTCGGAATTTTTTTTTTTTAAACGACAGCAAAAACGATAAAAAAAAATGAAACCCCCCCCCCTCGAAAGCGGTAAAAGACATTTAAAATAATTTATTTTTTTAAAAAGAAAAAAAATGTATAAAATTAACGATCCGATTGTTGTAAAAATACATAACAACAAACAACCAAAACAAAACAAAAAAAAGAAAACGTCGGTCTCCTACGGGGTCCCCCACAAATAATTTTTTTTTTATTTAAAAACGTTCGAAAAAGAATTTTTTTTTTATTGATTTTTCATCGGTTTTACAAAAAAACAATAATAAGAAATCATTATTATTATTATTATTATTATTATTGTTTTAGATGGGTCAATCAAATAAATTTTATGATGACGTTTTGAAAAAACAAACAACAACAATTTTGACATGTGGATTTTTTTTGTGCGTGTAAGGTTAACGTGATATAAATTTCAGGTAAACGACAAAAAATTAATTCCTCCCCTCCCCTCCATCTACCGGCGGTATAAGGGTGCGAAGGGAAAAAATGATAATTTTTTTGATTTTTTATTAAATTTAATCATGCGTGTGTTTGTGCGTGAGTGAGTGTGCGTATGTAGTACGCCATATGTAAGATTTTAAAAAACAATTAACAGGTGTTTGTTACCTATCGATCAAACAACAAACATTTCCCTCAATTTAATTTTTTTTTATCCATATGCGACCGACAACGCGGATATTTTTTTTTTTTTTAATTTTGATTACCATCGATTTTTTATTTATTTATCAAAATCACGCACGTTTTTTCTAAATTCGTGACGCGTCGATATTTAATAAAATTACGCCGCGTAAAATGATCTGTAATTCGTCACGGTTTACTAATGTCTTCCCCCCCCGCTTTGTTGGAAAAAAAACTCAAACCGCAGAGAGAAAATTAGGAGGTTTTTTCGATCGGCGATAGAAGAGGTAGGAGGTAGGATGGGTAGTGTACGCGCGCTTTTTTTTTCTTTCTATTTTTAAATGATTTTTGAAAAAAAAAATGTTTCGCGGTTTAATAATTATTTATTAGTTTATTTATTTATTTATAATTTTTTAATAAATAATAAATATTATTAAACATTCAACGGTACATTAAAAAAAAAAAAATCAATAAATCAATAAAATGGGTAATAAAATGTGTAAAAATAAAACGTAATAAATAAAATTTATAACGTTTATTATTATTATTACTACAACAGCTAAAAACTTATTAATAAATATTTATGTACGTAATTAAAACAAACGATTTAATTTATTTTAATTTATTTATTAATTAGTCATTTTTATGTTTTACGTTTTTTTTTTTTACGTTTGTTAAAAACACGTTTGTTAGTTAGATTAGACCCCCTCCCTCCTTCCTTCTCCTTCTTCCTTTTCCCAAACTGTTAATTATTTCTTCTGCTTTTTTTTCATCCCTCTTTCTATTCTTTATTTCTTTTTTTTTTTTTTTTATTTAATAGAAGTTGGTAGGCGTGGATTTTAAAATTCTTAGACGTTTTTAAGACGGCAAAAGTTATAAACGAAAGTCATAAACAATATTTAAATTTTCACCGCCGTTTTTACCGACACTACAATCGACACCAGCTCCCTTTTCCCCTCTCCTCTCCCCTTCCCTTCTTCCTCACGTGGCAGGGATGGAAGTGAAGGAACAAAAAAAATTTTCGGTCGACGGGTGCTGTCGGGTACTGTTAGGTAGGTGAACAGGTGGGCGGGTGGTTGGGTGAACCTCCCTTCCTTACTCTCTTCCCTCCCCTGTTTTCTCCCCTCTCTCTCCCCCTCCCCTTCCCGATTCAAGGGTCTTAAGCGTGCATGCATGACCGAATTCATTTGCATCCGTACATGCAATAATGGATGCACTTGACGTGTCAGGTCGAAATCAAGATGAATTCAATATCCCCGACAATATTGATGATAATATTACCGTGTTTTTTTCCTATTATTATTATTATTATTATTAGTGATTTGTGCCATATGTGGCATAAAACTAAGCACCTTACATTTTATATTTAAATTAGATTGATGGCTAAAAATTAATTCAATGAGTCAGTAGCGATACTGACGAAAAACGAAAAAAAAAAACAAAAATTTTTTTTTTTCCTTTCTCCCCGACATATGTTGCTGCTGTTTTAATGAAAGGCATCAATTCTTTCTCCTTCCACTAATTCCTCCCCCCACACCCATTCTCCCACTGAAATTTTTTTTTCTCAGTCTTTCTCCCCGTTTTAATAGTAAATTTAACTTGTTTTTTCGAAAAATTTATATTTTAAAAAATTTTTTTCCCGGTAATAATTTCAAAATTTCTTCTGCCACGTTTATTCTTTTCCTTCTTCAGAAATATAAAAAAAAAGAAAAGAATGAAAAATTTTTGCGACGATTTTTTTTTAATAGGTTTGAACGGTATTAAAATTTAAAATTTCAAGTTGGCAATGATGAATTATCGTTGCGGTCATCATTGGTGCCAACTTAAAAATAAAAAAAAAAATTTTCAATAACTAAAGTTAATAAGTGTGATGATAAATTTACTAATTATTATTATTATTCTTAATACGATGAAGAAACGAATTGTTTTCATTCAAAGAATGATTAATTTTATTATTAATTATTATTGTTTTATTTAAAACAACAAATAAAGTCTGAAGAATGATTGACTGATTGACTGACTGACTGATTGGAGAATGAATATAAAAAACTAGAAAAGGATGTTTGTAATTTTCATTATATTATAACTTATAATAAATAATTTTTTTTTTTTTGCGTTTCATTGTTTCAATAAGAATTTCCGGTTTTCATTACGTAAAAAAAAAAAAAAGAAACCGTAACTAACGAGATCCTTATTTATTTAAACGATAATAATAATAATATGTATTTGTCACGGTTTAATAATTATTAATAAATAATAATTATTTATTTACTTATTTTGCTGCCACGTGATTTAAATAATAAAAAGTTACGGCGAATAAAAGTTTCTATCATTTTTTTTTTTTTTTTAAATAAATCCGTAAGATAATAACATGAATTTAAAGGGAATAATTTTTTGTAGTTGAATTCATCTGCTGCCACTTTTTTTTTTTTTTAAGTAGATAAAAGTTTTCGAGGCGATATTATTATTATTATTTTTATTTTTTCGTTACAAAACGACACACGACGACATCCTCATTAGTATGAAATTTTAAATGGAAAAACGTGGTTATAAAAAAAAAAATCGGTAGTAGAACGTTCGAGAACAATGAAAGAGAGAGAGAGAAAGGGAGGGGAGGAGGATGAAAACGAAAATATTTATTAAAAGTTTTTTTTTATCGAAATTTTCTGTTTCGTGTTAATAAAAAAAAAAAAAAAAGGACGACGACGTGGAATTAAATTTTTTTTTTTTTTTCTTATAAGAAAAAAAAAAGAATTCGAGGGAAATGGTGAAAATTACCCCCCTTAAGAAAAGAAAAAAAAAGGAAACGAAAGATAAGAAAATAAGAAAAGGGGTGAACAAGACAGGAGTGCCAACATTCATTTGTAAATTTTACGATTTCAAAAAAAAAAAAAAAAAATTTTAGTCCGTTTTCAAGAGAAAATGACGATTTTATGAGGCGCCGTGCAAAAATTACCGATGATTCTTCACTTTACGACTTTTTCAGGGAAGTAAAAAAAAAAAAAAAAGAAAAAAAAAGCGAGAATTTAATGGGGGGGGGGAGAGAGAGAGAGGTAGAATGGAGAATACGAATGAATGTGAAAGAGGGGGGGGGTCAGATATTTTTAATAAGTTTCCGAATTAAAAACCTCTCGTAAAAAAAAATAAAAAAAAAAATTTTTTTTTTTTACTGTCTTTTTTTTTTTATAAAAATTTTAATTTCGTGAATTATTACGTACACGAAACTTTATTACATTAAAATAATTAAAACGTACGTGTCAGAAGAACAAAAAAAATTTTTTTCTTATAATTAATTGTTAAGAATAAATTTAATAATAATAAAAAAAAATTCATCAAACTTGATTCCATTTTTTTTGTTTTTTTATTTTTTTATTTTTTTTCCCTTGTTTCTTCTTCCACTTTTTTTTTTTTAACTTAAATATAATACCTCATTAAAATAAAATCAGGTTTGAAAAAGTGGAATAAGAAAATTAAAAAAAAAAAAAAAATTTTCTTCTTCTTCTTCTTATTTTTTAGAAAATGAACCGTAAAAAAAAAAAATGCAAATATCCGATCGAGATGGAGACATATTTTTTTTTTTTTAAATCGGATTTTTCCTTTTTTTTTTTCCTTTCCATTGTCATCCGGAGGATGTAGGATGAAAAAAAAGGTTGTAAATTTTAAAAGGGTGGCAGAATAAGAACTAAGAAGCATCGTAAAATTACTATAAAAATCACAAGCAGAAACAGGAACAGGAGCAAAATAAAGAAAAAGTTGTTGGAGTAACAACAGTCTCCTCATCACCACCACCACCACCGCTACCGCCACCAACCCCACCAACACCAAGAACAACAACACCATCTCCGTTGTTCATATCACATTCAACTCTCTCTTTCTCTCTCTCTCTCTCTCTCTAATATTCCCTTCCAATTAGAGATTTTTTTTTTTTTATGTTCCTGCTGGAGAATATCGCATTATCACGGGATTACCATCTTTTCTTCTTCTTCTTCTGACTCCTTTTAATTTTTTTCCTTTTTCCTCATCTCCCCCTCCTCCTCCTCCTTTTTTTTTTATTTTATTTTCTCTTTTGTTGTTTAATTTTTTTTTCTTTCTTTTTTTCTTTACTTAATAAAAAAATAAATAAAATAAAAAAAAAAAAGAAATTTGATTGCGTTAAAAATGGCATCGGATTTAATATATATATTATCTCACAAGAAAAAAAAACTTAATAACCTTTAATTTTATTTATTACATTTACGTGGAAGAAGACAAGAAAGAAAAAAAAAGGCGGGAAAATGAAAAAAAAAAAAGTTTAATGTGAACACTTATTAGCTTTGTTTTCTATTATTATTTACACACACAAATAATTTGTTGTTTGATTTTTTTTTTTTTTATTAAGAATTAATTTCGTTTTTCGTATAATGACGTCATTATTACATTTCCCCCTCCTTCTTACCCCCCCCAAAAAAAAAATTCTAAACGTTTATCCTCGTGAAATAAATAATTTGAAATTAGAATCGTTTTAACATTTCTCTCTTCTTCCATCATCAAGAATCGGGAGAAAGACAGAGACAGAGAGAAAAGGGAAATGAAAAGGAATAAAACCGGAAATGAATTTATCATACGAATATTTTCCAAATCGAAAACCCCTCTCTCTCTCTCTCTCTCTCTCTTAAAAGTGGAAACCCGACATTCAACCGAATAATTATTTAACACATTAAAAAGGAAATAAATTTTATTTGCTAAACCTTAACAAAAAAAAAAAAATATACGAAACGTGTCATTAGATAAAAGAAATCACGTTCGTCAATTATTTAAAAAAAATGAAAAAGATAATGATGATGATGATAATAATAACAGTAATTTTTTATCCACTCTTTGTAAAAGTGCAACAATTGTATCCATTGAAATAAAAAAAATTGAAAAAATAAATATGTTTGTGAATGTAATTAAATTTAAAATAAGCAGAAGATACGAATAAAAAAAAATACTAAACTAATGCTAATGCTAATAATGATAATAATAATGATAATAATAATAATAATAAAATTTACATATAATTGAAAATTCGTGGCCGCCATTAAATAAATTCTATGTTCAGTTAGCGTGAAATGGAAGAAATTCATCTTGATCAGAAACCTTTTTTTTCTCTTTTTCTCTCTCTTTTATTCTCTTATTCTTTTATAATCTGGACTTATATATATATAAATGGAAAACGTACATTAATAATTTTATAGTTATAGACTATAAAAAAAAAAAAATAATAATAATAATAATAATAATAATGAAATAACAACGTCACGATTTCGATTTTGAAAAAGAAAAAAGAAAAAAAGAAATTTTTTTTTTTGTTTCATTTCGTAAATTAAAACTGGGATATGAGGAGGAGAGTGGGAGGGAGGGAGGAGGTCTGGGAGGGGATTGGGGGAGAGGGTGAAGGAGTAACGGTCATTAAATTTCGTTTTGTTTTTTAACCCGATGACCATAATTATATCACTTTAAGGGCCCCTTAATTAAGGGTTTTCGAAGACGATGCAAATAACCGAAAAAAAAAGAGAGAGAGAAAAAAAACCGGTAGCGGCGACTAATTTATAAATATTTAAATTAAAGTGTCGTAAATTTGTGGCTTTCGGAGGAGTGGGAGTGGGGGGAGAGCCCTCCCCCTACCAAATCGTGTTTACTTATTCTATGACAAAATCACGCGATTCGCACACGCGAAATTAAAAAATTTTTTTTTTTTTATTACGATAAAATTAAAACGAGATTTCTAGAGCTTCCTCCCCCAATCCCCGAGGGGTAGAAGAAGGGAGGACTCATAAAAATATGTGAAAGTTTCGATGGACGAACGAACGAGCGAACGGGTTAACAATTAATTAATATTCAATTTATTTTCCAACAGCGCGCGCGAAAAAAAAAACAAAATTTTTTTTTCATTAAAATTCAATAAAGCGTGAAATTAAACGACGACGATTGATAAAAAAAAAAATGACGTAACGACGTCAAATTGCATCCCCTTCCTACAGCATCATCATCCTTTTTTTTCCAGTTATGAACCCGATAAAAGGAGATTTTCCTACCAGTTTTTGTGAAAACCACAAAATAATTTTTTTTTTTTTAAACGAAATCGTGAATGGCGACACGACACGATTACATTTCCACAAAAATTTAATTGCGTCCTCGGGGCCTTTTTTTTTCCAAAAAAAAAAAAAAGTAGTCATCTGTAGTAATTACAAAAGATTTGGTTGAATGAATCCAACCTCGAATGTATATTTAATAACAATTAATAATAAAAAAAAAAAAAAAAAATGAAACATGAGGCCCAGCATGAAGTCAGGATGTGACTACTGCGTGTACATATATGTACGCGCATATATTTACGCATGTAACCATATACATTACACTATATATTACGTGTGGACGTTTGCATGATTTACGATGGACCAGATACACACACACAAAAATATACACAGATGATTACCACCAAACGATTAATTAAAAGGGTGGTTAAAACAATCTACTCAAACATAGGGTCAGTTCCTTTTTTTTTTTACAAAGAAGTACTCACAATAACATGTCCATCACATGTTAATACCATTAAAATAATGTGTATGACCATTTAAAAAAAGGAAATCATTCGAAGTATTTATTAAGTCCAGGTGGTCGTACGTCAACCCTAAACCTTGATCTCCCTCTGATGACACCGAAAAAAAAAAAATTATTTTTGTCGTGGCATTAGAGGAGGAGGAGAAGGAGGATACCGCCGTCATCATCATCATCATGTGTAGTATTTTTAATTTGTGGGCGTTCGCGAGGGGGTCGGTCACATATCAATAAAAAAAATATATTTTCATGATATATTTAATACTTTTGCAAAATGACCGAGAGCACGACAAACGTGATGACGTCAATGACGACGATGACGACATGTGGGTCGTAATTAAAGTTTACAACATCCTCTCCTTTTCTCCCCCTAACTTTCTCTCTCTCTCTTTCTTTTTAACTTGATATTATTTAATATAAAAATATTTATATATATACGAAAAAAAAGGGTTTTGATTGATTAAAAGCTATCATTATCATTATTATTATTATTATTATTGTAAAAAGAAGAATTATTATATTAAGGTCAAATTAATTAAAATTTGCTTAATGAGTAACTTTTTTTTTTTTTTTAAATTAATCGAGTGATCACGATGGTATGATCGTTTGTTGTTGCAACAATAACAACCAAACGAAAGTTAGAAGAATGGTGAAAGATAAAATTTGATATTTAGCTTACGACGTACCCTTGACCTTGATTGAATTGCACGTGCAATTTTTTCTTTTTGACATCACACGCCCTTAATGAAAACAAACGACCGGAAATCTCTTGCACCTGTTTATTACTATTATTATTATTTTTTCAATTCGTATCATCATCGGAAGTGAGTATCGTAATTTTTCGTTTTGACCGGAAATGAAACCGACGACGACGACGTTAGAAAATTATTTAATTCCGCTATCATAGTCGTCGCATCATAGGGAAAATTCGCGTGAGACGTCGTGTAAAGACGTTTTCTTTTTTTTTCTTCTGCTTTTTTTTTTTATTGAATTAAAGGAAACTTTCTTTTTTTTTACGACCTTTTTTCATTATTTATATGTATTATATATTCATCAGTATAAAAGCTGTGAAGTTGTTTTGTTTGTTGCTGTTGTTGTTGTTTGTATTATTTCCAACTTTTTTCATTGTTTCCTTCTTATACAAATTGGCATACACCCACACCCACACGTACGTACACACACACACACACACACATATACTTTTTTTTACTATTTTCGTTTGTTATGCGATCGTAAAAAAAAAAAAATTTATGTTTAATTCTAAGAGTTGAAAATGGATTTTTTTTTGGGGGGGGGGGAAAGGGCGCTCGAGTGCCTTGATCTTTTAAAATTTGATTGTTTTATATATTCGCGACGGGATCGTTCTTTAGATATATTTTTTTTTCTCCTTTTTTATTCTCTTTTTCTTCTTCTTCCACGTTTATTTTATTTTATTTTTTTAGTGAATTTTTTATTAACTATTCTTATTGTTTTAATAAATATTTTTAATTGATCGTTTGTTTTTGTTTTCTTTTTTATTAGCATTCAGTGAAATTTATTAGTTTTTTTTTTTTTTACAACTGTCGTTTGTTATCGTCGTTTTCTTTTTTGTCATAATGAGAATAATAATGTTATTACGAGGATTAAAACAATAAGATAAACGTTCGCGAAATTTACTCTGTGAGAACATGTAAATCACTGTGCATACTATACACAACAACAACAACAAAAACAAAAACAATAACAACAACAAAAACAACAACATAAACAACAACAACATCAACAACAACAACAACAACAACAACAGTAACAACAACAACAACAAAATTTACAACCACAGCAAAATCAACGAAATATCAAAACTTTTAAATATTTAGTTAATAAATTTTTTTTTATTTTTATAACCATTAAAAAAAGAAAAAGTTTATTTTGTTTTTTTTTTTTTATTATTGTTTATGTTTGTTAACATTAAAATCGATATATCGATTGAAACGCAATAATTTTAATAATAATAATAATAATAATAATAATTGACGAGAGCAAAAAAAAAAAATTCAGTCAAAAGATTTTTAAAACATCTAAAAGGTCAACCTAAAATGCGCGGGTGCGAGAGACAAAAACTTAAAAACATTTCCATTATTATTATTATTATTATTATTATTTATAACAACGAGTCGCATCATTATTATTATCATTTAATTCATTCATAAAAAAAAAAAGAAAGAAAAGAAAATTTATGGTTGCGATTTGGGTTTTGTTTTCTTATTTTTGTCGCCTTTTTTTTTTTTTTTTGGGATGGTCCGATTTTATCAATTAGTAAATTCGTTGGGATGGGATTTTCGCTTCCGATTTATTAATAATAATAAAAATAATAATAATAATTTATAACCTTTTGTTCATAAAAAAAAAAAAAAAAATTTGCTCATCAAGATTTAAATCTCGCGTGGGGAGATTCGAATGAGGAAAAAGAAGGGAATATGAGAAAGAGAAGAGGAGGAAGTTGTTAAAAGAGCAACAAACGACGATCCGTTGATTGTTGTAAAAGAGAAACAAATAATTTAATACCAATAAATTTTTTTTTTTTTTTTTTTACGCGAGGGAGAAGGAAAAGGGACAAACAGACAAACAGGCAAACACACCTAAAATGCATTAATTAACGTTATAACTTCCTAAACTCTTCACCTGTATCCATAAATAAAAAACAAATAAAACATATTAGACGATGATAATGATGATGATGATGATGATAATAATAAATTGTTTTTCATTGTTACGGAAAATTAGATCTTCATAGTAATACAGGGTGTGACCGAAAACCGATTAAAATGTCGAGAAACAATGGGTAAATTTATAAAATAAATCATGGTTGAATCGAAAAAAAAATTACATTTTTTTTTTGTCAAACAAACAAACGAACAAACGACAAACGGTTAATTTCTAAAATTACGAAACGTGAGAAAGGAAAAATAAAAAAAAATAAAAAAAAGGAAAAGAAAAAAATTTTGGAATGAAAGGAAATCCGTTCGACCGTTCGTATTTTAATAAAAAAAAAAACGTCTGCGACAAACCGTATCCGCCGTTATATAATAAATAAAAATGACGTCATTATTAATAACAATTATTATTATTATTATTACTATTTTCTGAATTTTTTATTAGTTTATAATTCGTGTAAATTATCGTTCGTTCGTTCGGGTGAAAAATTGGCGCGAAATTCAGGTTTAAATCGACAAACAATCGCAAAAAAAAAATTAAAAAACCGAAAATAAATTTAAATAAGAGAAAATTTCATTATTATTATCATTATTATCGGTGGAAATTTAAAAAAAAGGAGGCAAAATGATGGAAAAAAGGTTGAAAAAAAAGGATCAAAAAACGAACGATAAAAGAAAATTTTATTTTCTATCTACGTCATTATCAATTCTTATCACAAACAAACAAATTTTTATCTTTTCTCTATGAATATGCAATAGAACTTTATTAAAATAGATTAAAAAAAAAAAAAAGAAAAACCTTTTTCTTTTTTCCCGTTTTTCCGCTTCGCTCCGCCAAAAAAAAAAAAATAACCGAGTCACGTGACCAAGGGAAAAAGTCCTTTTTTTGTTTTTTATACACTGTCCTTTCTCTTATTTTTTCTTATATTTTCCCCATTATTTCTCTCTCTCTCTCTTTCTCTCCCTCTCTGCCTCTTTTTTCATTTTGGAAATGAAACGTGTTTGAAATTTTAAAAATTTTTTTAAATTTTATTTTGACCCTCGAAATTAAAATTTACACGAAACAAAACAACAAAAAATAGGAAAAAAACGATTAACAGACGTCGAACGTGCGACATTTTTATAGAAAAATAAAATAAAATAAAAACTCGATACGACCTTTTAAAAAATTTTCATTTTCCTCTTATTATCACCATCATCATCATTTAGGAATAAAATGGAAAGGGAGGGGGAAACAAAGACTTTCACGTCATAACCGGAAATCAATGGAAAAGAAACTTTAATTGTAAGAAATGACCCTTTTCAATTAGGAGTCAGTCATCACCACCCTTTGGCAACGAAGACAATCATCAAAACTTATTCACGTTTTTAATAGAAATTTATCATCATCATTATTATTATTATTATTATTATTATTATTATTTTCTTTTTTTTCGGGTTAAAATTGGTAAAAAGTGAAAAAAAAAATTTTTTTCAAAATGGATTTCATAAAAAAAATAAATTTAAAAACTTAAGTAAATAATTCCAAAAAAAACGGAAAAAAAAGAAAAGAAAATATATATTTAGGTGGTGATTTTCCAGAATGTTCTTCTCATGCATTATTAATATATCACATATACGCATAACGTTTCCGGTTGTTTAAAAAAAAAAAAATTTTCCTATCAATAACCACAGGTTACGAATATATATATAATATTGTGTGTGTGTTATTTTTTGGCGCCGGTTTTTTTTTCTCAAACATTTTTATTTTTGTAAACGCCTACAAATAATATTATTATTATTTTTTTTCCAGTTCATTTCTTCACGGGTGAGTAAATAATAATAAAAAAGGAAAAAAAAATCCCTTTTTTACTCGAAAAAAAAAAAAAATCCTCAACTGTCACGTAAAAAATTATTTAATACAAATATTTAATTTTTTTTTTTTTTTTTAACCGGTTAATAAAAAAAAAATTTTCAATGTCCGTCTACGATTTTATTTTTATTTTCATCACTTCCGGTTTGCATACCACCTTTTACGAAAAATCCCTTTCGATTTTTACCCTTACGACGATAAATTCAATTTTTTAAGAAAAAAAAATTATTTTCACGTATCCGTAAGAACGGATAGGCACCGGGGGGATTCGAACCCCCGATCTCCTGTTTACTAGACAGGCGCTTTAACCAACTAAGCCACGGCGCCGTCATATCACCTACTCAACACACACACCGTCCAATGCTTTGTGTGATAACGAAAAAATATTTGTGATGAGTTTTAGGCTCATTCGCTAATCGACGGGAGAATCGAGGTTAACAACAAATTGACGACAAATAATTTTTTTTAAAAAAACAAATTTAAACAAATTAATTTTTGCAATCGTTAATATTACGTAAGGGGTCAAGCCAAAGGTCAAATCGAACAAAGGACACAAAAAAAAATCCGTCGTCGGTTTTAGACGACAACCCGTAAAACGTGGCGCGCTATAATTTACAAAAAACTACAAATCGGATAAGGTATTCAATATCGTAATAATAATAATAATAATAATAATAATAATAAAAGTTATACATGCAGAAGAAAAAACTACAAAAAAAGGAGTTCTGAAAAGGGCAAAACAAATCGTCCAAGAAAATAAAGAAAATGAGATAATGGAAGAAGGGCAACTTGCAACTTATAATAGCAAAGCCCAATCTCAGAAGAAATTAAAAGGCAAATGGGAACAGAAAAAATTACATGGGCAATACCTAAAAAGAATAAATGCCGAAGATATTAATAAGAAGAGCACGCACAATTGGCTACGGCGTGGAAAACTTAAAATTGAAACAGAAGCGTTTATTACAGCGGCTCAAGATCAGGCATTGCGGACCCATAACTATGAGAAAGTAATTCTCAAAGTCCGCCAAGATGACAAGTGCCGAATTTGCCAATCTCAATCGGAAACCATCGATCATTTAATTTCCGGTTGTCCGATACTGGCAAAACATGAATATTTAGAAAGGCACAATAAAATATGTCAATATCTCCATTGGAGTATATGCCGAGAATATGGAATGGATGGATTACCCAAGGAGTGGTACAACCACATTCCAAGCCCGGTTACGACAGTAGGTCCATGCACAGTTCTATATGATCAACAAATCCACACTGATAGAACTGTGCCAGCTAACAAACCGGATATCATACTCAGGCATAATGGGGAAAAATGGTGTAAGTTAATTGAGGTATCCGTGCCGGCAGAAAAAAACACCACAGCCAAAGAAGCAGACAAAAGGCTGAAATATAGAAATTTGGAAATCGAAATAACCAGGATGTGGGGAACAAAAACAGAAACGATTCCGGTCATCGTGGGAGCATTGGGAGCCATGCCACATTCAATGAAAGGAAACTTAAAGAAGATTATGAAGAACCTAAAAGAAGAAACCATCCAGGAAATCGCACTATGTGGGACGGCCCACATCCTTCGGAAAATATTATAAGTAGCACCACCGAAATTCGAGTATTTGTCCCTAAGGAATCGGGTAGAAACCTGGGATAAATATTTAAAAACCCCGACAAATAAGAGCCTTGTCGTGTTTAATAGTGGACATAATAATAATAATAATAATAATCCGTAGAGTGCTATAATATATATAAAATTGTTTGTACAACAAGGACTTTTTCCTCGCTATAATTGCTATATTACTACGTTACGAAAAAAAAGAAAATGACATAAAAAATTCTCTTTTGTAGTAGCGATCGATAAAAAAAAATATAGTAATGAAATTAACGATCAAAGACTATATAAATTATAGCAGAAGAAAAAAAAGGAAAATTTAATTAAATAATAGAAAAAACAGAAAATAAATTTTGACTATAAAGAAGAAAAAGAAGAAAAAGAAAAAAAGGAAAAACCGTTTCATTAAATTTTTTTTTTTTTATATACAGTAAACGGGAAAAAAATCCCAAGAGAAAATTTTTCCTTTTTTTTTTTTCCTTTTTTCCTTTTTAACTTAAATCATATAATTTTCTAAATCAAGGTTAAGAAATAGTTTGTCTATAAAAAAAAAAAAAAGGCGAAAGAAAAAAGACTTCGAAAAAATCCCAAAAGACTAGAAAAACCATTAAGAAAAAGTGGAAGAAGTAAAATGATAATGATGATGGAAAACCCGTTTGAAAATAAAACTTTTTCCGTTTCCGTTTTGACGTGGACAATACCGTAAAATTTTCGAAAAATTCCGTTTTTGGCGCCATAAAATAAATCGAAAAAAATTCGAATGAACGAATTGAGACTAAAAGGAAAATTTCGGAAAAATTTATTTAAACAAACAACTTAAAATTTTACTTTTTTTTTTCTTTTTCTTATTTCCCAGTGAAAACAGTTTTCTATAAAATTACCCGTACGAGTAACGAGGGTCAAATTTTTTACATCTTTTTCCGTTTCCGTTTTTATAGTTTTCAATCACCGTGATTTTTTCTCTCTTTCCTTTTTCACCGCATCGACCTTTTTCTATTTCCTTTTAAAAGAATCAAATCAAATCAAATAAAAATATTTTTTTTTCACCTTTTTCCAATCGTCGTCGTCGTGTAAATAGAAAATGATAATAATAATAATAATAATAATAATAATAATAATAATAATAATAATAATAATAATAATATTTTTTATTTTCCGGTTTCAATTTTTTTTTTCTTTCATATCGTGTATTTCACCTTCTTTGTTTTTGTTTTTTAAAGAAAATGTTTTATTACGTCATCACTATAATAAAATAAAAAAAAATTATATAGACTATAATTTAAAAACTTTATAGACTATAAAATAAAAAATATAGCAAATGAGCGTGTCGTGTGTTTTCTTTTTTTTCCTTTTCCAGAATGTTTTCAACGACTATTTCTAAAGGGTCTAGGTCGGATTAGTGAATAATAATTGATTGCTTTATAGCGCGCTTTAATTATAAACTATAAACTATAAAATATTTGACGCGTGATAATCATCGAATAACGTTTAACAAGGTTAAAAAAAAAAAAAAAACTTTTTCTCTTTTTTTTTTTTTTCGAATTAAAAAATTAAATTTTTAGACAGTAAAAGCGTCACGCGTGCTGACATTTTGACACTTTGGATGAAAAATGTTTTTCAAAAGCTATGTTGTCATGAATTTTACTTTCGACAACAACGACAACAACAACAACGTTGGATAAAAAAAACATTCGAGAAATAAAAAAATTATTACGTGTGTGACAGATCTAAGAATGATTTTTGATGGTGGTGGTGGCGGTGGTGGTTGTTGTGGTTGTGGTGGTTGTCGTTGTAGTAGGTTTAAGATTGTTTGTACTCTTGTGTTCGACATATTCTCCTCCTCAACCTCCTTCTCTTACTATCCTCATACGACTACCTCTCTCTCTCTCTCTCTCGCTCTCGCTCTCGCTTTTTTTTTCTTCCCTTTTAAATCTTCTTCCGATTGTTTATGTTTCAATAGTACGTGACTTAATAGTATTAACGCGGATCAAAATTCTACAAAAGTCTTACACACTCACACACACATATCATTATTATTATTATTATTATTATTAATATTGGTTTTTTAATGTTTTTTTTTTAAACACCGTCGGTTATTTTTTCTTTTTCCCGCCATTTTTCATTTCTAAAATTCATTCGACCTCTGTTTTAATTTTTTTCCCCCCCTAATCGTCTCTAATTCGTTTTTTTTTTCTTGGTTATATAAAAAAAAAATATAGCGCTATAAATTTATTAAAACGATGCGATGATGATGGGTATGTTAAAGGAAAAAAAAAAAATTTTCTTTTGCAGTTTTTTCGATTAACCTGCAGGCACCGGGGGGATTCGAACCCCCGATCTCCTGTTTACTAGACAGGCGCTTTAACCAACTAAGCCACGGCGCCGTTGTGTCTTTCAAGATGTCACAAAAACAATGTCGATCGTTCGAATATGTACATAAAAAAAAATGATTACAAGGCTCTATATTCAGGCTTAACAAGAATATAATAATAATAATAATGATAATAACAATGACGAGAATACGAAGACGACGACGACGACGACGAAATGGCATTATTTTCAATGTCGACCATTTTTTTTTATTATTTATTTATAAACAATTTTAATGGCGATTTACATAAACAAACGAAGGCCGACAATAACAAAAAAAATTTTTTCCCTTTTTTTTTATTAAAATTTTAATTCGAAACGAACTCGTTGAAATATTTATTAAATAAGAATTATTACGCAGAGAGTGTAACGAGCAAAAGGAAATAATAAAAAAAATTATTATTAATGACGTCACCGCTATAAATATACTATATTATTGCTATAGAAATCAGCCTTGAGGAGAGAAAAGTTGTTTGTTCAACGGATTCATAAACAGTTTATTCGTCTATAAAAAACGTGTGGAAATATGTGTCAGACTAAAATTCTGTTTGTTAACTTGATAGCGTTGAACAACTCGGCGCCGTGGCTTAGTTGGTTAAAGCGCCTGTCTAGTAAACAGGAGATCGGGGGTTCGAATCCCCCCGGTGCCTATCCGTTCGTTCGGATACGTTAAAAAAATTTTTTTTCTTTATTTTGTTTGTTATTAACAAACGTTCGACCCGTTCAAACTTTTTTACTTATTATTTATTAACTCTACGATAAATTTATTTTTGCATTCTTAACTCTCGCTCGGTTTCGAACGGGTTGGGGGGGGGTCTTCGAAAAAATAACGAATTTTTTTTCTTTTTTTTTTTAAATTTGGCGCCGAAAACATAAGAAAATATTTATTTATTTATTTTTTTTTTTTTACTCATTAACCCTCTTATAAATTTAATAATGACGATGACGTCGATCATGATGATGATGATAATAATAATAATATTTAAATAAACCAGAACTTGAAACTTGTTGACAGATTAATCTTAAAACTTACCTAAAAATATTTTTTATTTTATTATTTACATTATCTGGATTTTATGTTTCACCATAGAGTATTAATCAATTGAACGCCGTAAAGAGAGAGAAAGAGAAAGAGAGAGAGAGATAAATTTTAAATGTTTTAATTATTTCAGTACCAAAAGGATTTAAATCTTATAAAATTTTATTTACATAAAAATCATTTGGAACTAAAAAAAAAAATCTTTAAACCTTTCAATTAAGATAATCCGTTGAAAATATTAAATCAAACATGTCGGCGTAATAAAAAAGGGCAAAACATGTATAAAAATTAAATATCGAAATGAAAAGGGGAAAGAAACGTAAAGAGAGAGAGAGAGAGAGAGAGAGAGAGAGAAAGGGAAAAGGAAAAGGAAGAAGAGAAAAAAGAATAACGGAGAAGAAGAAAGAAACAAACATAAATGAAAACAACAACGACAACAACAAACATACATACAAAAACGAATGATTTAAAACTAATGAGAGAGAGAGAGAAAGATTGTGCGTGAGGTGAGTGCGTGCGCGTAAAAGAAAAGAAATCCGACGTGTCATAATAAAAACGCCGCCGAATTTAAATTAATAAATAAAAGATTTATTCGTTCGTATTATTTGACAATCTGATGATGATGATGACTTTCTAGAAATTTCCATCATAATCAATTTTTTATCTTACACGCACGCGCACTTAAATAATTTCATTTAAATTATTTAAAAAATATTATTTCGTAATGATAATAATAATAATATTTCAATTAAATTAAATTTAAAAAAAAAAAAATTATAAATAAATTTATTTCCAAGGAGTTCGTGACAAGTCGGCAAACTAACAAAAAAAAAAAAATTTATGTACCTTTTAAAATTATTATTATTATTATTATTATTACCGCTGATTCAGGTACGTTTATTATCATTATTATTATTATTACAACAAGTTTTTTTTACGAAATGGAGGAAATACCAAAAAAATAATTTTTTCATATAACTCGCAACCAAATAAAAACAAACAAACAAACAAATTAATTGAATCGATATCGATTACTACTTTTCCTCCCTCCCCTTCCCTCCCTTTCCTCATCTCCGTTCCCTTCCCTTCCCCGCCCCCCCGCCCCCCGCGTCCCCCTCCACTCATCTTTCGCGTTGATTTAATTTAAATCCAATAAATAAATAAATAAAATTTTTTTTTGTCGGGTAATTATTATATATTGTTTTTCTTTTCAAAAAAACCGGAAATAAACCCTAATAAATAAAATCAACTTCCGGTTGTAAATTATTTCAAACAAATTTATTAATAATAATAATAATAATAATAAAAATAATAAAAATAATTAATTGGATCGCGTTAATAAATAAATTTTTTTTGAGACGGTTCATTTCATAAACGGTTTTTTTTTTAAATTTTGCTGTCGTTCGAATGCACAAAAATGGTTTTGTTTTTTTTTGTTTGGATTTTGCTGTCGTTTAAGTACACAAAAACCATTTTTTTTAAAAGCAATAAAACCAAAACAAAACGAAAGGAAAAAAAGGTTTCAACCGGTATAAATTAAAAATTGTAAAAACGTTTTTATTACTGTCACCAATATTAGCGTCGTCGATGGTTTGGAAATAATTTTTTTTTTAAGGTTTCACGCTAAAAAGATACAAAAAAAAATAGCAACAATTCATTACAAATCATTTAAGATCTTTTTTTGTAACCTTTTTCCCCCCCTTTCCACCATTATTATTAACCTTTTTATTCACGGGTATCGAAATAATAATAATAATATTTCTTCTCTTTTCTATTTCGCTCAATTAAACAAATTAATTTTTTATTTTTTTTAAGAGACGTTAGGATTTTATTTTTAAAAAAAACTAATTTTTGATTTTTATAGCGCTATAATTAAAGAGCGATATAAATAGAGAAAATTTTTTTTTATCCGTATCGATAACGTTTGTTAAAAAAAAATTGATAAGAAATAAATAAATATAAATAAAAGAAAAACGCGAGTAATAATAATTTGATTTAAATATAAAAAAAACAAAATGATTCGTTACGAAACGTATTCACCTTTGACCCTTTTTCCGTTTTTTTTTTTTTTTTTTAATTATTTCACGTCTCAAAATGTTTATCGTTTTATTCGTTTGTACACATGTTGTTGTTGTATATACAAACAATGAAATCGTTTGTTTTTGATGATGATAAAAAAAAAAAAAAATACCGCTCCGCTCCTATTTTCTAAATACGATGAAAGATTTTCTGTTTTTTTTTTTTTTTCTTCTGCTGCGGCGACAGATTTTTTAAAAAAATGTCTGCCGAAGGGAGGAGAGGGTAGGGGAAAGGAGGGAAGGGAAGAAAGAAAAAAAGGGAAGTCGAAACAAAAACAAAAAAAAATTAAATTAAATTTTTTGAGAATACTTATAAAAATTCAAAAAAAAAAAAAATTCAAATTATTATTATTTAAAAAAAAAGAAAAACGCGGGAAAATTTTAATTTTTTAAAATTCGGATTAAGAAGCGACACCGAGATTAACGGATTAACTCTAACGATAAACCGGTTTTTTGTAAAATAAGAAACGGTCATTTTAGAATAAAAAAAAAAGGTCAAAAGGATGGATGGTCAACTACTTGAGGTGACGATGGTGGTGGTGGTGGTGCGAACGAAGGGTTTACAACAACCCTTTCGTGATTTTTTTTCTATTTGTAACAATAATAATAATAATAATAATAATAAGTATTTAAATTACGTGTTGATTGATAGTGGTCATAGTTTAAAAGAAAAACTAGAATGAATTTTTTTTTTTTAACATTTGTCAAATCATTATTAAAACAACCCTTTACCCTTTCTCTCTCTCTCTTTCTTTTTTATTTCTTAAGGGTGCAACGCATCGTGATGGGGAGGGAAAGGGGTAATAAAAAAAAAAAAAACTTGATTGATTGAATGACAAATAAAAGAAAAAAAAGAAACCAGTTCATTCAAACGTTAAAAGTCAAAAAAGAAAAGAAAAACCGTCCGTCCCGACGAAGAGAATTTTGTTTCGGCATCTGCCCCTGCATGAGATAAACTGATAATGAGGACCTCGGGGGTGGTTTTTATTATTATTATTATTTCGCGAGGGTATGTTTTTTTTTTAAATATAAATAATCTGCTAAATCATCAAGCTCGTAATGAAGGGATGATTTTTTTTATTTATTATTTCTGTGAGAAATTTTTTTTTTTCCGCCGGTTGGTCAATCGCGTAATTTTATATTATATTAATAAACGCCGCCATTTTTTTTTTTTTTAAATTTACGACGACGATGATGATGATGATTATTGTTATTATTATTATTATTATTATTATTATTGCGAATCCGGTAAGGGAAAACGGGGCGCGAGGAAAAAAAAAAATTATTTAACGGATCGTTTTGGATTATTTTTTTTTTATAAAAAGTTTTATTATCAGTTATTAGAATTACTGTATACGGAAAGAATTCATCGTGTCATTAGAAAGATTTTAATTTAAATGGTGACAACTGATAAATAAATTTTTTTTTATTATAGGAAGCTGTAAAGATTGACAAATTTTTTTTGTTAAAAAAAGGGGTTCATCGTTAAATACACGTCTCGAAAATGATTAAAATCGGCCGTAAAATATAATTTTATTGTTAACGTATATCATCGTAGTAGTCAGTTCGAAAGAGATAGAGAGAGAGAGAGAGAGAAAAAAAAAGATAA
>NW_002987885.1:36936-77240 GCF_000006295.1 Pediculus humanus corporis | reverse complement strand
ATCTAGTGCCACGATGACGACGTAAAAAAAATGTCAGAAATAAACATTTTCTTCTTCTTCTTTTTCTACTGCTTTTGTATGCATTAACTTAGTTTGCCACATTGATTAATGATTTAAATAAAAAAAAAAAAAAAAAAAAAACAAAATTTTCTATTTTCAAAATTGTCCATAAGGTTGAGGAGATGTTGTTGTCAGGGTGGTAGGAAAATTTTCAACCCTCCCTCCCCCTTTCCCCACCCTCCAACACCGAAAATGAAAATGAAATTCTCTTTTAACATTTTTTTTTTTTAAATCGTGATTCAGCTTTATTGTGCTTAAATAGGGGAAATAATGGGTGGCCATTTTTTTTTTTTTTTGTAAATTTAAAAAATTTTATTTTAAGGGTATAGACTAATCATATCATCGATGGTAATTGTATCACGTGATACAGCATAAACAAAAAGTTTTCTCTAACTTTTTTTTTTGATTTTGCTTTTTTAATAATTTCATTTTTCTTTTTTTCTTCTGACACGGTTGAAAACTGTCATTCGACGATTGTAAAATTATGAACAAACAAACGATAAGTGTCGGTCGCGACCTATCCACGGCAACAATCGAAATTCAAAATTAAATAATGAAAAAATTTGAAAGAACAAACATAAACGTTTGTACGTTTGTTTGATATAATTCGTATAATTAATCATTTGACGGTTTAAATTTGTGATTGACGTTAAAATTATACCGTAAGCAAAAAAAAAAAAAAAAAAATATTTAAATTGTTTGTCGGTTGCGGTGGGCTCCCGATCGAATTGAGTGAGAGGTGGAATGAAGGTTGTTCGTTTGTCAATCTATCTGATTCCCCGATAATCGCGTTATTTATTATTATTATTATCATCATCAATTAACGTTTGATATATTTTTTTTTAAATTACGTTAAACGTTCATTCGTTTGTTTTTTCACCGCGTAAGAACGAATTCGTCGTTTCTGTTTGTTCTGCATACGCAACAAACGATTTTGTATCTCGATAAGTTTTTTTTATATTTAAATTAAATTATTTTATTAATTTAATTACCGTACCCTGATTATCGTTTTTGATTTCCGGTGTTTAAAAATGATTTGAATTTTTTTTTTTTTAACGCGACGTTAATTGCCACACGCACGGACGCACGCACGCACGCAGAGACACATCAAAAAAAAAATAAAAATAAAAAAGATGAAGAGAAATTAATAGTAATTGCTTCTGTTCATGACTTTGCTGCTACCGTTTATAAAATTGCTACTACTACTGCTACTACTGTTTATTAAAAAAAAACCATAAAAATTATTTTCCACTTAAAAAAAAAAAAAATTTTTTTTTTTTTGGTTTTTATTTCGGTCATTCACTTCAATAAAAAAAAAAATATTAAAGATTTTTTTTTTTTTTTTAACGTCTTCTGCTTTTAATGAAAGAGAAATTGTATTGAAATTAAGAAATCATCTGCTTCTGTACACACACACACACGCACACTTACACGCACGAACTCACGCAATAATTTCTTTATCATTTCTCTTCTTTTTTTGTCGTCGTCATTTTATTCGGGATCTTTTTTTTTTTTTGTAGATTAAAAATTAATAATACGCGGCGTTAAAATTTATTTAATTAAATTTATAGACTCTGTTGTTTTTTTTTAAAGAGTCTGCCATGTTTTCGTAACAAACAAACACAAAAAAAATGATGTTTATAGCGGTAAAAATAAATTTAAAAATGAGTACACGCGAGTAAATTTTAATTTATTTTCCAGGAAGGGCGAAAAAGTCTTTCCTGGAGAAAACATTCCGACGAATGGAATACGAAGACGTTTGTTGTTGAAATACACGCATAAATGATTATTATCACGACGACGATGATGATGATGATAATGATTATGATGATGATGATGGTTAAGTTTTGATTAACGAACGTGTCAATCGATTTTCAATGACTTTTTGACTTTTCTTTTTTTTTTTTTATAAAAAAACTTTATCTCAATTTGATTTTTAATAATTAATGCAAGTCATTTTAAAATAAAAAAAAAATTCTTTTTAAAAAAAAATATGTTCGTAAATATAAATTTTTTTTTCTTTTTGTTTTGGCGGGAAGGTCAACGATGGCAAAGAGTACCAACTTTATAAAAAAAAGAAAAAGAAAACATCAATTTAAAAATAATTTAAATTATTAAACGATCAAAAAAAAAAAAGAAAGAAAATTTTTTTTTTAAAAAACATAATAATCAAGCGGAGCACACGCCACATTAACTCAAATTAAATTATAAGAAAATCTTTTTTTAAATTATTTTTTAATAATTTTAATAATAATAATAATAATAATAATAATAATAATAGTAATAATAATAAATGTAATTAATCACGTATGAAAGACATCATTATTATTATTTTTTTTTTGTTTGTGTGAGTGCCGGAGCCATTTTTTTTTTTTTGACTGGAAACGGAAATAAAATAATTTTTTTGAGTGTGTTTTGTTGTTTTTGTCGGTTCGTCACACTTGGTAACCGTTATTACGATGATGACTCATTGTTGTAACAAAATAATTATTTATTATTATAATTTTTTTTCTAGAATAAAAAAAAAAAAGTAAAATATATATATATAAACAATAACAATAGAATTTCCCAGCGATTTTAATTTCATCATCATCTTTTTTTTTTTTGTTTAAATCTGATAAATATATACATAATTTTAAAAAAAAGCTATTATTATTATTATTATTATTATTAATATTTCCGATGCATTAAAATGACGTAAGTGGAATGCATAAAAAAATTTTTGCTAACACACACACACACGCACACACGCACGCGAGATCATCTGCTTTTTCTTCTTCTCTTTTTCTTATATTGCTCTACATATGTATGCTCGGTCACGTTTTCACTAAAATAAAAAACATAAATTTTTTTTTTTTTAACTCCTCACGTTTTTATCTTAAATAACCAAATAATAATAATAATGATAATGATGATGATGATATTAGTAAAAAAAAAGTAAAAATCAGGATCGCACACGCACGCGCAAACTCACGCGGAACGAAAAATTTATAAATATATTGAATATCTATTTATATCGTGGCGTTAATTATTACTATTATTATTATTATTAATATTATTATTATTATCGCATAGAATTTTACTTTGGGCGGTATTTCGATTAAAAAATGAACAGTAACCCAATTATTATTATTACTTTTACGATCACGGCAGGTTAAAATGGCCATTTCAAGTGTCACAAGTTAAATATTAATTTTTTTTTTTAAAGTGAAAAATTAAAATTTGGCACGAATGTAATAGAAAAAAAAAAAAAAAGTTTTCTGGAATTTCTGGAATTTTCCAAAACGTCATCATCATGACCTACTGAAAAATTTTTTTTTTTCCTTTTCGTTTTTATTCGGAAAAATTCAAAAAAATTTTCTTGCAATTAATAAAAAAAAAATAAAATCAACCGTAAGTGTTTTTTTTTTTGTTCCAAAAAAATTAATTTATTAAAATTAAATCGATATATCGATCGATCGATCAATCAATCAATCAATCCTCGAATGATAATGAAAAGAATAAAAAAAAATTTGTCGACATTTATAATAATATCAATTTATGCAAAAAAAAAGAAAAGAAAATTCAACCCCAAATGAAACGAATCCGTTACTACGCGTCATCCCATCATAAATCGGTTACCGATAACATAAAAACGAACGGAATTTTATCATTCATTATCATCATCATCATCATTATTATCATCACCAACAACAATAATAATAATAATAAATAAGCATAACAAACGAGCGAAAACTTATTTTATATATATGTTTTATATCGATCGTATTGTAATTTAAATAATTTGCTTACTCACTCCCAGCGGAAACTTTACTAAATAAAAAAAAGTGCAACGAAAAAATTTTAAAAGCAAACAAACCCGTAATGATAATATTAATCATTTTCATCGATTCGACGTGTCAGAAGAATAATAACTAATAAAAAAGTAATTAACATTTATTTAAAAAAAAAAAAAAAAATTTTTTGTGACGTTGTAATTTTTTTTGTTTGTTAGTGACAACAACGCTACCGACCGAAATATTATTACGACGACAAACCATACGACGAAATAAAGAAAAACACAAACGTTTGTTTTGTTTGTGTTGTTTGTTTGTTTGTTTGTTACACCTTTACTTTCGGGTTAAATTTAAAACCGTAAATTTTTCTCATTCCCTTTTTTATTTAAAAAAAAAAGAAAAGAATCGGAAATCAAATTTGTGTCGTTGTCGTTTTGTCTCGTAACACGTCAAAAATTTATTATTGATAATAATAATAATAATGCAAAATAATTATATTCGGTTTTTACGGTTTGATGAGATTTTTTTTTTTTGTCATGTTGGGAACATTACCCGAGACGTCATTTTCATAAATAATTTTATAATAATAATACTAATAATATTTTAATAAGTAAAAAAAAAATTATTATTATTAACGATCGTTACGTAAAAAATAAAATACACAAACACGTGTTTAATTCAATTTTTTTTTCTTTTTTTTGTCTATTGACACTATTTATTAAAATTACTTTTTTTTAAAAAAAAAAAAATAATTCGTGACATCGAACACGAATAATCGAGTTAAACGATTTTTTTGTTGTTGTTGTTGTCGTTGTTAATGATTACAAAATACGAAAAAATAAATTTAAAAAAAAAAAAAACGTTAATGTATTCGTCGTTTGTTGTCGTTTGTTGTCGTTATTTGCTGCCACGAAATTTTACGATAAAAATTATTTTCTTTTATTTATTTATTCTTCGGAATCGGGAAAAAAATAGCAGAATTTATATTTAAAAAAAAAAAAAAAACAAGTTTTCTTTTCTCCCTGCTCCCGTTAAAAAAAAAAAAAAACGTGGCATTAGAATATATTTTCAAAACGAAAAAAAAAAAAAGAAAATTTGTTGTTATTACACTTGGTTTTGACAATTTTTATTACCTTAAACCAAAAAAAAAAATTTATTTATTTATTTATTTACTTCTTCTTTTACCGTATTATTATTATTATTACTTGTAATTTCCCTCCTTCTCTTTCCCTTACCTTCTCCTCCCCTCCTTCCCTCCCCGCAACTTGTTCATCGATATTTATTAATAATATTTTAAATTAATACTCGCGACGGGTAGGTGGTAGTACCTCCTTAACAATATTAATGATAATAAATAAATAAAAAAAAAGATTGTTTATTAAATAACCATTTATTATTATTATTATTATTATTATTATTATTATTATTATTATTATTATTATTATCATTATTAATAATTATAACGAGAAGAAGAAGCGGCTTTTTAATCAAAAAAAATATTAATAAATAACGTGGCATAAAATCAAATTAAAATGAAAATTGAATATCAATAATACGCGCATGCGTGCGTGTACGTGCGTGCGTGTACGTGTGAGCGTGGGTACGCGCGTTTTAACAAAAGCAAAATATCCGGTAGCAAAATTTAATTTTTTTTTTTTTTTCGGTTAGAAATAATTAAACTTCCCGTAACGGATTTTTTTTTTACCCTTTTGAGTTTCCGCCTTGTTAATAATATGAAAAATCAAATTTTTTTTTTTTTTATTTATTTTCGATCGATTAATCATTTTTTTTTATTAATGACGTAAAAATTAATTTTCGGATTGACCCCCCTCTTTTTCCTCCTCCCTGCCCCCACTAAAAAATCCCTTTCGATTCGAAGGGACAAATCGAGTTTCAACAGGTGTAACCTAACAACAAGAACAACAACAATAAAAAAAAATTTCCGGTTTTAACCGTAAATTTTTTCATTGACACCCTCGATTGTACGAAAAAGTCATAAATAATAATAATAATAATAATAATGATGATGATCATGATGATAATTATGAAAAAAAGGCGGGAAATCGTTCAACCGAACGTTAAGAGAAAACAAAAAAAATCTCATAATTAATGCCTTAAATCATCCCCTAAAAATTTATGCGGAAAATTCTCTCAAAAAAAAAACGTGGATGTAGAAACGATGTGAAATGAAAAAAAGACGTGTACGCAGAAAAAATAAATAAAAACAAACGTTTTTTTTGTTTTGATCGATAGTATCGATTTTAAAAAAAACGTTCGAACGGTATATTAGTTAAAAAAAAAAAAAAACAATCCTCATCACGTGGTTTTTTTTTTACTACGCGGGAATTTTAAAATAATAATAATAATGTGTGACGTGTCATTAAAATTAAGTTTAAGGAAAAAACGGGGGGAGGAGAGAAATTCAACTGACGATTTGGGAGTAAAATTTAAAAAAAAAAAGTTTCTCTCGGCGTAAAGAAATCTAATTTTTTTTTTTTACAATTAATTCAAAAGATGGCACGTTATTATTTTAATGGCATTAATTTTATACCATCCGTTGGTGGTGGTATACCATCTTCCGATATGACGATATCGAAAGCAAACAAACACGCGCTCCATTTTTTTTTTTTTTTTGTTTGTTTCCTTTTAATATGAGAAAACGAAAACAATGAATATAGTTAATTTTAAACATCCGTGATTACAATTAACATACGGATTACCATCTAAACAACTTACGAGACAAATAACCGGTTATTACCGGTTATTCTCTCGCTTTTAAAAATTACCATCGGCAAACATTATACATATATATATATATATATATATATATATATATTATGTAACTGGAGTTCCAAAATTTCCAGCGAATGACTGCGAGTTAAGTGTAAAAAAAAAATGAAATTCGATACTCCCGAAATCTTATCAATACGTCAAAAAAAAAAAACTATTGTTTACTTATATATACGTTACAAATTTTTTTTTTTATTGTTAGTGTTGCCACTATTACAATTCAAAAAAAAAAATTTTTTTTTTTTATTGTTAGATTTTTATCTGGAAGAAAAAAAAAAATTTTCTCTTGTTTGTTTTAAAACTAATAATAATAATAATATGGACAAACGATGTATGTAATTTTATAATAAAAAATTCAATTTTTATTGCCTTTTTCAAAAAAAAAAAAAAACGCAAATATTATCATTATCATTATTATCATCATTATTATTTCCAAAAAAAAAAAAAAAAAAAATGTTTTCACACTTTTTTTCCCCTCTCAAATTTGAAAATTATGTTTACTATTATTATTATTGTTATCGAATGTTAAAATCCGTCAAATGAAATGAACCGGGTTTTTGTTGCGAATGTTTTCGTGTTTGTTATTGTTGTTGTTGTTGTTCTTTTTGTTTTTGTCGTCTCGTTGTTTTTTTTTTTCTAACAACAAACGAATATATTGTATCGGAAAATGTTTGTTGGAAAAAAAAATGACGTGGAAGAAAAATTTTAGAAAAAAAAAATAAAACTCGCTGGAGCTTTACAACCGATTTAAACAAAGAAATGTTTAAAAAAAAAATCATTATTATTATTATTAATTTTTTTTTTTAATCGTCTTCTGCTTCAATGATTTTTTAATTAACAATATCGAAAAAGACGTTTTACATTTACTATTATTATTATTATCGATAATTAAAAGAGAAAAAAAAAGAATCAAATGATAAACACATTTTTTGTTTCCCGGGGGGGGGGGGGAAAGGCGGTAAGGGAGGAATTAAAATTAAATAATAATTCCAGGAGTTTTGTCTGTTTGTTCGTTCGTTTATTTGTTTGTTTCAGTGACGTTTAATTATTATATATAATCGATTTTGACGTTTCAACTTCAATTCAACGTTTCAATTTATTCCAAACTAATAATAATAATAAAAGTCAAGTTTTTTTTTTATATATAAAAACAACCGAAAAAATTTTAAAAAATTTTTAAACAAACAGAAAAACAAACAACAAATTTCCAAAAACAGCCGTTTGTTTTAAATGTATAAAACCACTCGACGTAATTTCAAATTCAAATTCAAAAAAACAAACACGACGTGACTATTTGTGCAAAATTTTTAAGTAAGTTTTCATCATCTTTCCGGTTTTTCCAGTTTGACCTTTTTCTACACCTCACCTCTCACCCCTTCCCTCTTCACTTCAGTTAACACAATCAAAATTTCCTATTATTATTATTATCATCATCATTTAATTTGAGCAAACGAAAAAGAGAAAAAGAAAAGAAAAAAAGGCAATGAATAATCGTTTTTATTTTAACCTTTTCAATGGACAACAATCAATAATAATAATAATAATAATAAAGGTTTGACCTCTTTCCTTTTCCTCCTCCTTTAACCTTCTTTTTAACCTTTTACCTTTCTTCTTTTTCTAGAGCTTCTTCGGTAATCAATTTTTTTTTCTTCTTTTTTTTTTAATTCTTCATTCTTTACCCTCCTTTTTTAACTTCGTGACAGTATCAATCAAAATATTTTATTATGTATAATTTTTTACCGGTCAAGTAGGTGTTAGAGGTCTCTCTCCCTCTCCCTCACCCTCCCTATCTTTCTTTATTTTTTTTCTCTCTCTCTCTCTTTAGTGGAAAATTAATAAACGTTTCCAGTGGCATTTAAATTTGCATTTAAATGTTTTTAAATTTGCATATATTGCTAAAAAATAAAAATAAAAAATGTCCTTCGGGTTCATTATTACATTCATTCCTTTTTTTTTCCCTTTTTTTTCTTTTATCCTTTGATTTTGGTTTTTTTTTTTTTTTTATTCCTTAAAACTCCGACCGCGAATTTTTTTTCTTTTTTGTTTGACGTGTCAACAAACATCATGCGGGATTAAATTTTTTTTTTTTTTTTATTACGAGAGAGTAAAGATTTCGTCACGTATTTTTTTTTTTTTTTGCGTTTTGCGGAGTTTAAAAATTAATTTTTTTTATTTTCTCCAGGATGTTTTCTTTTTTTTTTTTTTAATATAATCAAAAAGCTGGAAAAAAACTGGAGAAAAAAATGACAAATACGTTGTCACCGTAAAGAGACGATTTTATTTATTAATCTTGTGTACAAATTAAAACTTAATAATTAATCGAGTGTCGTCAGGTGCGTAGTTAGGAATACTAACGAAGAAAAAGTGGGAGGCGGGGGGCGGGGTGGAAATTAAAAAGGGGGCAGGAAAAAATCCAAATGCCACAATCAATAAAAAAAAAGGAAAAAAGGAAAAAAATCTTACCGGATAATTAATTAATTAAAATTAAGTCCATCATCTAACTTTTTTTTTCTTTTTTTTTTATTCACCTGTAGTGAGAAAACCTTTTGAAATTTTTCCTCTCTCTCTCTCTCTCTTTCTTTATCTCTTTCTCTCTTTCTCTCTCTTTCTGCAACCTTTCAAGCCTCTTATTCATCATTCATAATCCTATCTTTACAATTTTTTCCCTCATTTTTTTTTTTTTTTTACTCTACCTTTTAAAACAAATTAATAATTCAACAAATCGAATTTCTTTTTTTTCCCTCCTCTCTATCTCCCCTTTCCCCCCTTTCCCCCAACTTATTCTTTTTTATAACAATAATTAAAAAAAAAAAAAAACTGGAGAAAAAAGAAAAGAAGAAAAAAAAAAATTTACTCGTTAATTTGTTGTTACTTTTTAATGTTTTATTATGATTGATTTTATGTTTTGTTGTTGTTGTCTTGAAGAGTTTTTTTTTTTTGTTTCCTTTCGAATGTTAATTTGTAAGTGGTATACGGTGGTAAGGATAAAAAAAAAGGGTTGTCGGCTGTCTGGTTGTTTGTTAGCCTTTACGTTCCCTTGGGGTGCGAAGAAGAAGCCAGACTCGAGGCGTAATCTTCAATTAAGGTTATTACCGACTTTTTCCAGCGAGTTTTCCTTTTTTTTCCTTTTTTTTTTCTCCAGTAAAAAATGATTTTCAATCATGTGAGATAACATTTGGATATTTTTATCCAGCGTACTGGAACGCATATTATTTATTTATTTATTTCTCATTATTTTTCTTCGGGCAAACATCATCAAGTCAATCGTATCGTAAATTTTTATATTTTTCCTTTTCTATCACTACCACAAAAAAAAGAAAAATTTTTTCACGTTTTGTAATGAACAACGACAACCAACCAACAAACGAAAAAAATTTATTGTTACGATGAATGTGCGAGAGAGAGAGAAAGAGATAAAAGAGATGAAGAAAATGAAATAAATTTGAAAAGAAAGGAGGAGAAAGAAAGTCGATTCTTCTACTTTTATATAGACATTCATATAAAAACTAATAATTTTTTTTTTTTTGTAGCAGAAGACGTCGAATGAAATTTCTACTTTTATTTATAACATTACATAAAAGATTTTTTTTTACTTTTCGATTTTGGTCATTCTTAAAATAAGAAATAAAGAGAGAGAGTGAGAGAGAGAGGAAGAAAATTCATTCGACCGTGAAAATTTTTTTGATTGTGACGTCACACACACAGCACAAATTTTTTTTGTTTTCCGCACTCTTAATTACGTCTCTCTTATATTTTTTTTTCCTTTCCTTTTTTCCTTTTTTTTATTTTTCCTTTATACGTTAACTATAAAAGTGTAAAAGGAAATTTTCTTTTTATAATTTTAGGGGTCATTTAATCACAATCACATTATTTGTAATTTATTATTATTATTATTATTATTTTTTATTTATAATAACGAAGATTTTATACTTGGCGAAGATAAAAAGGGTTTAAGATGATGGAGGAAGGGAGGGTTGGTTGGGGGAAGTGAGGGGTCGGAGGGAAGAGGTTGAAAATGGTATTAATTAAATGGTATAAAATTTTGTCATTTTTGATAAAATTTACGACGAGTCAAATAAAAAAAAAAAATTTTTCATTTACGATCACGCGCCACGTTTTGATTAATTATTTCCTTTTTTCTTTTTTATTTAAAAGTTGGCAATCGTGTTTTATTAAATAAAATTATTGTTTTGTGACGAAAATAACAAAAAAAATAAATAATAATATTAAATAAAATTATTATTATTATTATTATTATTATTATTATTATTATTATTATTATTTATCGATAGTTTTAACGTAATGAATTACGAGAGAGCAAATAAAAACATAAATTTCATTTTTCGAACAAAGAAAGAAAAAAAAGAAAAAAAAGGAAAAAAAAAAGAATTTTCTAGGAAAAAAAAGTCAACGATTTTAACTTTATTTATTTATATTATTATTATTATTATTATTTTACGACGACCCTTAATAAGAAAGGATTTATTTAATAATATTTTTTTTTCCCCCGCAAAATCCTTTTTTTTTTAACTTTTTTTTTCCTTTTTCATCGTCAAAGGGTAAAAAAAAAAGTGACTTATTTCATCCCCTCCATTTTTATTATTATTATTTTAGTTTTTTATAAGGACTCAGAAAACATTTTTTTTTCTAGAATAAAATTTTAGCATAATTTTTACATATATATATATACTTTTTTTCCTTCTTTTTTTTTACTTTTTATAATTAAAAAAAAAAAATCTTAAATGTTTATCATTTGCAGCCGACGAAAAAGAAAAGACAAAAAAAATGAGGATTAAATTAAAAACGGGGATGAATAATAATAATAATAATACTAATAATAAAAGAATGGCGCTTCGAGGAAGGTAAAAAGAAAAAAAAAAGAAAAAAAAATCTTGAATTTTTTTTAAATATAAGAAGATCGTTTTACACGTAATAATTATATAAGTTACCAAAGTCATTATATAAATATTTATATACACGAATGATTTTTTTTTTTTTTTCTAGAAAACTTGACAACAATTTTTTTTTTTTTTTCTAGAAAACTTGACAACAATTTTTTTTTTTTTTTATTCTATGGTGGTTTCAATTTCTCTGTGGTTTATTGTTTGGGTCACAAATTTGAGATTTTGAACCCCCGCCTTCCCCCTCCCTCTGGATTGGTATATATCCTTCAGTTCACCCTTTTTTTGCCAAAGGATTTTAAACCTTCAAGAACAACTCCCCATTAATTAAAAAGGTCAATTTCAATATACATATATATATCGAGTTTCTTTTTCGTGGTCGTCGTGCTTATTAACCATTTTTTTTTTTTTTCGTGTGTCTGTAAATTCGAACATGTGTTACACGTGTACATCAGGAAGAAGGGAAGGGAAGGGATAGGAAAGGGGGTAGAAGGGGGAGGGTTGAATATTTACAGTGGTGTAACTGCGTAAGAACAAGCAAGCACGCGTATTTTTTTTTTTTTTTAATTTAAAATTAAAAAAAACGTGACCGATCGTTTCCACGATTTTAAATGAAAAAAAATTTTTTTTTTTTTCTGTTAAATTTCGCAATTCTTGAGTGAGTGTGTGTGCACGTGCGCGCGCACGTTTTTGTAAAATATTCAAGGTTTTTTTTTTTTATTCCTCCCCGTTCATCATAAGATTTAACAACATTTACGCTTTTAAAGATAAGGATGCTCCCCCCACAAATACAAAAACACACACACACACACAATGAAAACTTTATATTTGTGTCAAAATTAATTTAATTTTTTTTTTCTTCTGCCACTACCTTTTGTCTGCATACATCGACTCCCCATCGATCCATCGAATCGCACAGTCGCAATTTTTCGATTAATTCGTAAAAACCAAAAAAAAAAAAAAATTTACAGAATTTTTTTAAAAAGTTTCAAAGGTCAAAAGGTTAAAATCGACCCGAACGGCAAACAATATCGAAAAGTTTAAACGTCAAAACCCACCCCTCCTCACACGAAAAAGAAAAAAGAAAAACTGATATAGGGGAAGGGGAAGGAGGGAAGAAAAGATGAAAAGGTGAGAGGATTTTTTTTTGAGAAATTTCCCGCAAAAAATATTATTTTTAATAAAATTTCAATATCCTAACGAAAAAGTCAAAAATAAATAAATAAATAATAATAATAATAAAAAGAAATTTTTCTATTTTCACCCCTTCGGACATAATAATTTTTTCTGGTAAATTTGAAAAGAAAAAAAAAAAGAAAAAAAAATGGCGGACATAAATTGCCCACATCACAAACACAAGAAATAAAATATAATTGAAAATTGAAAAAAAAAAAAAAACTTTTTTCCATATTAAAAACTTTCAATGGTCTCTCTACTCTTTCTCTCTCTCTTTTTTCCCCGGTTACATCTAGGAAACGTAGGTGAAAGACGTTGGAGTGCGGAAGCGGAAAAAGGATAAAAAAAGAAAATTTTCCAGACGATATCAAAAAAAAAAAAGGAAAACTGCCCAAAACTTGCCAGAAAAAATTTTATTTATGACCCTCAATAAATAATATTATTATTTACATTCGATTGAAATCTTTTTCTTTTTCTTTTCTTTCTTTTTTTAATTTCCATATAGAGTAGTAAAAAGTGTCGTAGAAGAAGAAACACTCAAAGTAGGAAGAGGAAGTAAATAGAAAAAGAAAAAAAATATTATTATTAATGTAACCCTTCGATTTTGATTAAAACGAAAAGTTAATCAATCATTTTTCTCTTTTTTTTTTATTACCGTTAAAAAAAGTAATAATAATGATGATGATGATAATAATAATAATAAATATTAATGTAAATTTGATGACGTACTCTCTGCTTTTTTTTTTTTGAAATTAGTTTTTATTCGAATATTTGCATTTTTCTGGAAAAAAAAAATGTTACAACCGGAAATTGTTTTCATTTTATTTACTTTTTTTTTCTCTCTCTTTCTTTTTTGCTGATAAGATAAGAATGTGAAGGAGGTGAAGAGGGAGGGGGGTTGAAAACGGTAACGTGAGGGGGTGGTTGTGGGGGTAAATGGTTAACGTGTTAGAAGGTTATTATTGTTATTGTTGTAGAATTTATTTATGTGTTGCCACCACAATCGTGACTCTTTTAAATGGAATGTTTGATGACACAATCACGATATTCTTCTGCCACGATATTATTCGTAAAAATTTATTCATACGAACGTTTATGAAGAAACGATATTATTACCATTTCGAACGGTTTTGTGTGGTGGAAGGGGGTGGGAGAAGGGGAGAACAGAGGAAATTTTTTTTTTTTTTATGAAAAGCTCACGATCGAATAAAAGTTTTTTTTTTTTTGTCTTCTGCTTTTTGATGACGTTTTTAAAAAATAAAAAAACGTGGCAAATTATTTATTTATGTTATCATAAGTGAAAATAATAATAAAAAAAATTTTTCGATTGTTTTTCACGTTTTCTTTTTGAGGGGAGAGACAAAAAAAAAATTGTCGTGAAATCAGTTTTTATTATTATTATTTTATTTTTTCGGGGGGGGATTTAAAAATAAAATTTCAAAATTTGATACAAAAAAAAGGTAGAATAGACAAAACGCTTGAAGGTTTTTTTTTTTTTTCTTGACTCCCCATCAATCTTCTTCCTGTATATATATATTTTTTTTACAAACCTTTTCAACAAAAAAAAAACCCTAAATAAAAATCTGTTGGAAAATAAATAAGAAAGAGAGAGAGAGAGGGGAGAGAGAGAGGGAAGGAGAGTGAAAAGGAAACGGTCGGGGAAGCAGATAAACTATTATCCCAAAAACAAGACACACGCATAAACTCACGTATCATCCACTCTTTTCTCCTTCCTCTCCTCTTTCTCCCCCTCCTTTCTCTTAATACACGCAAAATGCCTCCGAAAAAATTTTTTTTTTTGAAAAAAAGGTTTTCTCTTAAACTTGAGAATTTGGATTTTAGTTGAGATTACACAGGAAACCTTTTTCTACATGGTCTTGCCTTGTTAAAATCTTCCCTAAGGGAATTTGTTACATTTTCTCTATCAGTCCAAACGCAACAACAACAACAACAACAACATCAACCTCTTTTTCCCTTTTTAACCTTTTTCTTCTCTCATACTCCCTTCCACGCCACCCCACCCACCCTTACCTTTTACCACTCGTCATATCTTACCATTGTTTGTTTTTGTTTATTTTTCGTTATCATCATATCACATCTTCTCTCTCTCTCTCTCTCTCACTCTTTGTTAACATTATAATTTTGTTTATTATTATTAAAGAAGTCACAATTATGAAAAATTATCTATCGTCGTCCGGTCATCGATCGTAATTTCTTTTCTTCTGCTTTTTTTTTTTTTTTTTTTAAATAAGATAATTGGTCTTGAGGTCAAATAATTAAACGAAAACCAAAAAGTGACACGCACGCACGCACGCACCACCACCACAACAACTTTTTTTTTGTGAATTAAAAAAAAAAAAAATTCATAATTATTTAAGTCCATTTTTGCTTCGTCGTCCACATAATTGATTAATTGTTTTAAAAAAAAACTGAGGGTAAATAATTATCATTATTATTATTATTATTATTATTATTATTATTATTATTAATCTTTCTGCTTATAATTTTTATAAATAATCACTCATTTCCTGTCGGTCGGACGGCGTACAAAAAAAATTAATTTCAATTTTTTTTTTTTTAAATAACAAATTAACAAAAAAAAAAAAAATTTTTGTTAAAGTTAAAATTGATTGTATCGAAAATACGATAAACAAACAAACAGAGAAACAAACAAAAAAAAAATTTTATTTTAATTAAAAATACTTGTTTTGTTTGTTTCTTTTCTCCAATCAAAAGTTAACGATGTTTTATTTTCCATAAATTAGAAAAAAAAGTTTTAGTAAAAAAAACGAGTGTGAAAAATTCCAAAATCATCACAAAAAAATCGAAAATATAATAAAAAGGCATAAGTTAAACGTGAGATAATCAAATGTTAAAATGAGGGTGATAAAACTCCAACTGTCAATCTGGAGAAAATATTAGTTTTTACGATCATTAGTGAAAAACAATAAAAATAAAATCATTTTCCAGAAATTTGTTTTTCAACGACAACTACGACGTTTTTTGTTTCTGTCTTATATAATTAGAATTTTAAATGGCGGATGACGATGACGATGACGATGATAATAATAATGATAATAATGATAAAATAAATAATTAATGATTCGAGTAATAAAAAAAATATATATATATAGATATATTTTGGTGATGGAGCTTACATGTGTGTGTGTGGATTAGTCGTAAAAGAGGAAGGAGAAAGAACACGATGGAAAATTATGGAAAAAAGAAAGGGGAGAAGAAGGAGGAGGAGGTGATGGGGGGAGGAAAAAAAAGCCGAAAATATAAAAAGGAAATGATTTTAATTGAGGCGGTTACTAAAATTCACGCGATCAAATTTTTTTTTTTTTTTGTTTTAAAATTTTGTTGGTTAATTGCAATTAATACGAAATGAATGATGAATCATTAAACGACAAAAAAAATTAAATTAAATTAAATTTTGTTTTTTGTTGTCGTGGAAGAAGAAAAGACAAAGGAAAAGAGAAGAAAAAAAAACAACGACACGAGTTTAAAATTTAAAAAAAAATTCTCCAGACTCTAAAAATTTTTCTGTTTTTCTTATTTCAAAAAAATCCGATAAATAAATAATTTTTATATGGTTATATGTATGTGTTTATTTAAAAAGTGTGCAAATGTACGTGTCGTCTGCTTTTTATTCCTTCTGCTACCACGTTTTTTTTTTTTTTTTTTTTTTTTTTTTAAATTAAATAATTGTTACTGATTGATTTATATACGTTAACAAAAAAAATATTGTAGGAATCGATCGTAGCGTTTGTTTATAAAGTTTTTATTTATTTATTTATTTATAAAAAAAAAAAAATTTTTTTATAAACAATAAAATTTCAAATAAATAAATAAATAAAATCACACGATGTAAGATTACACGCGGATAAAAAGAAACGTGTCACTAATGAATCCACGTGCAGAATGATTTTTTTTTTTTCTTTTTTTTTTCATTTCCATTTTTCTTTATCTTTTATTTTATTTATTTTTGTTAAATAATAATACGAAATCATCATCATCATCATCATAATAATAATAATAATCATTTAATACTATATAAAAAATGAAACTATAATTTTTTTTTAATAGCTCTATAATTTTTTATTAAACTCACGTGCGGATCGTTAAACGTTTCTTTTTTTTTTTTTTACTATTTATTCAATAAAATAAAAAATTGTTTTTCCGGTTTGGGGTTTATTTATACTACAACAACAACAAAATCAAAATATAGAGCTATAATTATTTTTTTTTTAAACAAAACATTGGGTTTATAGTTTAATTTTTTTCTATTCTTTTTTTTGATCGGTACGAAACGAAAAATGCTGTATATAAACAAAAGCGCTATATTTAAAAAAATTATGGAGCTCTATAAATTATAATTGTTCTATAAAAAAAGAGAAATTTCACGAAGATATATACATAAAATAGTTCGTTAAAATTATAGCAATCAAATAAAAAAAAATTTTTTTATTCTCCGTCGTATATCGTAACAATAATAATAATAAACAATAATTTATTATAGCGCTATTAAATTTTCAAAATCATTATTAATTTTAATTGTTTATCAAATTTACAAAATAACATAAAGAAACTATAAAATATTTATTAATAATAATAATAATGAATATTATAGTTATAGTTATGGATTATGAGAACGTGTCATTAATTAATTTTAATTTCGTTTGTTTATAGTCTTATTTTTTTTTTTTTAAATTATTCGCATTAAAATTTATTAACATTTTGCAACACTCACGCACGCACGCACACTACACGCAACAAACAACAATTTATTTGTTTATAAAATATTTCCATAGAGTAATTAATCACCCGAAAGAAAAAAAAAATTTTTTTTTCCTTCTTATTCTTCTGCCACGATTATTTTTTTTTATTTAAAGAAGAGAAGAAAAAAATCGACCAGATGGTTGATGCTGCTTGCAATATTAATTTTTCATATTAATTCGTTACGGTTAAATTATTTTCTCTGATCCGTGTGTCTCACTTTTAAAGTCATCGTCATCTCTCTCACTCTAATCTCTTCTTTATCCCCTTCTCTCTCTCTCATTCTATCCCTTTTTACCAAATGGCAAATAATAATTGAACGAATAAACGTAATTGTGACGTTTTTTTTTTTTTTTTATTTATAATACTTTGCATTTTAATTTTTAAATGATCCAAAAAAAAAGAAAAAATTGCCACGATAAATTTTTTAGTATATAATATTAAATCGAGAAACGGTTAAATTTACAATCATTGCCAACATAACAAAAAAAAATAATAAAAATAAAAATAAAAATGGTTGACGATCAAAAAAAATAGTAAACAATTATCGTTAACGGTTTAAGAAAAAAAAAAAAATTATTTATATATTTATTTTTTAAAGGTTTTCAAACAATCGATTTCCGGTTTTTGTCCGTTAAATATTTTTCTTTCCTTTCTTTCTTTTTTCACTCTTTGCCCCCCCCCTCTTTACACCCCCCGAAACGTTTTAATGAGGGTGAAAAATAAGCAAACGTCAATCGTCGTTATCGCTTTTGCCACCACCACCACCACCATCACCATTACCATCGTCACCATCGTCATTTTCGATCGCTTTTTATTATTATTATTATTATTATTATTAACATTATATTCAAAAAGGATATACACAAAACAGTTATGCCAACCGTGACGAGTTATCACCATCGTTAACGACGACGACGACTATTTCTCCTTTTTAACATAGTCCAACTACTTTGAAATCAATGTCCGCCATTAAATTTTACGATTTGATTTTTTTTTCTCTCACTCTCTCTCTTTTTCTTTTCTTCTCTTTTCTCCTTCCCCTTCCCCCTCTTTTTATCCAACAACAACAACAACAACAAAAAAATTTTTTTTTTTTTTTGTAAATTTCCACGTATGCACAAACCTACACCACGATGGGAGACCTTTTTCATACTATAAAAAAAAATTTTAAATCGCTATAAAAACTCAAAACAATAATATTAGTTTTAAAGAAGCAGAAGAAGAATGATGATGATGATGATGATGATGATGATGATAATAATAATAATAATAATAATAGTAATATCATTTGAAAAATAAAAAAGAAAGGAAATTTTGAATTTTACATTTGAACGATTTTTTTTTTTTCTCTCCATTTTCATTTTATTACTTTTATTTATGGATTTTTTCTACTGTGGACATCATTTTTATTTATTTTAAACATTTTTATTATTATAAAATAAAAAAAAAAAAGAAAATAATATGGAGGGTAAAAGAAAAAGAAGAAGAAGATGAAAAAAAAAGGGATGATTTTTATATTCTTCCTCGACTACTATTGCCTAAAACTCAAAGATTTAATATAATATTTGCCATTTTTATTGTATAAAAAAAAAAAAATAAATGAAAACTTATGGATTTATAAACATAAGGAATATGACGATGATGACGACGACGACGACGACGACAATGGTGATGGTGGCGGCGGTGGCGGTGACGATGATGATGGTGATGACGATGAAATGATATAAATATAAATAAAACGTTCAGTTTTATTTCTACGAAAAAAAAAATTTTCTCCAGTTTTGATTATTATCCAAAAAAAAAAAACTATTATTATTATCATTATCATTATTATCATTATTATTCAAACCTCCTGTTGCGATGCATTAACAATATTCTTTTGATGTAAAAAAAAAAAAAAAATTTTTTTTTAGACATTCGATAACGTTGATTTTTTTTTTTTTATATATTCGCTCGATAAGAAAATTTATTATCAAACGATTCCGTTTTATTATTATCATTATTATTATTATTATTATTATTATTATTATTATTATTATTATTATTATTATTATTATTATTATTATTATTATTATTATTATTATTAACGTGTTGTTAAAGCAAATGGAAAAAAATAAAAAATAAAAAAAAACTCTTTGAAATAATGATGATGATGATGATACGTAACATTTTGTTTTTTTTTTGTTTTGTTTCGGTTTTATTTATACTAAAGGGTTTTTTACGCGCGTAGTAATAATAATAATAATTATTATTTTTATTCGAATCCAACAACTTTTTTTCCCTCCTTTTTTTTGTAGGGAAAAAAAAAATTAAAATTTTTACTTAGCCGGAAAATGCTAATAAAATTTTGTGAAAATGTCAAAAAACTTTTAGCGAACGGATAAAATAGTAAAAACAAATTTTCTTTTTCTTTTTTAGGTCCTATAATTAGAGTGAAACATTAAATTCTAACACACACACATACACATATACACGCGTGCGTTCGGAGACATACAAAAACGACAAAACATAACAATCGTAAGAGAGAGAGAGAGAGAGGGGGGGAAGAGGAAGAGGTAAAAAAAGTCATTTTGAAAAAACAAATTATTATTATTATTATTTCTATTATAGAAGAATGAAAATAAAAGGGGGATGAACGAAGAGGAGGGTAAGTGAAAGAGGGCTAAAGGGGGAGAAGGGGGAGGAAAAGGAAAAAGTAAAGCTGAGTGAAAAAAAAAAAAAACATAAACGACTAGAACATTAAACCGTCCGTGGAATGTACGAGGCGAACGCTATAAATTTCCAAAGAGTAAATTCATTTCCGCTATAAAAATTTACTATGATTATACCGAAAAACCATATTGAGTGACTGACGTGGTCAAATATTTTCTTTCACTCTCACTCTTTCTCTCTTCTTCATCCCCCTTTCTCTCCGTTTGGAAAAAAAAACCAAAAAAACAAAATAAAATGAAATATCCAAAAAAGATTTCGAGAAAGAGAGAGAGATAGAAAAGCTTTTATCTCATGTAAAAAAAAAGGGATTTGATATTGAGAAATAGAAAAAATTATTCGGAGCAAAAATTTTTTTTGGTAGCAAAAAAAAAAAAAAATTGTTCTTAGCAAAAATTATAACAACGATAAAAAAGAAAGAAGATTTCACATCGGGATAAATCAATTTTAAACGTGACCGACATTTTTATTTTTTTTTAACCTTAACTAAAACCTTTTTTTTACTGTTAACAGTTTGAAAAGGTTCGAACCTTAAATTATAACGGAAATAAAATAATTATAAACGATGACGATGATAACAATGATAACAATGATAACAACAATCAGAATCCTTAAAAAAAAAGAATTTTCGTGTGTGTTCCGTGCCTTCCGAAGGGGAGGGGAAAAGGACCGGGGGACGTAAGGTTAAAAAACAATATATATAAGTAGGAAGAATAAAAAAAATTCCCCACCCCCCAAAAAAAATTCCCTACCCCCCAAAAAAAATTCCCTACCCCCCCAAAAAAAATTCCCTACCCCCCAAAAAAAATTCTCCACCTCCCAAAAAAAAAATTCCCCACCCCCAAAAAAAAATTCTCCACCTCCCAAAAAAAAATTCTCCACCCCCAAAAAAAAAATTCCCCACCCCCCAAAAAAAAAAATTCCCACAGGATGAACGGGTAAAGGATAAAAAAAAAAAAAAAAAAAAAAAACATTTTCGATCCGTAAAATTTCGTGTCGAATTAAAAACAAACGCGAAGGAAACTAATACGATTTCATTGACGTCACATCCTTCTTTGCCGATTATGTCATTTTCGCGCCATTTTTTAAAATTTCCGTTTTACTACTTTCTTTAAACTAATTCACCCGAATTCTCTCTCTCTCTCTCTCTCTCACACACACTATGTTTTCCTTAAACCGTTTATTAATGAATTCAGCAGTTCCATTTCGTTCGCAAACTCAATAATAATAATAATAATAATAATAATAATAATAATAATAATAATAATAATAATAATAAAAATAACGATGATAATAAATAATAATGATAATAAAATTTTATTAATCGTGGAAAATGAATCATTGAATAAAATAAAAATTGACCGACTTATTTACTGACAAACGATTTCATCATTTATTATTATTACTATTATTTTTATTATTTAATATGTCCACGTGTTTTTAATAAATTAATTAATTTTAAATCCCGATAATGATTATCATCATCATCATCATCATTGTGATCGTCGACGTCGTTATTAATATTATTATTATTTTTTTTAATGCACGCTATAAAATTTTATTGAATGATTTTTTTTTTTAGCAAAACTTCCCACATAAAAAATTTAATTTCAATTTAAAAAAAGTTTTAAAAAAAAAAAAAAATTTTTTTTATTTATTTTCTCCGGGCTTTGTTACATCACAATAAACAAAAATTGTTTCTTCTTCTTCCACTTTTTTTTGTGTTCCCTCCACGTTATTAATTAATTTGCAATTTATTAATTAAAAAAAAAAAAGTTTTATAGAACTGTATATTCTTATAAATTAATTTATCCCGCATTTATTTCATTTAATAGGAATAAAATTTTATTTAAAATTTTTTTTTTTTTAAATTTCCCGCGTAATAATAATAATAATAATAATAAATAAAATTATAAATCGATTAATTCAAATATATCGAACTAATCGTAAATTTTAATAATTCTAAAAAAAAATTTTGTTTTTATAAAATTTTGAATAGAGAAAAACCGGAACGAACAAATTTCAAAAATGCCGATGTTTGTTTGTTATTTAGCACACACAATTTTAAATTAAAAACAACAACTACAAACGAATAAAAACAACCAAACAAACAATGCGAATTTTTTAATTTTATTAAAAAAAACATATATAACCGAGTTATTAGTAATTGTCGTTATTGTTTGTTGTTGTTGTTGTTAAGCGTAGTCACGCGACACTTAATATTCCATAAGAGCAACACATGTAGTCACTTTTTTTTTTTTTTGAGTCATCGTAATTGCCCTTTTATTCTTTCTTTTATACTCTCTCTCTCTCTCTCTTACAGTGAAAAAAAAAACAATATTCTTTGTCGTTTTAAATATTTATAAAAAAATTTAATAATTATTAATTATTATTATTCATTTTAACATAAAAAAATTTATTATTATTATTATTATTACTATTATTATTATTATTATTATTATTAATACGAAGGGGGTTGTTATTGTTGAGTTGATATTGCAGATTCACCCATTTTATACGAAATTCGTTCACGATATATAATAAAAGGAACCAATTAAGGGGTTAATAACCGGGATAGATAATAAAAATGATATCAGCACGCAAATATCTTACATGGATGAATGTCACGGACAAACAATCATCAATTTTTTTTTTTTTTTTGCGTGACGTTTCCGTGTAACCTATCCGTGTTTTGAAGATGGACAACAATTTTTTATTTTTAGTGATGACCGATCAAAGGGTCGAAGAGTCACCCCTAGTTTTTTTTGTTAATTTTATCACCTTAAAAAACAAATATTTATTTGTCGATTTCGTGTCGTCACGCGGATCCAACGAAACTAATTATTATTAACAAAAAAAAAAAAAATGAAAAATAAATTTTTAATTATTTGTTATTAAATCGTTTGTTGTAATTGATTAAAAAAAGACAACCACGAAACGATCGCGTAATTATTATTATCACGCGCGTTTCCACCGCGCATAAAAAAAAAAACAAAAAAAAATTAATTTAGTTTAATTGTAGAGGAGTTTTGCTATCAATAAAACACGTATTTGTTGTTGTTGTCGTTCTTTCTTCCCGTTATCATTATCATTTTTTTACTAAAAATAAAAAAAAATTGTCGTCGTCGTCGTCGTCTGCTTTTAAAAACAAAACAAAACGAAAAAAAAAAATGATTTATTGTATGCGTTTCAATTACGACAACAAGAACCAAAAAGAAACCGAATCGAGTTTTTTTTTTTCTTTTTGTAGAAAACATTCAATTTCGTAGAAAAGACAAAAGTCGCCGATTCAAAAAAAAAAATTTAATTATATACAGACAACAACAACAACAAATGAAGAGAAAAAAAAGAAAAGAAAAACTGAATTTTCAATACCAAAAAAAAAAAATGAAAACCGCCCGTTAATTTCACGTACGAAATTAAATTTGTTAAAAAAAAAATTAAAAAGACACGTTCGAACGTTGATTTGTAACGAATCGATTTGACTTCTTTTTTTTAAAATAATCCCCCCACTTGTTGATGATTCACATATTGATCTCAATGAATTTTTTTAGGTTTGCCATTTTTTTTAAAAAATTGATTCAGGTACGAGATTTATTACGTAATAAAATAATAATAATAATTTCCGAAAAGAAAGATGTCTAAAAAATATATTCATTCGAATTTTTTTTTTTTTTTTGTGAAAAATATTTTATTGTCGGCGTCATAGAGTTTAGTTAAGAGAAAAAAACGTAAAAAAATAATTTACAACTGACGTGAGAAAACATTTTAAACGTGGATATAGAAAGTGAGTGAATTGCGTGAGAGAGAAAGAGAGAGAGAAAATAAAGAAAATTGAACCGCCCCCCCCCCTTTCTTTCTCTCTCTCTCTCAATAATTTCCCTTTCGTTTTATACATTTTCCAAAACAATTTCATGTGCGGATGAACTTGAATTTGATTAGTACAACTGACAAATTTTAAAAAAGGGGATCCGATCTCTTCCCACCTCCCCCTCTCCTCTCCTCTCCTCCCTTTCCTCTTCGTAACCCCTTCGATTTGTGCCCCGTGGCAAAATTTTATTTAAAACCGAGTTTAAGGTACGTTTAAATTTTAAATTCGGTGATGCGAATGACCTTTGAACTAAAACAACGAACCACCCTCAGGATCCCCTTTTTTTTTTTTACATAATCTATCCGTGGGATGAAAGTCATACGAATCTCGTACAGGGAGGAAGTGAAAGAAGGTGGTTCAAAAAGGGGAAGGAAGAGAGGGAGGGAGGGAAGGAGGAGTCGTTCGAAACGTCGTCGTACGACAACAAAAAACAAACAAACAAACAAACAAAGTCGATGAGAAAATTTTTTTTTTTTTTTGTATTAGTGACACGAAAAAAAAAAAAAGTTTGACGTGATAAAAAATTAAAGACACGATTTTTAATTTATTATTCATTACGGAAAAAAAAAAATTTTTTTCTTACGGTTTGTTTTTTTTTTGACATACCCGCACATAAAATTCGTAATTTATTTATTCCTTTGAAAAAAAAGGAAAACTTTTTTTTTCCCAAAGGAAAAAATATATATACATATATGACGTCACAATTTCACGTCAAGTCGATTTATTCATCAACTTTAATGATTAAAATTCATTTTTTTATTAAAAAAAAAAAAACCATATAAAATATTTTTGCAAAAATAGCGCTATAAAAAAAAATTTTCCTTTTTTTTTTTCACAATTGGTCAACCTGCGTGAATGGAATATGATAGAGTGATCTTTTATCATCATTGTTATCCAATCCTACACTTTGATGATGATGATAATGATGATGACCACCAGGGTCAATATAGCGCACAAAATAGTCGTATTAAATTTTTTTTTATTATTTACTCGTTTTTAATATTCCCATTAAAACATATTGCGATCAATCATAATTTATTTATAGTTCGAGCTATAAAATTCGTTTGTCTTTTGCGATTGTTACTCGTTAATAATAATAATAATAATAATAATAATAATAAAAATTATTACAAGGTTGTTGTGGCATTTATGTTTGTTTCCTTCCCCTTATTCTCTCTCTTTCGCTCTCTCTCTATATATATATATTTATTAATTTATAAGTTTCTTACGAATCGTTCAAGGTCGATCGATTTCCGTGCGTGATAATAATGATGATGATAATAATAATAATAATAAGTACCGACTTATCGTAAAAAAAAAATCGAGTAGAAACCTGAATGCGAACGTTTGGAAACTTTGGAAAAACATATGGAAAAATCGTCGTGATTAAAAATTAAATTTAATAATAATAATAATAGTAATAATTCTCAATATTATTATTATTATTATCATCGATTAGGAATCTAAGAGAAGAACAAAGAGTGTTTTTAGACACACGCACACGCACGATTCCAGCAAGAAATTTTTTTTTGGAAAGTTCCATTGAAAATATAATTCCTTATACCGCGTGCTAGGTAATTGAAATGATAATTTTCTAGAAATTTCCATTCAATAGGGGGGAAGAGAGTAGTTGAGGGGGACGGGGGGAGGTAGAAAAAGGAAGACAGCATGTGGAATTGTTTTATATATTCGATAAATGAAAGAAGGTTTCTCTCTCTTTCTCTCTCTCTTAATAAATCCGAGTACTTAGTAAAATTGTTGCCCGAAGGTTGAAGGAGACCCTTGGGAACCGGAAGAGAACAAAAGCTTCTTCAGATTTTCAACTAAAACAAAGATCAGGATAATAATAATAATAATAATAATAATAATTTTAGTATTTTGGAGAGAGAAAAAAAAACAATTTCGGATTATTATTTTAAATTTTATTCATTTTACTATATATATGTATAGTGGTTAAGTGTTTATTTTACTACCAAGACTATTTAATCATGATAATTATTATTATTATTATTATTATCATTATTAATTTTTAGAATTAATAAGAAACGTGAATGTGAAATGTAGAAGGTTGTTAATCAACAAAATACCTGGAAAACCCGAACATTATTGTACATCCGATCGAAACAATAGAACAAAACTCTAAAAAGAAATTTTTTCCTTTTCGATAATTAATTGTTTTATTATTATTAATAATAATAATAATAATAATAATAATAATAATAATAAAACGTATTATGGCGTAACGGTAGAGTAAAGTTAAACACACCCCTTTTCTTAAAAAAAAAAAAAATTAACAAACAAACAAACCCCATCGATTAACCCGATCAGTGCCGTATTAAATTTTTTTAAAAAAGAAATTTCGTCGTGGGAACTTATTAATTAATTAATAATAATAATAAATCTCGTAACCTTTTTTTTTTTTTTATTAAAATTAAAAATTATTTTATTATAACCGTGAAAATAAATTACGGCGAACGTTACGTAATAATAATAATAATAATTAAGAGACGTTCAAAGTCTGGAAAACAAAAAAAAAAAGAAATTTGTGAAGAACGAAAACAAGAAGAGTCAATTAGTTGATTGGTTTTCTTTTTTTCTTTTTTTTTTAAATTTAGGTCAAAAATAATTAAAATAAAAAATAATGGAAAAGTTTTTTTCTGGTGCCACTGCAAACAAACAAAGTCAAAAAAAAAAAAAAAAAACAATTGGATTTTATTTTTAAGGTGCGAACCGCGTTTGTTTTTCGTTAACTTTTTTTTTTTTTTTTATTTAATTTTGTTAACGTGTGACAATAGGAGGGGAAGGGGAAGAGAGTAGAGCGGGAAGAAGAGAAAGAGGAGGGGGATGAAAAATTTTAAGGGTTGAAAACAATTAAATCCGAAATAGAAAAAGAAAAAACCCTTTTTCTCTCTTTCTCTGTCTTTTTTTTTATATACATTTTATTTTTCCCTTTTTTTTCACGTTTGAATTTCTTTTTTTCTTTTTTTTTGTTAAATAAAATAAATTGCTAGTCATAGAGTAAATAAAAATAAAAAATTTTTCTTTTTTTTTTTTTCTTATTCTGTTACCGTTGAATTCTTTTTTTTAATTTATTTTGGTTTTCTCGAAAATGGTTTCGGACAAACAGTTTAGGCAGCAAGCAGGAACCGGAAAAGTTTAATTATGTTTTAAGGGTTGTTGCAATTTCTTCTTTTCCCTATTTTTTTTTCCATCCCTTTTTCCTCTTCCTTTTTCTCTCCCCCTCTCTCTCTCCATCTTTTTACGCAACAAGACGTTTAACTATTTTATGATATTGCCACTAAATCTAAAGAAATTAGACTTTTTCTTTTTTCTTTCTACACGCAACGGAATTTGGTCATTTAAATTTTTTTCTATACCATAAAGGAAAAGATAAATTAATTAAGGGGTGGTTTTTTTTTCTTTTTTATGTTACACGCGCACATCCATTCATCCCTCTTTTCACCTCGTGCCACCAACCCCTTATTAAACTCTACGTTTTCGTTTGGTTCACAAAAAAAAAAAAAAATTCTCCAGTTATTTTCAGTAGGAGCGAGAAAAAAAGTAAAATTTAAATTTAATTTTTTTTTTTTTCCGGGGGAGGTTTTAAAGGGGTCTTGGTGAAAATTCGGGGATGGAAGGAGGAGGAAAAGGAGGAGGAGGAGGAAAGGAAGAGGAGGAGGAAGGGTGAAAAAATAATCATCGAGATTGATTATATAATTCAAAACCTTTGATCGTTCACGTTTGTAATTTTTTTTACTTCCTCCCGTTGATTTTTTGCCCCACGTGAACTTTTATCAATTTATTATATTGTATTTCCCCCTCCCCGTTCCCCCCATTTCCCCCTCCTCCCCCCGATTTCCCAGTAAAAGCACAAAAAATTGTGATTTTTATAAAAAAAACAAAAAAAGGTTATAAAGATTCCTTAAACGATTTGGCGTAAAATTAATATTTAACGCGCGTAACCTTTTTTTTAAAACTGAAAGAGAAAAAAAAAAATCGTTCCAGTTCGATTCACGCTCCAGTTGGTATAAAAATTATTAACGATAAATTAAAACAAAAAAAAAAAACTTATTTTAAATTTTTATGAAAATTTAAATCGTAAATTATTTAAATAAAAAAAAAAAAGAAAAAAAATGGCGTCGAACGCGTTAACCGGGTCGTTAGTATTCAAAACAAAAAAAAAAAAATTTTTTTTCGATTCGATTCGATCTACCTAAATATTTTTCCCCACACACACACACAAACGAAAAAAAAAACAACACGTTTTTCCAGATTTTTCTTTTATAATTGAAAAAAAAAAAATATGGCGGATACGTTTGAATGTTTTTTTTTTTTGTTTTGTTTTGACGTCATCATCATCATCATCTCCAGTTTACGGCTTTCCACGGCCTTCCACGGTTTGATTTTATACGTTTGGATTTCATTTCCGATCGTTGTGGAAAAACATAAATAAAAAAAAAAAACGCACGAATGAATTTTAAGGTGCGTTAAGGTTGGGGGAGGAACAGGGGGGGGGGAACGCACGCGTTTCCAATTAAATTTCAATCGTTTTTTAATTGCTATCATTTTTTTTTCTCTTTTAATTCTCAACGCAAACTTTTAATTTCTTTTTTTCAAACGTGATGTAGCAGAAAAAAAAAAAAAAACTACAATTGATTTATAACACTACAAACACGACAACAACAACAACAACAACAAAGGTAAACGTCACCACCACCACCACCTCAGATAATTAAGTCATTTTTTTTTTTTTAGTAATTAATAATAAATTAAACAAAAAAAAAACAATTAGTTTACCTTAACGCGAAAATTTTTTGTTTTTTTATCTATGACGTCATTATCATAATTTTTCTTTTAAAAAAAATGTTTTATTATGTTTCTCATTAAAGTTCTTAAGTTTATCTTTAAAAAAAAAAAAATTAAAAATAATTTTTAATGCGAAAAAAAAAAAAAAATGGCCGAAATGATCGTGGTAAAATTATTAAAATCGTGAACGAGGAGCGAGAGAACGCAAAAAACAAGTTTTTAATTTGAAAAATGAGGTCAAAATGGGGTCACCTGTTTCATCATCGTCATCGTTATCGTCATTATTATCATCATTATCACTTTCTTTGAAAAAAAAAAAAAAAAATTTTTAAATTGCATTCGTTCATTTTTCAACTTCTTTGTCACTTCCTACACTTTTTTTCTCTTTATTTTTCTTTTTTATTATTCAAACCTGACCCCGAGTGTACAAGTTTTGCCATTTTTCAAATTTTATACAATTCATTATTTATATTTTTTGTACGTCGTCGACGACTACGATGATGATGATGATAACGACAGAAAAAAACCTTCCTTCGTTAAAAAAAAAAAAGAGAATGAGAAAAAAAAAACAAAACAAACGAACAAACAAACAAACAAAAAAAAAAGGCCGTTAATTGTAAATCGATTAACACGTTCGTGGCAAAACCTTAAGAAACCTTTTTTTTTTTTTTTTTTTTTACGAATGTGTAAATAAATAAGTAGTAAAAAAAAAAAAGGTTTCTCACGTGTACACACAGAAAATATGATGAGGGATAAAACAAGTTGATTTAAATGAGTTAAATAATAATGATAATAAGTCGTCTGCAAAAGAAGAAGAAGTGAAAGAAAGAAAAAAAAGTGGAAGTAGAAATAGAGACGAATACGATCGATCTATCGATCTATCGATTAATGACATCAACTCCACCTTCTAGTAAAACAAAACCTGAAATTTAAGACGAAAAAAAAACGAACCTGACGATAATAATAATAATAATAATAATGATAAATTAAAAGTTTTTACGTTAAAAATTTAAAAAAAATTTTTATTCTTCGATCTTTTATAAATACGAAATTAAAAATCAGGGTACGATTTTATTTTCATTTTTTTTTTTAAGGTACTACTGCCCTTAGGTACGTATCCGCCTACCCACCTGTCCACCACCTACCTACTCACTCATCACCTACCTGGTTTTAAAGTTTAACCGGTTTTTTTTCCCTTAAATTTAATAATAATTTTAATCATTTTTATTAAAAAAAAAAAAAAAAAAAAAAAAATTTGCATGGATTTAATTAAAAACTTTTTATTTAACCTTTTTAAAAACCTTTTCCCTTCATTCAACAAAAAAAATTTCTTTAATCCATTTATTAATAATAATAATAATCGATACGGAGGGTTTGACACAAATCATCGCGATCGTGAAAAAAAAAAAAAAAAAAAAAATTTCACACGGCAAAAAAAAAAATTAAATAAAAAAATCATTATCATCATCACCGAAATTATTTAAATTATTTTAATCTATAATAAATTATGACGCATCGTTTTACACTAAAGAGAAGAAAAGACAAGAAAAAGTCATTTCGTACTCGGGAACTGGAAGAAAAACTCACGGTGTCGATCGAAATAATACAAAAGAAATTAAAAAAGAAAGAGATGGGAAGGAGGACGGGAGGGAGGGAGGGAGGGGAGAAAAGAATAAAGAAGAAACAAACAAACAGAGAGAGAGAAACAAACGGGGAAAAGAAAACAAAAAAAAAAATTTTTTTTTTTTTATCCCCATAATGAGGTTAAAATAGAATGACAACCATACCGAGATAAGAAGTCAAAAGGAAAATATAATATGTAAATAACCAATTACCACCTCGTTATGGTTGTGAATAAGATTAACAACAGCAAAAAAAATTTTTTTTTATCTACGATTAAAAAGTGATTGATTAGGTTAACGTAACCGTCTTGTTGTAAAAAAAAAAAAAAACAACCGTGAATCGATAGATCGATCGATCCATCGATCCCACATCGTTTGACAATGATACGACAACGAACGATGACTATGACGACGGTTGTTCTTGTTGTTGTTTCAGTCCCTTTAAACTTTTTCCTCTTCTTATTATTACCCCCAGGGATGTTGATGATGATGATATTTAGGGACCGCGAAAAAAAAAAAAAAAAACTTTTCACATCCCTCGGGATTTTATTTAAAAAAAAAAAAAAAAAAACTTTATGCAAATTTTTTGTATTTATTTCGTATCGTCATCTACTTTATCATGTTAATTACATATCGTCGTCACCGTCACCGTCGTCGTCGTCTGCTATGAAAAAAATATCCCGGATGATGAAAAAAAAAAACAGAACCTTTCTTTCGTTTTTATGTATCATCATCATCATCTATCGACTTCCGTTTCCGATTATTTTCTTTTTAAATGTTTCCCTTTTCTTTCTCTCTCTCTAAACTAAAGGAAGGAATCGAAGATTTATTATTAAATGTATTTCGTCGGTTTTTTTGTTATTATCCAATAGTACGTCATTTTTTGTTGTCGTTTGTTGTCGTTGTCGACGTCGCTGTCGTTTGTCGTGTCACAATCAAACAAATTATTTATAAATAAATCGGATGTGAAATGTGAAAAAAAAGAACCGCCTAAATGATATTTGTTTTTTAAAAAAATAAAATATTAACGAAGAAAAAAAAATTTTTTAAAAAAACTTTTCCAGTTTTTATTAACAATTTAATACTTTATCGAAAAGGGTGGAATTTTTATTTTTTTTCCAGAATTTTCTTTCGACGTTTCTATCTCTCTCTCTCTTTTTTTTTTTATTGTACGTTTATTAATATTTTAAAAGTGAATTTTTCTTATTTTCTTGTTTCCAAAAAAAGCTATCTTTCCTCTCCAGATAAGTTTAAAAATAAAATTTATACGGGAAATTGTTTGAGTTTATTCAAATTTATATATTTTCCATGATTTTCATTTTTTTTTTTTTTTAATAAAAATCTACATTATTATTTACCTGGAAAATTAATTTATGTATATATACATGTGCGTATTATTAAATTTTCCAGCTTCTTTAAAAAAAGCTCGTGATGATAATGATATTAATAAGTTATTAAAAATAAAAAACAATTTAATTAATGCTTCAAAAAAATAATTATTAATAATAAGAATATAGCAGACGAAAACGAATAATTAAAAAAAAAAAAAAATTCTCCAGGAATTAATTAAGTTGATAAACGTTGAAATAAAAATAAAATGATAATAATAATAATAATAATAATAATAATAATAATAATAATAATAATAATGATAATTAATAAAAAACAAAATGAATGGAATTGGGCATGCGTGAAAAAAAAGATGAAAATTGTTTTTCTTTTTTTTTTTTTTTGTTTTCATATTTCGTATTGGGCTTGGGCTTGTAGGGGGGGGGGTGTGCGCGGGGGGGTTTGCTTACACGGGTAATCAAGCCCTTTTTTTTTTTTTTAACTTGCTCCCTGCCCTGCTGAAACCAAAAATCCCCGTAAGGAAGTACGACGTAACCCAAAGAAAAAAAAATCTTTTGTCGCCATTTAAAAAAAAAAAAAAAAAAAAAAAAAACTAGTGACACGACAAAAACGTTTTACGTCACCGATTTGATCCCTTGTCTTGTTTTTTTTTTTTTTTTTTCACCACATCATCGATTATTTTTATTATTTAACGTTATTTGTTTTTTAAATATATAATTACAATAACAATACGAAATAAAAAAAAAAAATAAACGGAAGACAAAATAAAAACGTAATAGCGGGGAAGAAGTATAAGAAGTAGAAAAATAATAATAATAATAATAGTAAATAAATAAATAACTAAAATAACTAGTTTGAAAAGTAAAAAAAATGATAATAATAATAATAATAATAATATCAGGGGTTACGTTGCGTGATTTTTTTTTTTTTTTAATTCTTTTTCCACGTACGTCATTTATTATTTTCGTTTCATCGATAGAAAATGTCATTTTTTGTTTTATTCTATGTAATTTAAAAAAAATTATTTATAAGAATAAGTCAATAAGTCGATCGAATCTTCTAAACGAAAAATATCAAAAGAGAGAGAGAGGGAGGGAGGGGGAAGAAGAAGGTGGAAAAAATATGGAGGAAAAAGATGAGAATGAGTTTTTCCAACGTGTAATAATTTTTATCTTCTTTCACGATCGTTTTTTTTTTCTAATATTTTCGAAACAAACGTAAAAAAATTTTCCATCATGTGTATTACTTATCATTGTCTTCAATCATAATCACGATAATTCGTCTTAATGTTTGTTCGAGCTTTTTCAACACTTATAACATCAGGTTTCTACCGAATCCCCAATAGGAATAAATGCCTGAATATCAGTAATGCCAGGAATAGGATTAGTGAGATTCACAACCTTGTGAGCTGACTGTGCTCTATTACAATTATGAATCAGTTATCATATAACTTTTTTCTCAGAACTATTTCGATACTTAATTTTCCTACTATTTCCCTCTTTCATAATTTTCCATAATGCATTCCAAATTTAATATGTGTACAATATACATATACAGTTACAGTATACAAATTACAACACAGCATATAAATTACAATTTTGTACCTACAAACTTAAGTAATCTAAAGGCAGTAGAATTTTTCTAACCTTTAATGAAATTAAATGATAATTTTACACTAAACACATGACAAAATATGTTATAATGAAACAAAACTAACTTAAGAAAAGAGTTAAAGTAGTGTCCAATAAATAGATTCACACTTAAAGCAAGAGTACAGAGATTTTACATCCACCTGATACAATAAGTTAATTAAAAAAAAGTATTTTTATTAAGCCACCTCCATTTTTATTTGGTGTAACAGCTTAACTACTCATAATCAGCTCAAGAAAAGTCCAATTATTAAATAGAGTCCATTGTGTCTTTTCATAATTCCTTACATTCAAATCAACTAATATAAAGGTTACTAATGTTTCCTGATTCTGATACAGATTTAAAAGTAGCATTACACTATATGATAAACTATGTTGCATTAAAACAAACTAATTTAAGAAAAGAGTTAAAGTAGTGCCCAATCAATAGATTCACACTTAAAGCAAGAGTACAGAGATTTTACATCCACCTGATACACTGAACTAATTACAAGTACTTTCATTAAACTACCTTTATTATTTATATGCAGTGTGACAAAGATATTTAGCTCAACTACTTATAATCAGCTCAAGAGAAGTACAATTATTAAATAGAGTTCATTGTGTCTTTTCATAATTCTTTACACTTTAAAATCAATTAACATATAAGCTACTCATTTTTATTGATTTTGATACAGATTTACAGGGAGTATTACACTATTTCTATGGTAAACTATGTAGTAATGTGACAAACTAACTCAAGAAAAGGCTTAAAACAACCAACAATCAGTAAATTAACCCTTACAGATTAGAGTATAGAAATTTGCACACTGAGTTGAATATATCAAATCAATCATTATTAATAAATATTATTATTATTAAATTACTCCAATTCTTGTTTTTTATAATAAGATGAAAAAGATATTTAGTCAAACACCTTATAATGCTTTATAACCAAATAAATGTAAAATTTTTAAACTGTTTTTTGGGTATTCCCTCTATTACCTTGTTAGGTTAACGTTTTTGCAAGTGAAATACAAATATGAAAATGAAGACTTACCTTATATTAATCAGATGTACTAAACCATTTTCTAAGATTTTTTTTTATTCCCCACGCTTCCTTTTGTCACATGAAACCGTTGACTATTTGAAAAATTTAAACACAAAATAATATAATTATCACTTATATAAAATAAAAAACTAATTATATCACAATAAACTACACTAAATAACAAAACTTTTGATACATAACTTATAACTAAACTGTAAAATAAAACCATTAAAATTAATAAAAATAAGTTAACATGTTGTAAACGCGTGCCAACCGTAGCTCACCCGCGCCATCTTTTTTTTTCATTATTATTATTATTAGTCTATGACGCTACGGAAAAATCAAAATGGAAATCAATGAATTATTGAATCGTTTTTTTTTTTTTTTTTTTTTAATTGGGAGCAATTTAGAATATTGATAATGATAATGATAATAATTACGTTTTTTTTTTATTTAAAAAAAAAAAAATTTTTTCGAGGTGGAATTTCCTGGAGAAAAAAAAAGGAAAAAAATTGTGTCGACGAGAGAGTTTAAATTAATAATTAATTATTTCCATTGTTTTAATTAATTAAAAATAATTTTGTCAATTATCCCACGGGAAAATGAAAAAAAAAATTTTTTTTTAATCCTTCAGGATAAATCCCGGAATGAAGATAAAATTGTATCGTTTTACGGGATGAAAGTGAAAATGGGAAAAAAAACGTCGGACGAAGATGGAGAAAAAAAAAAAGAAAAAAAAAAAACTTTCGGATTCGTTTTTTTCTTTTTTCCTTTCTTCCTTCCATCCCTCCCTCTATCCCCACCCTCCCTTCTATCCTTTATTTCCTATCCAGGAGAGAAAAAAAAATATATATCCGACATTAAAAATTCCAAAGAAAATTTCCATTTGGAAAAAGTGAAAAAATTTTTTTTCCTTTTTTTTCTTTTTTTTTACGACAGAAACCGGCAGCAGGAGCAGCAGGTAAATTCATTCATTTAAAAAAAAAAAAATTTTTTTTCTCGTCCTTTGACAAATCAACCGGAAAATATCAAAGGAAAAAAACAAAAAAAAAAGGAAAAAAAGGAAAAACTTTTCTTCCTTTTTTTTTTTTAAATATGTTAAATATGATTTATTCGAAAATTTAAATTTTATTCTTTTTCAAAGGAAAAAAAATTACCTTTTTTTTATCTTTTCCTTTTTCTTTCCTTTGATTATCATTAATTAAATTTAAAATTTAAAAAAAAAGGCGGGAAAATACAATTTCTTTTTATTTATCATTTCGGTTAAATCAAATTTTATTAATTCAAGCATTTTTTTTATAGCGCCAAAAACAAAGAAAAAAAATCAATCAGCCAATCAAATCCCTTTTAAAAAAAATTAATAATAATAATAATAATAACGGTGACAACAATGATAATAATAATAAAAAATAACAACAACATCAATCAAAATTAATTGTTTTGATTACGATTAAATAAAAAAAAATAATAATAATAATATATTAATTCGCATACGAATAAGAGTAGCAAATTATAACAAAAGATTTTTTTTTTTTGTATCCTTAAGGGGTTTTTTTCTTTCGAAAGGATTCGATCGACAAAAAAAAAAAGGTTCGAAAAAAAAAAGGTTTTCTCAACCGCATTTAATACACGTCGTTAATTTGTTGTTGTTGTTTTTTATCATATTACGATTCATTTGTTCCCATATATATATACACACATAGATATTTTATTTGTTTTTTTTTTATTGATATTAATATAAGCAGATGTTTTTCGTGTGTTGTTACGTTTTACTCTCTCTTTCTATCTCTCTCTCTCTTTATTTTTTTTTATTAAATAAAAAATTTTTATAACGCGCTATAAAAAAAAAAAAAAAAAAAAAAAATTTAAGGAAAGAGGGAAGAAGAAACACCACCAAACGTTTAAATATTCATATATAAAGTTTATAAAAAAAAGTCAAATCAAATTTTTTTTTTTTTTTTAATTTCATTTTTTATGGCTAACCGTCGTTATTTATAAATATATTTTAAAACGTGTCATTAGATATTATTATTATTGATCGTTTTTATTATTATTATTGTTAATTTTTTTTTCTTTTTTTTATTATTATTTTTATTAATTTTTTTGTCGTTGTTATTGTTGTTAAGTGCCGGTTGGTTGTTAATAAATTTGAATTTTACGCGGGAAAAAAAAATTTTAATAACGTTTAAACAAACGTTTACTTATTTCCGGTTTTTTATACAAATAACGTTTTGACGATTTGGTGTAAATTTTTTGTTTTTATTTTTTAAATTACTGATAATGTTTTACGAAATCGATAATTGGAAAACAAGACAAAAGGAAAAGGAAAGGAAGGTTAGAAAACAATTAAGGTTGTAAAATGGAAATTGTCGGACAGGAAGGTAAGACAGGTAGGAAAAATATGGGAAGGCGGGTAACTTACTTGAAAGTTAAGCTAGATGGTGAGATGAGAAATAGGCGGAGAAGTAAGGAAGAAGGCAGACTGGGGTGTTGGCTGAGATTTGTACGGGGAAGTGAGGTAGAAGGTAGAGAAAAAGGTAGAGAGATATGGGAGGAGATAGGCTGGGAGGTTGACTGAATGTTAGACAGGAAGGTGAGGTTGAAGGTAGGCTGGGATTAAGGCAGAAAGGTAAGAGTGGAGGTAGACTAAGGTGTTGGCTGAGAGTTTTACGGGAGGTGAAATAAAAAGGTAGACAGGAAGGTGGGCTGGAAAGAAGGCAGAGAAAAAGGCAAAGAGGTAAGAGAAGAGATAGGCCGGAGAGCTGGGAAATAGGCAGAGAGGTAAGGGAAGAGGTAGATAGGGATGTTTGCTTAGAATTGTACAAGAAGTTAGTAAGAAAAACAGGCAAGGATGTAAGTAGGGATATGGTAACAAGTGTAAGAAGAAAAAAAAGGTCACCGCTCCCTAAAAAAAATAATAATCACGTTCCAAAAAAAAAGGGGGGCATGTATAATATAATAAAAAATTACCCGAAAATTAAAAAGTGATTCGAGAAAGAAAAAAAAAAAGATTTTCGAGGGTTAATAATGACACGGGTCAAATTGCCAGAAGAGATAAATACCACCTTTTACCCGAAACAAAAAAAAATTTATTAAAGTTATTAATTTAGTTTTTTTTTATTTAAAACTTTCGCGCCATTTTATTTATTATTATTATCATCCTACGGTTTAAATCGATTTTTAAGTACAACTTCTTTACCATTTTTTTTTTTTTTTAAATATTGTCGTACGATGTTAAAGTTAATAGTTTTTTAATTTCTTATTCGCCATCACGTTTTTCTCAAAAAGGATTTTTTTTTTTCAAATGAAGAGAAAGAGAAAGAGAGATAGAAAAAGAGAGAGAAAGAAAGAGAGAAAATTTTTTATTATTAAAAACCTTAAATAATTGTTAGATAATAATAAGTTTTTTTTTAAAAAAAAACCCGTTATATAAATTTTTTATTTAAAAAAAAAAAGGGTGAATATGAAAGATAATAAACGATACTACAAACATTTTTTAGTTGTTTGTAGTTAGTTTAGTTTTTAGTTTAGTTTTTTTGAATGAAAATTTAATTTATAATTTTTTATTCTTGTAAGAGTTGTTATTATAAAGTTATTGATGAAGTTAAATTTTATTTTGTCCGTTGTAATTTTTAACTACAATTTTTTTTTATAATTTAAATCACGTGAGAAAAAAGTAATAAATTTAATAACGGTAAGATTACAACAACCTTGTCGTCGACTACAAATTTTTATTTATAAAAAAAACAAAAACAAAAAGTTACGAAAAAAACTATAAAAAAAAGAAAAGAAAGAAAAGGTTCGATATTTTTGATTGGAGATCTCCGAATAAAAAACCACCCCAATAAAAAAAAAATATTAATAATTGGAATAATAATAATAATAATATTTTTCTTTTTTTTTCATCCCTTACATAAAAAAATAATAATAATGATAATAATAATTTTTTTATTTTTATTTTTAAACATTTAATAACCGCAATTAAAAATTTTTTATTTTTTTTATTTTTTATTGCGTATTCGAAACCTTTGAGGGTTCATTCGTTACAGATGAAAAGAAGAAAGGAAGGGAGGGGGAGGGGTAAACTTTTCGAAAAAAAAAAAAATTTTTGAGGTCAGAAATGAATGCGAAGGAAAAACCGGAAACGAAACGAAACGAAAAAAAAAGAAAAATTATTATTATTTTTATATAAAAGTTTTTTTTTCTCTCTCACTCTCTCTGTTTCTTTCCTTTCTAGAAAATTTTACGAAAGGGATAAGAGCGAGAGAGTGGATACGGAAGAAAATTGGGGAGGTGTGAGGTGGGATGGGTGGGGAGGGGGGTAAACAAAAGGCAAAAAAAAAATATTAAAAAATCCGCAAAAAAAAAAAAATTTTTTTTTTTCCTAACCGTTTTTATTTATTTATTTATTTTTTTTAACCGCAATCGTTTTTTTTTTTTTTTTAAATTTTATTAAAAAGTGAATAAATATTATTATTATTATTATTATTATGAAAATAAAATAAAATAAAAAAAATTTTTTTCTTCTCCTAGGGTTTTTTTTTTTCTTTTTTTTTTCTTTCGTTTGATATATTCCCAAAGCACTACTAAATCTCGAAAAGATAAAAATAAAAAAAAAAAAAATTCATCGCGAATAAAAGAATTGAAGGGGAGTGAAAAAAAAGAAGTGGGGGGGGAAGGAAGAGGGGAAGAAGGAGATGAAGAAAAAGAAGAAAATGGGGAAAAAAAGATGGGGGTTAGAATAAAAAAAAAAAAAACGAGAATGGGGAGTCAAAAAAAAAAAATATCTGAATATTAATCTGATGAAAAAAAATATAAAAAAATAAAAGAAAATTGTAAAAAAAAAAAAAAAAAAATGGAAAAACTAAACGAATGGATTCAACGTCAGAAAATTCCCTTGCGGGATCCCCGTTAAAAAAAAAAAAAAAAAAAAGCTGTCGATATTTTTTTTTTCGATTTGTTTTTGGAAGAAAAAAAAAAAAAATTCCGTTTGATCTTCTTGCTTTTAAGCTGTTGAATTTTTTTTTTTTTTAGTTCTAAAAGCTTTTATTAATTACTTAACTTTTTTTTTCTTTCCTTTTTTTCAAAGGAAAGAACGAACGAAAAAAAAAAAACCTTTTAAATGGAAAACGTAGGTTATAGTTTTTGAAATTGATAGATTACCATTGTTGGTTGGTCCCCCACAAAAAAAAAAAATTAATTTTTAACAACAAAAAAAAAAAAAAAAAGAAAAAAATTTATCTTAAAATTGTAATAAAAGTCTTAAATCTACCTCTCTCTCTTTCTATCTTTCACTTTTTATTTATTTTTTCTCTCTCTTTCTCTTTCTCTTTTTCATTCTATCCTGAAATCCCTAAAATTAGGTTTTTTAATATATTTTAAGCCTCTTCATTATCCCCCCATTCATCAAGTTTCTCCCCCTCATTCCTTTCTCCTCTCTCTCTTTTTTTCCGTTTTGCCCCCTCCTTCTTTCTTTATCCCCCTCCTCCCCCTCGCACACACAAAAAAATAATTTTCCCCCTCAGACAAAATTTTTCCTTTTTTTTGGGTTACTTTATTTATTTATTTATTCAGGTGCGAATGAAATTAAATTTTTTTTGTTATTATTATTATTATTATTATTGCTGGAATTATAAAAGCGAAGGTGAAAAAGGGGAAGCAGAAGAAAAAGAAGAAGAAGAAAATATTAAATATGGCTGACAAGTGATAAAGCAGACGACGACAAATGCGAGAACGAAGTAAAAAAATATCGTCGTCAACGTCTAATAAATTTTTTTTTTTT
>NW_002987885.1:28304-36741 GCF_000006295.1 Pediculus humanus corporis | reverse complement strand
AACAAAATGATTTATCATCATAATCGTTTGTTTAAATATTTATTATTTAAACAAATTTTTTTTTTTTTGTTTGCGTTTGTTTTAGTTGTTGTCGCGTAGGAGTAGGAGGAGTAGGAGGAGATTGTTTGTTTGATTGTTATAATAAAAACATTTCAAGGCCTTTTTTTTTACCTTAATAAACACTTTTTATATAAAATTTTTTTAAGAATAGAAAGAGAGAAAGAGAGAGAGGGGGGGTTTGATTGACGACGACGGAAGTGCTTAACCAAGAGAAAGTTATCACATTTTTTTTTTGTCCAGGATATGATCGTCATCATCATTTCAAACTGGAAAATCACTCACAAACAAACAGCAACCGTATTTTTCTTTGATAAAACTCAAATGTAAACGGAAAACGTCGAACGTCGTCAAGCAGAAGACAACAGAAATTAAAATAATAAAAAAAAACCCAAAGGGAGGGGGAGAGAGAGAGGGAAAGCGGGGAGCGGGGAAGAAAAGGGAAATTATTCCAGGAAGAAGAAAAAAAAAATTTAAGTAGTTTAGTTTGATAAAAGCAGAAGATGTAATAATTTTTTTTTTTCCCAACACTACAAAGTATTTTAGATCAATTACGTCATCAAAACAATCTTCCTTCTCCGTTTGTTTCTTTTTTCTCCAAAGGAATTAAAACATAAAAAAAAAAAATAAAAACTACAATTATTTTTATCAAAAATTACAATTTATATTCTTTTCCAGGAAAATTTTTTTTTTTTTTAACAAAGGAAATCGTTTCAAAGGAAAATAAGAAGATACAATCGAAAAAAAATAAAAAAAATAAAATTTTTTTTTTATAAAAAAAAGGGAAGAGGAAAAAGGAAAATGTTTGAAACGACGACGACGACGATGATGATGATTTGGGGGATTGGGGGATTTGGGGGAGGGGTAAGAGGGGCTTAGAAGAAACGAATGAAAATTTTTTTTTTTTAGTAAAAATTCTAATCTGGAAAACATTATCTAGACTGTCAGTCAAGGGTGAAGAAAAAGTAAATTTAAAAAATAAAAAAAAATAAAAAAACTCTTACAGATAATTTCGTTTTAAAATTTTAATACTTGCTCCGCATATCTCTCTCTCTCTCACTCTTTTCCATTTGTACAGAAAAAAAATGAAGAAGTAAAAAAAAAATAGGAAAAAACCAAGACAATTATTTCTTAGAAAAAAAGTAAAAATAATTTCGTTTCGTTGACGTTACGTTAAAATTCGACTTGTTGCCAACAAAAAAAAATTTTTCTTTTTCTCTATTTAACTTTAATTGTTTAATCCGAGTGAATATTTTTTTTTTCGTTTGTATTATTATTATTATTATCATCATCCTCTCGTTTAAAATTTTTTTTTTTTTTAATGCGCATTAAATTTCATTAACGTTTTATTACCGGTAAAAAAAAAAAACAAGAAAAATTACCTGTAAGAATATAAAAATTTGTTTTATTACTCGTTTGTCGACTTTTATCACCGTTCAACGGTTTTTTTTTTATTATAACGATCGATACTATGCAATCGTTATCATAATAATAATACTAATAATTATTATTATTATTACTACGGATAAACATATCGCACGCACTCACGCACTCACGCACTCGACTCGAAAAAAATAAAAATAATAAAAATTTTTTTCTCACACGCATAAAACTAAAATTTTACCTTTCCTTCCCTTACTATTATTAAGGGATGTTAAAAAAATTTCAAAATGATAATAATAATTTTTTCCTTATTGTACGAGTAATAAAATTTTCGATAATAAAAAAAAAAAAATGTAATAATAATAATAATAATGAAGACGATTTTTTGAACAATCGTCGCATTTTTAACAAAAAAAAAAAAAAAATTTTACCGGTAAAACTCGATCGGTTTAATTACATATCGTTTACATCCCTTATTCGGAACTATTTAACTTTTCGTATCTTAATTATTACCCCCCCTCATCCCTCCCGCTTCCCGAAAAAAAATAAATTTCGACAGAAATATCATATAAAATATTTTTTTTTTTTAAATCGCGCTTAAATTTAATCCGTTTGATTTTTTTTTTTTTAAACTCTCTTCGACCCCTTACAACCCCTTTGTACCGCATCCCCATCATACCTCCCCATTCTGCATCCATTCATTCTCATTCTGGAATGAAATTTTCATTGTAAAATATATTAAAAAATATATATACGTAAACGGATTTTGTATATTATAAATTAATTTTTAATTAAAAAAAATTTTTTTTTTTGTAATTATGGTACTACTACCATACGTAAGAACTGGAAAAATTCAATTTTAAAAAACTGGAAAACTGGAGAAAATTAATATTAAAAAAAAGAAGATGAAGAAAAGGTTTTTTTAAAAAGGAAACCATGATTAATAATTGTTCGTATTATAAGAAGCTTATAAAATATTTTTCTTCTGCTAATAATATTAATAATAATAATAATAATAATAATAATAATAATAATAATAATAATAATAATAACGACGATAAGAACACGATACGGAAGGAAAAAAACGAAATTTTTTTTTTGTCGGTTGGAAAAACATCCTTAAAAAAGAGGGGAAAAAAATGAAATATAGAGTAAAAATTTTTATAGAGCGTTTATAGAGCGTTAAGAAAAAAAAGATTTTTCATGTCGTCGAGTATTGCGCATCGTCAATTTGTATCGTCCTTGATTTCGTTTTGTTTTTTTTTTTTTTTTCTTTTTTGTTCTTCGTCTTTGATGTTTTACGGTTGTTGTTTGTTTGTTCGTTTGTTTGTTTTTGTTTCAGAGGTTAAATGACGAACGATAAGAACAAAAACAAAAAAAAAAAGATTAATTTTATTAATATGTCGCAGACGTATTGGCATTCACGCGCACGCAATTACTCAATACAATATTCGGTTTTCATATGTGCGTGCGTGCGTGTGCGTGATAATATAATTCAAGGTCAAATTTATCAATAACTTCCGTCGTTACAAATAATTTCCTGTCGTCGTTTTTGTTTTTTGTTTTTTTTTTCTCGAAAATAAAACCGTTACGACCAAATTAAACTTTAAATGTTTTTCTTTTTTAATTTAATTTAATTGATTTTTTTATTTTCTCTTTGAATGTTGGTTTGTTGTTGTTGAATTTGTTTGCGTCACTGAATTCAACGCGTTTGCTACTTTTTCCGACAGCATCAGCAGTATAATCTCTTATTTTATTTTGTTAAAAATTTCAGAGAATAATTTTTGATTGATAGACTTTTGCGCGGATTTAAATCATTTGTTAAATTATTATTATTATTATTTATCTTCTAATCAATTTAAAATTTATTCTCTCTCTCTCTCTCTCTCTTATTCCCTGTCTTTGTTTTCCTTTCTCTCTCTTATTACTTAATCCTTCTCTTTCTCTCTCAACTGCTAACCATCTCTATTTTCTTTCTCTTTCTTTTTACGGCTTCTCTCTTGCTTTTCTTTCTCTCTCTTATCACTTATTCTTTCTCTCTCTCTCTCTTTTTTCCTTCGATTAAAAATTTAATCATCGTCGTGAAAAATAGATAAATAAAAATAAATGCGATACCTTTCGATATGACAAATACGTTCAGAGTTTTGTAATAAAAACTAAAAATGGAAAATTTGACTCATCGACGACGCAAACACCAACACAAAGGAAGAAATATAAAAAAAAAATTAAATTCAAAGGAAAAAGAAAAAAAAAAAAATTATTTTAAAATTATTCATTGCGTCTGTTTAACCGCAAGACATTTTCTATCCTTAGCAAATACTTACATCCACGCATACGTTCACACACACATATATATATATAGATTTTGACGCGTTTGTTGTTGTTGTTGTTGTTATTGTTGTATGATGACTAACGCATGACTCAATTATGCTCTCTCTATCTCTCTCTCTCTCTATTTAAAGTGACCGTTTCGCTAGACCGTTATCAACAAAAAAAAAAAAACTTGAACCTGAATAATAATTATCATATCTTTTCATTTTTTTTTGCTGTCATTTATAAATTTGTGATGATTATTTTTTTTCTTTGTTTTTTTTTTAATTGATGGGGAGTCAATAATAATAATGATGGTGATGATGATGAGTAACGTTTAAAAAGAGAGGAAGAAAGAAGTTTGAAAGAGTTAGAAATGGTAAAAACGCGAAATGAAGTTAATGAGAAATAAAAAAAAAAAAGGAAGAAAAACATTAAAAATTATTTGCTGGGGTTAAGAAAATAGAGAGAGAAAAAAATTAAATATAGCAAAAGAATAAAAAATAAATAAATCAATCAAAATAAAAGTTTTTTTTCTTTTTTTTTTTTATTTGAGCAATAAAAAAAAAAAAATCATAAAATCCGTTTTAATTTAGTCTGTTAACAAACGATTCTCCAGGAAAATGTAGATTTCCAGCAAAATGTGTAAAAAATTTTTTGCTCTTTTTTCCCCCTCTTCTTCTCTTTCTTCCTCTCACCTTTTGTTTATACGAAAAAAAATCCAGCAAAAAAAAACATAAAAATTCCAGTAAAAAAAAAAAAAAAACAAGGAAAAAACTTTTTTTTTTGCAATAAGTTTTCTTTTCCAGCGGATATAATAAAGTTTTTAAAATGCGCAAATAATTTACTTAAAAAAAACATTTCCGGTTTAAAATAGTGGTCGTATTATAGTCGTATATCCGGTTTAATTAAATTTTTTTTTGGGGGGGAGGAGGGATATTTTAACCCAAGGTTTATTTAAAATAAAATTTAAATTTTTAACAAATTCTAACGCTGAAAATTTATCCATTTCCTTTTTTCTTCCTTTCTTTTCCCTCTCCCTTCTTTTAGTTCCAGGCCTTTTAATAGTTTTCCTTGTTTTTGGAAAAATAATAATAATAATAATAAATGAAAAAAATAATTTTTTTTTTCATTGTTGTAAGGGATGAGAGGAAAACAACGTAACAAATTAAATAATACCACGTCCATTTCATTTCCTTCTCCCTCTCTCTCTCTTTCTCTCTCTCTACCATACACATATATATATTTATAACATTTTGTGTGTCTGTCCCTTTCTTTCTTTCTTTCTTTCCTTCCTTCTATGAATATTACTACCGAGAAAACCAGACATGAGACTTTCATTAGAAAATTTTAGAGAAAAGGTCAAGAAGGGTTGAAAATAAATTTTCCACACAAATTGTTCATTGAGCCATGAATTGTTCCTGAAAATATAATTCCAGTTAAAGGTTTGGACATTTAACTTCGATATTAAATTTATTTTCATCATCTCTCTCTCTCTCTACCCCTCCCCCTCTCTCTTTTCCCCTCTTCCTTCTTTCTTCCCTACTCATCCTATCGGTCATTTTTCATAACTCATTTATTTTTATATTAACGTGGTTTACGATTTTCTTTCTAATTTTTTCCTTTTCCTTTTTTTTTCGGATTCCCTTCCAGGAATTAGAAAACAAAAAAAATTACGACGATGATGATAATAATGATAATGATAATAAAGATGATGATGATGATGATTACTACGGTCATTTACAATTGACGTCTTTTTTATTTTATATTTCGATTCGTTCGTCCGTTCGTTTTACGATTATTATTAATTTTCCAAAAAATTTTCCAGAAAATATCGTGCACAGAGAGCACGATACGTAAAAGTTTATTATTACCATTATTATTATTACTATTTTATCCAGTTCGAAAGCGTTACAACAATTATTTTTCCAGGTTTTTTTTTTTACGTTCGATTTAATCATTTACGTCAGTGATAAAAGGGAGGGGGAGAAGAAAAAAAAAAAAAATTTATCGTTTTTTTTTTGTTAAGTTGGATCACTGACAAAAAATTTTTTTTTTGTTTGTCGCGTAATTCCTCTGGAGAAAAAGAAAAAGGAAAAAATTTTTTTTTTATTATCAATAGATTTTGAAAATTTATCATCATCATGATCTGGAATTTATTACTCAAACGTAACGAGGGGTATTGATAAGGGGAGGAGGGGGAGGGGGAAAACGTCACGGGATTTATTATTATCTTAATTATTATCAATTATTAACTTTATCGTTCTAATCTGGAATTGTTCTTGTTTGTTGTTCTTTGTTGTTGTTTGTTTTTTTTGTTCTCCTTACTATATTATATAGTTATTATGTAATTATAGCAAATTGCTATAATAAATAATAATAACTATTAATCGTCATCACCTGTCTATCGTTTTAATCGTTTATTGAACCAAAAAAAATAAAAAAAATGTTTTTGCTGTCGGTAAATTTTTTTTTTTTTTTTTCAGAAAATCCAAAAGGAAACGGAAACACTTTTTTTTCTTTTTTTTACTACAGATTTTCTTTTTTTCTTTTTTTTTTGCTGGCGGGATCCTTTTGTGTTTAAAAAATTCATCAATCATCTTTTACAATGTCTTTTTTTTTATATAACGAGGGGTCAGTTAGAATTTTCAAGTTTGTGGGGAGAAGGAGGGGGGCAGGGGGCAGGGGAGTTTAAACATGGATTTTACATTTTACCCTTGAGAATAATCATTTCGGTTATTTTTGAAAGATTTTTTTTTTTTTTTTTAAAGTTACGTTTTTTTTTCCTTTTTTTTTTCCTTTTTTTCTCCTTTTTTTTCCTTTTTCTTTCCTTTGATTTCTTTTTTTTTTTCGATTCGATATTACTTTTTTTTTCCTCTCTCTCTCTCTCTACAATCGTGTGTCCATTTCCGATAAAAGCTAAAGCGATGATTTAAAAAGTTGAATTATTTCGGAATATCCTTTGAGAGATTCTCCTTTTTTTCTTCTTTTTTTTTTTTTTTTAAATGAGGGAAGAGTAAGGTGGGGGTGGAGGTAAGGAGAAGAAAGAGAGAGAAAGAGGGGAGGATATAGAAAGGAAAAAAAAAAAAAGGAATTTTATATTCCGACAGGAGGAATTATAATAAAATGGAGATTAAGGTTACAAAACCTTTTCTTTATTTCCTTTTTCCTTTTTTTTTAAATCTGTCGTCGTCGTTGTCGTTTCTGTTGCCTTTCTAACCTTTTCCATGCAAAATCATATGTAAATTTTTTTTTTTTTATCCAATCCCACGTTTGTTTGAAAATCTTAACCGGAAATGCGAAGAACATATTAAACTTTTATGAATTTTAACAACAAACAACGAACAACAACTCAAACAAACACGTTTTTTTTTTTTTATTAATAAAAAAAATTATTTAATAATTTTTTCCTTTTTTTTTTTTTTTTCTAACTATAAATTTATTATAGACTTTAAATGTCACGAATTATTTATTTTTATAGCACGGATAATAATTAACGATTTCATATATTTTATTTATTTATTTATTTATATATAGTCTATAAAAAAAAAAAAAAAAGAAAGACGAAGAATGATTTTTTACTTTTTATTTATGTACTCTATGACGTATTTATGACATCATACAAAATAATAATAATAATAATAATTAATAAATAATTCTCGTCGTTTGTTTAAAACACACACACACACGCACACGCACAGGCACGTGCGAGTCTATAAAAATTATAGATTTAACACGAATAAATTATAGAATGAAAGAAAAAAATACTTATAGTAATAATAATGACGATATCCGTGGGGTAGGTTGTGGGGGAGGAAAAGGGGGAAATTCGATGTGCGATTTATTTATATATATATAAAGGTATTATTTTATAGCGCGTCTATAAATATATATAGATATATTTAAAAATGTAAATTTTATTTAATGACTGTCAAAAAAAAAAAAATTATAGTTTTATGCGTATACTACTCTCACTCACGTTTAAATTTATTATAACAAGTTAAAAAAATGTAAAGAAGATGTAAATTATGGAGAGTATATATATTTATATATATATATAAATGATTTTTACAACTGACAATATTATTTACCTCATTAATAAAAGCAGAAAGTAAATTAACAGCTGTTAAAACGATTTTAAATAAAATATATTGACAGTCAAATGTCACAAGGGAAAAAAAAAAAAAAACGGTAACAAACGGTTTATAAACGTGTGTGAGTGCGTGTGTGCGTGCGTGAGTGCAAGTTCCTTACGAACGAAATGAAAACCTGTACTGTTGTTTATTTTTAAATGATACCTCCCCCGTTTCTGTTCCTCTCTTTTCATCTTATACGAGTTTTGGGTTGATACGAACGTAGCATTAGAAAGAAAAAAATAATTTAAAGACACGAAAAAACGTTTCCAGGTGAAAGAGAGAAAGAAAAAAAAAAGAAAAAGAAAGAGAGAATATTATCGAATAAAACGGTTTTTTTTCTCTCTTCAGATCGTTATTGATAATAATTAATAAGTTTTGAAATAATAATAATAATTTATTGTATTGTAAATAGAAACGAGTTTTGTTTTTTTTTGCTACCGGAAAAAGATGCTGGTATGTGTGAGAAAGAGCAAAAAAAAGGTAACCAATTAATTTTTTTAAACACACAAACAATGTATTTATAATTAAATTAATTTTTTTTATTTATTATT
>NW_002987885.1:8702-28284 GCF_000006295.1 Pediculus humanus corporis | reverse complement strand
GGAACTAGACTACACAAGAAATCAAGGGGTATTTGGGATGGGTTGAAAACAGGTTGATCAAGTTTAGGCATTGTTCACAAAATGAGTTACCTATTAACTACTACTTACAGTATAAAGAAATTCTGATAAAGAGTTAAAACCCACCAACATGAAACGAATTACTTAAGAATTCTCCGGTTTCTTGTCGTTCAGAATGATCCTTCGTCGACTGCGCCAAAATTTTTATATGTTATATTCGGTTCGTTCTTTATTTTTGTAAGTAATGAACAAGCACTTAAAACTATCACTAACAAAACTAATATTAATAGACAAGAACTTATTACAGCTAGACTAAAAATCAAATGAACCCACGCCAAGCGGTGTAGCTTGCCTATATTACTTTGGTCTTTCGTCAGTCAACTGTTTCGAACGAGCAACAATGGGAACTAGCAAACACTTGCAAATAAAATAAAAGAAGGAGTCTTTAGAAGCTTCGCTTCTAAAGAAGAACAATTCGAGTTCGTCGCCAGTCTTTTGTTTATAAAAATTTGAAAATGTGAATATTGAGTACGGGATCATAACAATATATATAAATGATTTTTACAACTGACAATATTATTTACCTCATTAATAAAAGCAGAAAGTAAATTAACAGCTGTTAAAACGATTTTAAATAAAATATATTGACAGTCAAATGTCACAAGGGAAAAAAAAAAAAAAAACGGTAACAAACGGTTTATAAACGTGTGTGAGTGCGTGTGTGCGTGCGTGAGTGCAAGTTCCTTACGAACGAAATGAAAACCTGTACTGTTGTTTATTTTTAAATGATACCTCCCCCGTTTCTGTTCCTCTCTTTTCATCTTATACGAGTTTTGGGTTGATACGAACGTAGCATTAGAAAGAAAAAAATAATTTAAAGACACGAAAAAACGTTTCCAGGTGAAAGAGAGAAAGAAAAAAAAAAGAAAAAGAAAGAGAGAATATTATCGAATAAAACGGTTTTTTTTCTCTCTTCAGATCGTTATTGATAATAATTAATAAGTTTTGAAATAATAATAATAATTTATTGTATTGTAAATAGAAACGAGTTTTGTTTTTTTTTGCTACCGGAAAAAGATGCTGGTATGTGTGAGAAAGAGCAAAAAAAAGGTAACCAATTAATTTTTTTAAACACACAAACAATGTATTTATAATTAAATTAATTTTTTTTATTTATTATTTAAATAATCGATCGTTAAAAGATCGACACAAAAGAATCGATCTCTCTCTCTTTCTCGAAGGTTTGTTTAATAAAAAAAAAAAGTGGCGGGAAATTTTGAAATTTTTTTTTTTTTGTTAACGCACAAAAAAAAAAAATTTGTCACCTGCGTGGAAAAAAAATGAGCCTAATCTTGATCATCTCTTTTTTTTATTTTTGTTGGAGCAAAAAAAATATAAATAAATAATAGCAAAAAAAAAAAAAAACCTAATTGAACAACACTTAACTCTTTTCTTTCCATCCCCTAAATTTTTTTTTTTATAATTACAAATAATAATAATAATAGACGGGGATGAATTTAAAAAAAAAAAAAAAAACTTACGCGACGCTCGAATAAAAAAAAAAAAAGAAAAAAATTCTGTCAGGTGTAAGAAAAGGTTGACGAACACCCAAAAAAAAAAAAAATTTTTTTCTTCTTATTTTTTAAGGGTTGGTAAAAAAAAGGGGTAAAAACGTTTGAAACAAAAATTAAGGGTTCGAAAACGGCGGTAAACGGACGGCGGTATGAGAGACGAGACACAGACTAACCGACCGGGTGCAAAAGTCGTAAGGAAAAAAAAAAAAAATCCTACGGTAATACGGGAATAAGGGGGGAGGAGGGTTGTTGAAAAAATATGGGAGGAAATTTTTTTTTTTCTAAGGGGGAGGGAAAGGCGAGGGTTGATACGTTTTTTTTTTTTTAGAAATTATTACTACCGCGGCCTATTACGATATATATACATTATCAATTCCGTTTTTTTTTTTCGGAGCCATATGGTAAAGAAAATTCTTTTCTGCATACCTGAAAATTTTTTTTTTTTATTCGTTTTTCACCCCTGATAAAAAAAATCAACCCCTAATAATAATAACAATAATAACAATTTTTTTTCTGCGTGTGTATATTAATTTTAAACGATAATGAAAAACGGATATTGACGATTTCAATTTTTTTTTTTTTCGATACTCCATTAGTGCCCCCCCCCCAATTTTTTTTTTATCCAAATTTATCACGGTCGTTTTAGGTTTGGAAAAGTCGTTTGATTAAATTTATTAAAAAAAAAAAAAGGAAGTTAGTAGTTTAAGGGGTTATTTTAAGGGTGATTTTTCTAAGACGTTTAGGGGTGGTTATAAAAAAAAAAAAATTTTTTTTTTACAACGCAATTATTATTATTATTATTATTATTATTGAGTATAATTTGATAATTGATAACGTTATCTTTTTATAAATAAATTGATGGACTCTAATTGGTTTATTATTTTTTTCTGTCTCGTTTGGTTTATTATTATTATTATTATTATTATTATTATTATTATTATTATTATTATTATTATTATTATTACGAGTCGTAAACCGGAAACGGGGAAAAATTTTTTTTGAAAAATTACGCAATTCGTCCGAATTTAAAAAAAAAAAAAAAATTAAGGAAACAAATAAAACTTTCGTAATTTTTTCCTAAAAATTTTTCGTGACCTTAATAATAATAATAATGTTTACATTTTAATTCCGTGTTTGTCGTGCGCAAAGGTCAAAGGTCACTCGTTTTTTTTTTTTTTTCTTTCTACAAAATAAAATCACGCCACCCGTTTATTAACAATTATCTGTCCTAAATTAATAGATAAATTTTTTAAATTTTGTTTATTTAGATAATAATAATAAAACGGGAATCACGACAGCATGAGGAGGAAAATGAGGAGGAAGAGGAGAAGCAGCAGAAGACGTGAAATATGATATATAAAGGGAAAAAAATCGTTTTAACTTAATTTGTTATTGTATAAAAATTGTTTTTTTTTTTTTTGGCGCTGACGTTTCGCAACGTAACATTTCAAGCAGAAGATGAAAAAATCAAAAATGATTCGGCATATTTTGGAGGAAGGGGTGAGAGAGGGGGGGTAATAAAAAAAAAGGGCAAAATTAGGCTCCCCAAAATATGATTCATCTATTTTAAACAACCACCTGTTCGGCTACGAAACTATTACAACCACCCTTTTTTTCTACTGCCCTTCCCCCTTTCCTTTCACATTCTGTCAGTTCACGTAAAAAAGTTTAATTTTCCGTATTTTTTTTGCACGCGCACGCGCACACCCACACGCGTGGATGCCATATTGAAAGCATGCACTTAGCTAATTAAAAAAAAAAATTTAATGGCATTTTGTGGAAAAAAAAAAAAAATTAAATTTTTCTCCAGGAACAAACAACAATTACGGGGTAGTTTAAGTGGGGTTGAATCCAAGTATTAGCTTACCGCAGCAAATTAATTTTTAAAAATTGCCCTTCTTAAATCTCTTGTTTCCTGTCCTCTTTTCTCTCTCTCTCTCACTCTCTCTCGAGAAACAAACAAACAAACAAACAACAACAACAAAACTACTTTCCTTTTCTCCAGTGGGAATTGACTTTAAATTTGTCGATAATGAGTCAAATTCAGAGTCTCTTGTTTCTACCACTACCAACACCCACCACTTGACGAAACAAAAAAAAATGAAATGTCCTTTAAAATTTTTTTTTTTGGACTTTTCCAGTAGAGGGAGGGGTTTGTTTATTGATGCCATTTGTCAGCTAATTAAAGTTTCTCCAGATAAAAAACTCTCGTTGAAATTATATGGTTAAAAGACCGGAATGAAAAGTCACTCCTCTCTTCCCGATAAGTTTATTCTGGAAATTTCTAACCGGGAAAAAAAAAATTTTTTCCCCCCGTTCTTTACTTACTACCCGTAATGATTGTCGTGTTGTTGGAAAAGATTTTAACTGGACAACAAAAAGAAAATTTTCTACAATTTATTATCGGTTCAATGACTTAGAAACTGATAACGAAGATGTCCGCCGCACACGACTGGACAAAATTTTTAAGATTTATATTAATAAATAAAGATAGAAAAAACGGAAATAAACAAATTTCGTTTTTTTTTTTTTCGAGAAAAACTGAAGAAAAAAAATTTTTTTTTTTTAAATTTTCCCGCCTTTTTCATTTCTATTTACACGTCGAAATTTTTTTTTTTATATTTCCAGAACGTTTATTCCAGTTTTTTTTAATCAAATTTTTTAACCTGATCTTTCGTTCTTAACAAATTACGAATGAGTCGATCGTGGCAGGAGAATAAATTTTTACATAATTTTTTTTGCAATTAAAATTTTTCCTGGAATAATAATAATAATAATTTCTTTTTCTTCTATCATACTTTTTGTAATTATTACGAAACGGGAAAAGAGAAAAAAAGAGAGAGAGAGAGAGAGAGTGTGTGTGAATTTGAATGAGACAACCTTTTGACGACTGAAAAACTTTTTAAATAATTTTCCCGCTTCTTTAATTTGTTCAGATTATGATTGACAGCCTTTGTTTTCTAAATATTTTACATTAATTTATAACAAACAAACAAACAAAAAAAAATTAAAAAAAAGTTTGCGTGAGTGTGTGTGTGTGTTTGTTGTGCTTTTTGTCGTTTCAATATCATCATCATCATCATCATCAATTATCTTAAATTTATATTTATTTTGTATGTATATGAAAACTTTTCAATTTTCGAGCCTTTTTTCAATGATGATGATGATGATGACAACAAAAACAACGACAACAAAATAACTGAAAAAGGGAAATTATTTTATTATGAATTTAAATTACTTTTTCACACTTTTCTTCTATTTTCTTTTTCAACTTTTTTTCATCCAGATTGGGAAAAAACAAAAAAAAATTAATTATGAAATTTTGCGAGTTGTGTAGCACGAAGAGAGAGAGAGAAGAAAGAAGAAAGAGAGACAAAGAGAGAGGGGAGGGGTTTAAAAATTAAGAAAAATTTTAAGGTTTTGTATTTTGGATAAATTTTATTTAATTTTTTTAATTGCGGCATCATTAAAACACAAGTGATAAATTTTTTACACATTCTCTCTCTCTCTTTCTCTCCCTGTGTTTCTTTCTCTTTTTTTTCTCTATTTTCCCCTCTCTCCTTTATTTATCTCTCTTTTCCTTTTTTTTTGCTCTTTTCCATCCTCTATCGATCTTTTCTTTTCCCTCTTTCTTTTTCTCTATTTATCTCTCTCTCTTCCTATCTCTTACCTCTCCCTCTCTATCTCTCTCTCTCTCTCTCACTCCAAAATTTCAAACTCTGCTGATTTTATTTTATTAATTTTAAAATTTTAAATATTTACTAACAAAAATATACAAAATATGATTAATGAATGTTTTTAAACCCAAACAGGGAAACATATACTTTTTTTTTGTTTTGTTTGTTTGTTTGTTTGTTTTTTTGATTGATTATTGACATTTGGGTTTTCTTTTTTCTCCAGTAAACCGGATATTTCGGTTAAGTGATAAGCAAAAAAAAAAAAACTACCCGAATATATAAATTATTAGTTTTAAGTAAAAAATAATAATAATAAATAATTCCTCAGTTTTTTCACCAACTTATTTGTATTAAAAAACGGAAAAATATTCCAGATAATATTCCAGGTATACGACTCTGATAAAATTTCGGAGAAAAAATAATCAGAGAGAAAATTATAAAAAAAAAGAATGGAAAAACTTTTTTAAATCAAAACAAAAACAAACGAAAAAATTGTTAATAAAATTGTGTGTAATTGTAAAAAGTAAACACCTGAGCTCTCTTTTTTTTTTAATCTCTCCCCCCTCTTTTTTCCCTTCTCTCTCTCTCATGTTCTATTGTGTTAAAAACACAAAAGATTTTATAAAATGCATTTTCTATGCAGTCCCATTCAATTTCATCCCCCGTGAAATGTTTTTTATAATTAAATATCATATTGTAATTATTCCAGTTTTCAATTTTTTTTACAAAAAAAAAAAAAATTTTCCATATACTGGAGAAAAAAGAGTGAAAGAGAAAGAGAGTGAGAGAGTGAGTGAAAGAGAAAAAAAATCGTCACGATAATCAACTATTATTGTGGAAAAATCAACTCTTTGTGTAGCCAGTCAGCAAAACTAAAAAAAAAAATTTTCCACGTTAAATAATTCATTTGCGGTTTGGGAAAAAATTTTTTTTTTGGAAACGAAGTGGGTCGTTGACCTTTTCCAGTTTCCCTTAATATTTATTTAAATTTCTCACGTGAAGAAGGGTTATTATTATTATTATGATTATTATAAATTTAACCTAAATTTAAACGGCAAAAAGAAAAAAAAATTTTTTTCATTATCATTAGCGTTTATCAATCGTTTATTATTGTTTTTTTTTTATCAAACTAAAATTAGTAAATAGTAAAATTAGTATGAACCGGGACCGTGTTAGGTGATAGTTTAAATAGATAAAAACTTTAAATAATAATAATAATAATAATAATAATAATAAATTCAAATAGGATGATTCCCGAACCGTATTTGATGGAATCACAAAACTAAAAACTTTCGAAAAAAAAATTTTTTTTTAACGTAAAAAGAAATAAAATATTATTGAAAATGCTAATAAATAACAATTCATTTAATATTAAATTAAAAAATAAAAGGGACAAGTTTACCATAAATAATCAGAATTGATATCCTATATCACGACGAAATAAAATAAAAAAAATTTTTTTTTTTTTTTTTATAAAAAGAAATACGATCCATTTATTATTTATATGAGTTTATAAAATCATTTTATATTTTTTTCACGTGTATTAGTGCGTAACACGCAGCATTAAAACTAGTTTTTAATTTCTGTTGAGGTTTAGTTAAGATATATATATATATGTGAAGAGAAGAAGAAAAAGGTAAAAAACGTATGTATATATACGAAACATAACAGAAACATACAACATAACTTGTTTAAATACGTAAGTGTAGTTTTTATGAAAAAAAAAAAAAAAAAGTAAATATAACATGGTTAGGGTGATATAAAGGTAGTCAATAAGAGAGTAAGGTGGGGTTGAACACCTGTGCACAGCCACTATTGTTATTCTCTCTCTCTCTCTCTCTCTCTCTCTCTCATTCTCATTATTCTCCCTTTTATACGTATCCATACATATATATTTTTTTTTTGTTTCTTTTATTTTTTAAAATAGTATTTACTCGTGATGTTGTTGTTGTTGTTGTTACTGTCCATTTTTGGGACAACACAAAGAACTAACAACACTTGCAGATGTGCGTGTGTGTATGTGTTATAACGAACGTTACAGGGGTACAACGTATTTAATCTCTTTCTCTCTCTCTCAATATCGAAAAGATTTTCAATATAATCCACTAATTTTAAAATTTTTTTTGATTTTATTATTGAGGTTGTGATTCGATTGTTGTTGTTGTTGTTATTGTTAACGACAGGTTAATTTTTTTTCACGTTAAAATCTATTTTTCATTTCACCCTAAAACGTGTTTTTCACGTGTATTTCTTTTCTCATACTCATCGTGTTCGATATATTTCTTCTTCTTTTTTTTTCTGTGTTTGTTCGTTATCTATCGATGATAAGGCAAATTTTTAGGTTGATATTAAAATATTTTATGTTAATATTTTAACGTTCGAAATTTTAATTATTCGTTTAATATAACAATGAAATTTATTCTAAACGATTTAACAACGTTTCCGTGTTATTATCAGTTTCAACAATTATTATTATTGTTATGAATTTCCATGCGTTTGTTTGTTTGTTGTAGTTTTTACATCATTCGAGTCAGTCTTCATCCGGTTCTTTTAATTGTTTTGAATAGAATTGAAGGTAGCGGGTGTCGAAGAATGCAAACCGTGCAATAATCTGCCATTTCCGGTTTAGTTTTCTTCTTTTTTTTTTTTTAATTGCCTTCAAGGGGATTTAGTAGTGGTTCAAGCATGATTTCCAACGTTTCGACGATGATGATCGATGTTTATACCCCGCACGAAAAGGGAAATGGTAAAATTACGTTACAAAAACTTTTGTTTTATTTGTTCTCTCTCCTTTTCACGTTTTTCCTTTTATCTCCTTTTATGTTTTGCCATTCCGGTACATGAATCATAAAACATTTGTTATATATATTCCAATACTCGTTTTCGATTTTACAAAAAAATTATCTCACGGCAATTAACTCAAAAAAAAAAAAATTTCAACCCTTGTACGCACGTTACCAAAAAAATACGACGACGACGACGACGACGACGACGTGGTTTTAATGTTTTCAAATCATAAAAATAAAAAATAAAAAAACATGTAAAGGAACTTGATGAAGTAAAAACAGATAAAAAACAACATTTGATGGATGTTGAAAGGAAAAAAAAAAAAAAATAAGTGAGTAACACGAAAAGAGAGAGAGAGGATACGAGTGCGTGTGCGTGCGTGTGAGAAGAAGAAGAGGAGGAAAAAAACAATCCTGCAAAAAGGGTGGCCAGTTCATTCCCACAAGAATATTTATTTATATTAATAATAATAATACCAACAACAAACACTTATATTATGTAATAAAATATAAAAATTATTTTTTTTTTTTTTTACAATCGTTTTTAAACTGGTTGTTTGTTGTCGGTTGTTGTTTAAAAAACTTGCAAATCCACGTTTGTCCACGTGAAAATTTTACCACGTCACACCGCAAATCATTTTTTAGTTCATTAAAAACTTTTTTTTTTTTTGTTCCTGGAGATGAACAAACAGAGATTATTTATCTCACTGGATAAAGATAATTTTTTTTTTTTTTGATGAATGTTTAGATTTAAAAGTTGACGCGAACGACAACGACAACAACAAAAACAACAAAAAGAAGTTGTGTAACGTATCGAAAGACGTGTAAAACGACGTGTAACAATATGATTTATTACATTTTGGGGACATCGAAACAAAATAAAATTTGTAATTGGTCAAAAAAAAAAATAAATAACCGGAGGGGGTGGGTGGGTGGTGGTAGTGGTAGTAAGGAGGGCCACATACGACAGGGGTGTAAAAACAAACAGGGATGTAACTTGACCCAAAACTAAACTACAAAATCTACTTAAATCAATCTGGTAAAAAGACACGTTTCTTAACTTTTTCTTTTCTTTTTTTTTATTTGAGGGTTTCCTTTTACTCTCTTTATCATCATCATCATCACCATCATCGTCGTCGTCGTCGTCGTCGTCGTGCCCTAATTTGTTTACAAAGGAAAAAAAAAAAGAAATGATCGGTTATTTTTTTTATTATTAATGACATCTTAACTCGTCAAACCGCAAAAAAAAAAAAAAAATTTATTACGGATTTTCGTGGTTTTAACGCGCGTACACGACATGCGCAAAGGTATTAAAGTTTCCTTTTTTCCTTTAAAAGGTTTTCTCAATCAAAACTAACCAATATAAAAAAAAATCATTTTCGATACTAATTTTTTTTCTAATTATTGCATCATCACAAATACTTTCAACAACAATTTCCCCTCTTCTCTCCTCTTATCTTATTTTCTTCTTCCACTTCCATTTCCTTTTTTTTTCTCACACAATCTGTTTCCGTTTTTTTTTCTTTTAAATAATTAATAAGTTATTAAGACGAAATAAAAATCACGAGAAAACATTTAAAAATCTTTTAATTACTTTTTAAAAATAAAAATAAAATCAATCAAAAAAATTTATTTTTAGTACCATGAGAAAATATTAATCGAAAAAACTTTTTTTTTAACTTTCCCTCCCCTCTCTCCGCCTCCCTCCCCCGCCTTCCCGCCACCATTTCCCCCCTTCCCCTTTATTTTTAATATGTCAATGAAAATAAATAAAAGGTAAAAAAAACAAAGTTTATGGGAATAAAAAAAAAAAAAAACCATTAAAGTTTAAAAAAAAAAAAAAATGAATCTAATTTTGGAATCGAAAAAAAAAAAAAAACTTGATTATTATTGAGGTCATTTGTTTGTTTTTATAAAAAAAAAAAAAAGCAGACGACACGTCGAAGTTTTTTTTTTTTTAATTAATAACAAGTAAATTAATGGAAAAAAAAATAGCTTCTGGTTGTCTATATATATAATTTTATCCGCGTTGTTATCAATTAAATTGATTAGAAAAAGAAAAAAAGTGAAATTAATAACGAGATTTTTTTTTCTCTTCTGGAATGAAATTGATTTTTTTTTTCTGTTTATACTACTGGAATTACTGGACTCCAGGAAATCATATTGAAAAAAAAAACGTTTATTTCGAATTTTTTTTAAAAATTCAATTGAAATTTAACTCAGGAAAAATGTTTTTCGATTTTTCAATTCAAATAATTTTTTTCTCCAGTCGCGTCGTTAATAAAAAAAATTTTTTTTTTTATTAAATTTTCCAGGCTCGTAAGATTTTTCATTTCTTATAAAAAAAAAAAAAATCATTCATAAATTTTCTAATTCGTACAACAAAAAAAAAAAAAAATAAATAATAAAATAAATAAATAAAAGAGATGCTGGAAAAGTTAAAAAGGAAGAAAGGTGTGGGATGGGAGGGAGGGAGAGGGGAGAGGGGGAGAAGGAGGAGTAAGGAAAAGCATAAAAATCCATCATTTTACTGGAGTGTGAATTTCAACGATAAGAGGATCATTCATTTCGATTCTCCTTCTTTTTTTTCTTTTTTTTTGCCTATTTGATTTTACTTCTTTTTTTTTTTACCTTTTTTATTTTATTTTTTTTTTTAATCAACTACCTTTTTTTATTTTATTTTCAATATATCCTTTCGATGAGATTCTCTAGAAAGCAAACGAGCTTAAGAAAAAGTTAACAAAAAAAAAAAAAGGAAAAAAGGAAAAAAAAAAGGAAAAAAAGGACAAAACAACTTTTTTTTTTTTTTTCTAAATTAATTTTTTCTCTTCAACGCTTTTTGATGATGAAATTTTACTTTCCTTTCCTTTCCTTTCCTTTCCTTTTTTTCTCTCTCCTTTTAATCCCAATTTTTTTTTTTATTCCAGTTAAATTTCTTTATCGTTTCAAACGACAACAAAAAATCCACTGGAATTTTCTGGAATTTTAATAAGAGAAAAAAAGAAAAGAAGAAATAATAATAAAAAATTAATTTAAAAAAAAAATTTTTTTTCCACGCGAATATTTTTTAATTTTTTTTTTTTTTTGGGAAAATCTCACCAATCAATCAATCAATCAATCAATGCATTCATTCATTTTCTCGATAAAAACAACCTTTTAACCGTTTTTCAGTTAAACCTTTTACGATCGATTCGTGATCTATTTCCATAAAAACAAAAAAATCGTTAAATGATTTTGTCATTTTATATCAGGACAAATAATTTTATTAAAGGAAAATAAAAAAAGAGAAAGAGAAAGAGAGAGAGATAGAGTGAATGAAAGTGGCAACAGAAAGAATCGAATGTGATAAAATGATAAAATAATAATAATAATAAAAAAAAAACTTTTTGATAAAATTTTAATGATGGAAAAAGGAAAAAGACAAAAGGACACATAATCAATCCAAATGACACGACAACAAAAACTTACTCACAACACCCGTAAACAATAAAAGAAATCTTAATGCCACGAATAGAGCTTATTAGAGCTGACACTTCACTGATTACTTTTATAACAGACTAAAAGAAAAGATAGAGAGAGAGAGAGAAAAAGATAGAAAGAGCGCGAGAAAGAAGAGAAAAAGTTATTAAGATTACAGAGAGAGAGAGAGAGAGGAAAAACGCAATTATTGACCGAATGAATTCCCGCTTTTTCTTCCACCCCCGTTCCTCCCGCTTCCTCTTCTGCTTTTTTCAAAAATCTCATTTAAAAAAAAAAATTAATTTACTTGTTTGTCGTCTGCTATAATAAAATTTTTGCATACGACGACGATGACGATTCGAAAACTATGGCGAAACAGAAAAAAAATGATTGATTATCGATGATTTTTTCTTTTTTTTTTTTGACATTTTTAAGACGGTAAAATGAGGGTTGAAATCAGGTAAAAAAAAAATTTTTCACCTGCTTTTTATTAAGGGTTGCTCCTGCGATTATTATTATTATCGGTAAGAGGGTGGCAATGAATCGTAGCAATAACTACAATGGTGGTAGTGGTGGTGGTGGAGGTAAAACCGTTTTTGCGTTAATTTTCGAAGTGAATGATTTTTACCTTTTTATTCACAAAGTAAACCTTTAATAAAATTATCAGGTACGATTAAGGAATTAAGACAATTAACAATATAAACACACGCACGCACGAACGTATCAAATCACAAATGATTTATAATTTAATTATTATCATTATCATTTCACATCAATATATCAGTACGAAGTTAATTTATAATTAAATAATTTTTTTTTTGTTTTTCTCTTTCGCTTGTTGGAATAAAGCCAGAATTTTTTGTTTTTGTGATTGTGGCTAACCTGATTGTCTCTAACCTGATCGTGCCTGTCATTTCATTTTACTAGATTTTTTTTTTTTATCTCTCTCCCTCAACTTTTCCAGGAATTTTAATTAATATTATAAAAATAATAATGAAATAAATAATAAACAATTTACGTTACGATCTTACGATTGAAAAAAAAAACAAAAATCCTTATTACGTCCCTGAATATTAAAAAAAAAAAATTAACATACAAAGAGTTGAAAAAAAAAAAAATTTTTTTTTTTTTTTTGGATGGCTACTTAAATAATTCACCGTGATTACCACACAAAAGTTTTTCTGCTTTCCTTCTCCCCCTCCCCCGAGTTCACTACAACAAACGACAAAATTCATGTCGTTTGTTTTGTAGTTGTTACAACGATTATAACTGTTGTAGTTTTTTTTTTTTAAACGCCCGATTTTTACAAGTAAGAACTTTATAGAAAAAAATGTTTCATTCATTCATTCATTAATTTTTTTTTGTTTTTTCCTTTCTTACAAAGGTTTTAATTACGTTGCCATCGATGATAATAATAATAATAATAATAATAATAATAATAATAATAATAATAATAACGTCAAATGTAAAATGTAGTTTGTCGTTGTTTTAATTACAATTTAAAGTTATCATTAATATTACGATTTATTAAAAGACCAAAATTATATTTTAAATAAAAATTTTCCCGCCATTAAAAAAATTTTTTTTTTTCCTTTGACAAAATTTCCTTTTTTTTTTTACTTTGATTTTCTCAAAAGTAAAAAAAAAAAAACTGGAGAATTTTTTTTTTTTTAATAATAATTTAATTGTTTAAATAATTATCCAGCCGCATCATATTACTAAAAGTTCCTGGAGAACAAAAAAAAAAAAATTTTAACAATTATTAATTATTTCCAAATGATAAATTTAATTTTTTTTATTAAAATTAATTAATTAATACTTATTAAATAGTTTTGAAAGAGAGAGAAAGAAAAAGAGAGAGTGAGTGAGAGAGAGAGATAGAAAAAAGGTTTTAAAATTTAATTTTCTTTGTTTTTGAGCAAAAAAATTATTAACAAAAATCCCTCACCTCATTTCTTCCTTCCTTCCTTCTTTTTTTATTTGTCTCCTTTTTTTTTTTTAATATTAAATTTTGTCAGCTGGAATTCCTTTGTCTTTACTCTCTCTCCCTCTCTCTCTCTCACACACAGTTTTTTTCGTTAATTTTTTTTTTTTAATAAACAAAGACAAAAGATTTTGCTAATTGTTATTCGTTCGCTCACACACACATACAGATAAAAAGAATCGAACAATAAAAATAAATAAAAATATTAATAATAATAATCAGAAATTTCGTCTGCTTTTCCTTTTGTTTGTATTTTCTTTTATAATTGTTATATTGACTTTAATTAATTTGAAAAAAAAAAAAAAATTTGACGTAAGAAAAGAACAACAAGAACGCCGCCGCCGCCACAACCGCCGCCATTTAGTATTTAATTAACCGAAATTTTTGACAAAAGAGGAAGTCAAATAAGAAAAAACGCGGGAAAATTGGCAAATTATATTAGGAGAGGAGGTTAGGAGGGGTTACAAGGGTGTGAGGGGGGTGGAATTTAAAAAGGACAGTCAATAAGCTTAAAAGAATTAATCCTTCAATCACGGATTTACATATTTAACAAAGACTAATTACAAAAAAGACACTAACTAAACCTATCATCATTGTCTCTCTTTCTCTTTTCTTTCCTTTCGTTTTCTTTTACCCTTTGAACGATGTTGTTCTTATTACCTTCTCCTTTTTGTAATTAACACCCTTCTCCCTCCCTCTCTCTCTCTCTTTCTCTCGTGTCTTTAATTCCCATATCGTATCGTAAATAATGAGTTTTCCTTTTTAGTTTTCAACTTGTCACTTTTTCTCATTTCTTAGAATCATCTACCTTCCCTTTTGGATAATCTAAGATTTCAAGGAAATTAAAAAAACATCTTTTTTTTCTCCCTCTCTCCCTTCTTCCTCCCTCTTCTTTACATGTGAAAATCTCTTACACAACGTCATCCATCACGCAGTAATAATAATAATAATAATAATAATGAAGCAAAACATAATTGCGATTAATTTATATTGAATAATTATTAAATCACTTAAAGACTTATTTAAAAAAAAAAAAAAAAACGTGACGAAGATGATGACGACGACGATGATGATGATGTTGATGATGATGATGATAATAATGATGTTTCTTTTAGAAAAAAAAATTAAGTTCAATGGCATTATGATTAATTAACCTAATTTGTTATCGCGTCGCAACAAAAGTTAATTGCAACGTTTTCTTTTGTTTAAAAAAAAAAAAAAAATAATGATAATAATAATAACACTGACCAATTTAATAAAAATAAAACAAAAAAAAAATTTCTTTTCATTTTCCGGTTTAATAATAATAATAATAATAGTAAACCGTTAGAAATGAGTAATTCGTATAATTATAAAATAATTGATTGCCATTTTAAAAAAAAAATTATCTGAGGGATTTTTTCGTTTTTTTTTTTTTTTTTACATAAAATATTATTATTATTATTATCTGTTTATTAAATAAATAAATAAAAATTTATTAATTTGTTTTTAATGTTTATTTAAAATTAAATTTCTTTTTTTTGAAAATTTAAAAAGTGGGAAAAAAAGAGAGAAAAAGAGAGAAAAAGTTTTTGTTTTCATCGTAAATAATTAAATAAATATTTAAAATTGTTGTTTTTTTTGTTGTTGTTTGTTTGTTGAAAATTTTAATTTTGTTTTTAGATACAACAACCGATTTATTCATTTTTCCACTCATTCACTTCCTCCCATTTCCACGCCTTTCACCGCCTCGAGGTTGTTTCCTTTGTCATTTTTATTTGTGTCACTTAATTTTTTCTATTATTATTATTATTATCTATCGATCGATTGATTGATTGATTGACGTGAAATGAAGCCTTAAGGGGCTGTAATCGAGTATTTTTTGACTAATTAGGTTTTCGTTTTTATTTTTATAAAATTTTTTTTTTGAAAAGGGAACGTTTTTAGAAAAAAATGTGTCATTGTTTTAAGACAATTTTTTTTTGGTTTTTTGTTGGGGGACATTTTTTTTTTTTTCCTTTCTTGATTTGAATTTACCCTTACATTTGTTGATTGAAAAACAAACGTAATAATATTGACAAAACAACTTTGTCATCTTATTTAAATAATAATAATAATAATAATAATAATAATAATAGAGGGTTACGACAGGAACGATACGATCACACCCCGAACGAACACGGTTACGACAGCAGGCCGCTCGAGGTTGACTTATTGTCAGACAACAACAAACCGGTCGGAAACTATTTAAAACATTCGTACCATGAAAATGGTGACAACCGACTAAAAAGGAAGGAAAAAGACTCAAAATTCAATCATCGCGAATGCTGTCGGGGAGGCAAACAAGAATTGTTTAAAGGGTGATTCGAACAAGATTTTTAAAAAAAACCTCACGTGGGAGTAGAAATAACGGACATCATTATTACAACGAGGATTATTTAACCTTTTAAATCCTGTATAAATTTATAAAAAATATTTAGAAAAAAAAGAAAACACTCACACGAATAAACGGCACAATTCTTCGTCGACACAAAAGTGACAATAATAATAATAATATTAACCATAACAACAACAACAACGACAACAACAACAAAAACGATCAAAAACTACACGAAAATCGTATTTAAAAAAAATTTTTAACGTTTCGTCATACATTAATAATAATAATAATAATATTAATTTACTTAATAACAATAAAAATTTTGTTCGTACCTAAATCGCGCCTAAAAAATTTTATTAAAAAGATTTTTAATTATGTTTCAATTAACGTTTTTTCGCAATTTTCATATCGTACCTGAATTTCACTCAAGTTATTATTATTATTATTTTTTTAAACGATCAAACGTTCTTTTAATGATAATTTAATTTAATTCAATTTTTTTTCGCGCCAATTTTACGTGAGGAACGCACGAAATGCGAATTTGAAGTGGTGACCTTGAACTTGAAACAATTTAATTTAAATGGCATTCGCGATGAAATCGACTTCGTCCGCCTTAAATTTTTCACATTAAAAAATTTGATAACGCGTGATGGTTTTGATAAGAATATTTTTTATCAATTAATGACGTGGAAAAAGTTGAAAATGAAAAGGCGGGAAAAGGAAGTAAAAGGAAGGAAAATTTACCTCCCCGTAATTTAATTTTTTGGATTTTTTTTTTTTTGTCAAGTTGTTGGGAAAAAAAGTATCGAAAAGTTTTCTTTTTTTTTACGGGGGACTTTTTTTTTTTTTGAGAGTAGTAAAGGTGATTTGGGAGGGAAGGGGAGAGGCGGGGGCGGAGACGGGGAAGAGTTTCCCGAATTCGTTTGCAAAGAAATCGGGTGGAAAATTTTATAGAAAATGTCAGCTGCAGGCTGTTTGCGCATTGAACATTCGACAGCACTTGAGGTCTTCACAATGACAGCTTAATTTGGATAACAAGTGGCTTTTCTTTACAACCCTTAGGAAAAAAGCAAAAAAAAAAAAAAAGCAGAAGAGAGCTAGGGGAACCATAGGAAAAGGAAAAATATCACGGAGCGGGGGGAGAGAGGGACGAAAGAGATGTTTTTTTTTTTTTTTTATTTGGCTTTGTTGTTATCTTTTTGCCTTTTTTTTTTAACGTCCTACGTACCGATTCTTCCTCCTTTTCTTTTCCTACTACCAACTCACCCTTCGCCTCCCCCCTCCTTTCCCCTCCCCAGTCATCATAACAAACTAAAAAGCAAACATTCGACTTAAAATAATCCCGTACTTTTTTTTTTTTTTTTTGTTATTCAATTTCGTTTTTATTTTTCATAAATTATTATTATTATTATTATTATCATTATTATTAAATGTCGTTACGATTGTTTACTCTATTGAAAAAATCATTATTATTATTTAACGTGTTTATAAAATGAAAAAAACATTTTTCTTTTTTCAAAAACGATTTGTTTTTGTTTTTGTTTTGTTTTGTTTTTTTTTTTTCGTTCTGAAAACAATCAGCTGTTCTTTTGCGATTATGGAAAATTTTTTCCTTTTTTGGGGGGGAGAAGAGGGTGGGTGAGAGAAAGAGGAAAACAATTTTCGTATTAATTTAAACGACAGCAAAAAAAAAAATTTTTTTTTTTTACATTTTAATTAGTCAATTATTTTTTTCTAAAATTAGAACAACAAACAAATAAATAAAAACAAACGAATTCAGGTCGAATTTTAAATTTATACCTGAATTTTTTTTGTTTTACCGTTTTCATAATAATAATAATAATAATAATTTTCCGTTAATTTTTGTTGTTGTTGTTTTATGGTTAAATGATGTAAAAAAAAAAAAAATGTCCATGACCGTTTTGCTTTTAAAATATTATTTGATAAGATAAGAATAAAAAAAAAAAAATTAAAAACAAACAAACAAAAAAAATAGTAACAAACGAAAACAACAAAGATTTATTATTTTAATTTAATTATTTATTTAAAAAAAAATAAAAATGAAGGGCATCGAAATCTATTAAGAAAAAAAAAAACAATTAATGAATTTATATTGATTTATTTGTTTTCTGACGACACGACAATTTTTTTTTTGTTTTTTGTTACGAGGTTAATATTACCCCCTCCCTCTCCTTCCTTTTATCTATAACTTTACCTTCCTCCCCGGAAAATATTTCGGCGTGTGAAAAATAAAAAAAACCGCGAGCGGGATATGGGCAGGGAGGCAAAATTTAAAAAATCATTTTTTTAATAGAATTATAAATGATTTTACGTCTCCCCATATAATTATTTTTTAACGGGGAGATTTTTCTCTTATTCTTTTCTCTCATTTTTGAGTGGGGAGGTTTTTCGGCAATAGGATTTTATTTTTTTGTTTTTTCCACTCGTTAATGATAATAAGAGCAACCTTATTAAAAATATTATTATTATTTCTTTTTACATTCCTCTCTCTCTCTTTCTCTGTCTTTCTCTCTTTCTAAATTTTTTTTTCTCTATCTCTCTCTTTCTCTCATTTTTCTTTTTTTCTGTTTCTCTGTCATTATTTCTCCTTTTTTACTTTATCTCTGTTTTTTTCTCTGTCTTTCTTTACCCTTTTTTTCTTATTTTTTCTCTCTTTACTATCTCTCTCTTTCTCTTTCTTTCTTTCCCTCTCTCTCTCTACTTAAATCTCTTTCGTTTCTCTTTCTCTTATTTTTTCTCCCTTAATTTTTCTCTTTCCCTATCTTTTTTATTTTCTCTCTCTTATTCTCTCTTATTTTCTCTTTTCCTCTCTCTATCTCTCTTTCTTCATCATTTTCATCTTTTCAACACATAGAAAATCAATTTTTAAAAAATTTTTTTCAACAATAAAAAACCAATAATAATTTTTTTACGAGTACGTAATCACATACGTAACACGTTACGGGAGTCGTAAATTTCTTGTTTGTTTTTATTCTTCCAAACAACAACAAACAAAACGTAATTAAATAAATAATTCATTTAAAAAAAACCCTATTTTTTTCCACAGGTATTCGTAACATATATATATTGTTATGATCCCGTACTCAATATTCACATTTTCAAATTTTTATAAACAAAAGACTGGCGACGAACTCGAATTGTTCTTCTTTAGAAGCGAAGCTTCTAAAGACTCCTTCTTTTATTTTATTTGCAAGTGTTTGCTAGTTCCCATTGTTGCTCGTTCGAAACAGTTGACTGACGAAAGACCAAAGTAATATAGGCAAGCTACACCGCTTGGCGTCGGTTCATTTGATTTTTAGTCTAGCTGTAATAAGTTCTTGTTTATTAATATTAGTTTTGTGATAGTTTTAAGTGCTTGTTCATTACTTACAAAAATAAAGAACGAACCGAATATAACATATTAAAATTTTGGCGCAGTCGACGAAGGATCATTCTGAACGACAAGAAACCGGAGAATTCTTAAGTAATTCGTTTCATGTTGGTGGGTTTTAACTCTTTATCAGAATTTCTTTATACTGTAAGTAGTAGTTAATAGGTAACTCATTTAGTGAACAATGCCTAAACTTGATCAACCTGTTTTCAACCCATCCCAAATGTCCCTTAGTTTCTTGTGTAGTCTAGTTCCTAATTCCTTTTCCCGAGAAGGAACCACTTACGCATTTATTGATGATTGTGATAGTGTTATCGAAATGTCCTCTGAAGAA
>NW_002987885.1:6738-8682 GCF_000006295.1 Pediculus humanus corporis | reverse complement strand
TATTCACATTTTCAAATTTTTATAAACAAAAGACTGGCGACGAACTCGAATTGTTCTTCTTTAGAAGCGAAGCTTCTAAAGACTCCTTCTTTTATTTTATTTGCAAGTGTTTGCTAGTTCCCATTGTTGCTCGTTCGAAACAGTTGACTGACGAAAGACCAAAGTAATATAGGCAAGCTACACCGCTTGGCGTCGGTTCATTTGATTTTTAGTCTAGCTGTAATAAGTTCTTGTTTATTAATATTAGTTTTGTGATAGTTTTAAGTGCTTGTTCATTACTTACAAAAATAAAGAACGAACCGAATATAACAATATATTTTATTATAAGTACTACTACTAATAATAATAATAATAACGATAATAATTTAAACGACGTTATAAATCTTATACGAGTAGAAGTAAAAAAATCTTATAAATGAAAACAATAAAGATTATAATTACAAGTTCTTATCAACGAACATCAATTTTATCATTATCGTCATTATTATTATTATTATTATTAGAATATATAATGTTAAAAAATCCTCTTGAAAATTTTTAATAGGATTTTCAAATATGGTTTTTCTTTCTTTCTTTCTTTTTTTTTACATGAAAGAAAGAAAAGTTTTTTTGAAAATTTATCGTGGTTGCAGCAGCGATGAAAAAATTGTTTATAATTATTTCGGTAATAGGAGAGCAAATGAAATAAAGCAGAAGAAATTTTTATTTTTTGCACAAAAATAATAGACGAAAATTCGTACGTATTATGAATAACAAAAAAAAAAAATTCATGAATGTTTGACCTGTTTTATTTCTTATGCAAATGAATATGCGAGAGATAATCTTATTTAGTGTTGCGAATGATTTTTAAAGCTTCTTATTCAGCTTCCCACTTTTTTTTTTTTCTAAAACCAAGATATACGTAACAAACCATCCATCCTTCCATCTATCTATCTATCCATCTATTCATCATTTTTTTTTTTATAATAATCAAATTCATTTACGCATCGTCAAACACGATTTTATATTTTTAAAAAAATATAAAAAATAATTTTTTGTTAATCTCGATTTTAGTCGTAAAATAATTAGTTTGTTTTTTTTAAATTTACACAAAATGGCGACCATTAACCGCAGCAAAAATTTATTATTATTATTATATTTACATATTTACAAACGTATAAAAACAAACTCTCTCACGCGTTACCATTATCGATAAAAAAAAAAATTCTTTCATGCGAACGAATTTTTTTTTTCTCCTATTACGAACACTAATAATAATAATAATTTTCTCTTTCTCCCCTGTCTCCCCGGTAAATTATAAAACGAGAATGCGTCATTTTATATTTAAAAAAAAAAAAAAACTAACGATTACTAATAGCAAAAATATTTACTTTTCCAACAAATTAATTTAATTTTTGTTGTTGTTGTTGTTTTGGTTTCCAGTTTTTTTTTTTTTTTTAAATGTCGGTTTGCTAACATTTTGATTAACAACAGGTCGTTTCCCTCATAAATATTCTGAGTCATTTTTTTAATTTTCCTGTCGTCGTACCTTTTAATTGGAACAACAACATCAACATCATCATCGCCATCATAATTACGAATTAATTTTTTTTTTTATTCCGATCGGAACCGGAAGAGGCTTCGCATATCGGTGGACATTTTCTTTTTTTTCATTATTATTATCATTAACAAGAAAAAAAAACTCGTGATAAACATCAATAGATAGTAAACAAAATTTTTTTTCTTTTTGTAATTGTTGTTGTTGTTGTTCGGAGTTGTCTAGACGGCTGGACTACTTCTTACTAACAAAATTTGTGTGTGTGTGTATAAATCACTACCATGATGATGGCGACGATGAAACGTTAAAAAAATTACAAATGACTCGCATCATCATCATCATCATCTCGGTGTCGTCAATCCACATGGAATTAGGGAGATAATGAAACCAATCTCGAATCATGTTCC
>NW_002987885.1:4211-4991 GCF_000006295.1 Pediculus humanus corporis | reverse complement strand
TCATGACAATTAAGTAAGCAAAATGACTCTTTCTCTCTCTCTCACTCAACCTGTTTGAATTTATTTTTGTGTCAGTCAGTCAGTCACTCATTTTGATTTCTAAAAAAAAAAAATAACATCCCGCTGTCAAGATTTTCCCAACCGAAATATAAATAATAATAATAATAATGATTATAATTATATTCAACAATAGAAGATGAACATAAAAATCCGCCATATTTATATTTATATATATTTATATAATAATAATAATAATAATAATGATAGTTTTTTCGGGCGGATTTTTTATATTGTTTTTTTCTTTTTTGATGGTCGATCACGAAATTTTTTTTTAATATATATAATTGAATTACGTAACGTTTTTGATTTGTTTTTTTCCGTGTGAAAATCAGATTAAGAAAAAAATAAAAATCGTCTGCTAGATTTTAAATTGGGACTGATAATTCTACCGGCGGATCATTTTTTTTTTAAACGTCAAAAATCATTATTAATAGTGTTTTTATTTTTCAAATATTAAAAACAAAAACAAACTGTGATGAGTATTGTATTGTTATTGTTGTTGTTCCTTCACGCTCCTTTTCTACTCAACTGTATAAAAATCCAGGAAGGTACATCGAAAGATAAAAAGAGAGAGAGAGAGAGAGAGAGGAAATTCACCTGTTATAAAAAATAAATAAATTTTTAATATGAAATCGAATCTTTTATCTCTTTTTCTTCGTGATAGTGTTCCGTGGACGATGGAAAAAGTGCCAAAAAGTCGCGACAAACAAAATCGGAACC
>NW_002987885.1:0-1983 GCF_000006295.1 Pediculus humanus corporis | reverse complement strand
ACTAAGAAAAATTCAATTCGTCGACGATCAGGAAACGATTATTGATAATTTTTTTACGTGAGATTTCGATTCCCAATCCCAATTAGGTTATTATTATACCTATTTCTCGCACTATCTGTATTATTTATAATAATAATAATAATAATAATAATAATAATAATAATAATAATAATAATAATAATAATAATAATAATAATAATAATGATTTATTCCAGGCATCGATGATGATTAATTCGAGTTTGTCGAACTGAATTCTTTTTTTTCTTTTTGAAAACTTTGGTGAAAACTTTGCAAAAAAAATTACTTACCTTCGTTTTTATTAAATACATTTTAAAAAATTTATTACGTAATTAATAAATAATTATCACCGTTAATTAAATGGAAAATCGCGATAACGTTTTTTTTTTAAAAAGAAAAACTACCACTTATTAAATTTCTATTTCATCTTAAGATTTGTTTAAATAATATAAATTTCATAAATTTAAAACGGTGAAATTAAAAAAAAATTTATTATAAAAAGAAACGAAATAATGAAAAACGACAAAAACTTTAACAATTACGTAACGATTTACGCTATTAATATTAATATTAATATTAATAATAATAATAACGTAGTAAATTATTAAATTATTAAAAAAAGAAAAAACAATAAATTAATATTATTAATATTTATTTTTTATTATGACACGTAAAAGAAAAAATAAATAAATAAAACTTATGTAAATTACCCATCTTATTAAATTAATTATTATTATTATTATTATTATTATTCGAAAACGTTATTAAAAAGTTTTTACCCGATAATAATAATTTATTTTTTTGGTGAACCTTTTGAACCTTAAAATAAACCTTAATTTATGAACCTTTTAAAAAAAAAAAAAAAAAAAGAACCTGATAGTAAAATAAAAATAAATAAATAAATTTTCAACTCATTAAATTACCAAAACAACAATACAATAAAAAAAAATTATCTTCTGCTTTTTTCTCTCCTTCTCTCTCCCCCTCTGTCTTTCTCTATCTATCTCCTTCTTTCTTTCTTTCTCCTGAAAGTTAAATATTACCTGGTTTTTATTGTGTTTAAAAAAAAAAGAAATGATTTTAGATTTTTTTTTTATACCTGCGCGTACGAGAGAGAGAGAGAGAGAGAGAGAGAGAGGGGGGGCTATAGTCACAGCATGATCGCGGGACTCCTAGTTAAAGCCCCCCGAGCAACAAAAAAAAACTTCTTACTATTATTATTATTATCTCACTCGCCAAATTTACATTTGATAAAGTTTGACCTCATCAGGTTTTTTTTTCTTTTTAAACCTCTTCCCCCTTTCCCCCTCCTCTCTCTCTCTCTCGCCCCCCCTCCAAAAAAAATGTACATTTTTAATCATTTGCTACTGTTTACTACTAAATTGAGTTTAAAAAAAAAAAAAAAAAAAGGTTTTCTAATTTGGTTTTTTTTTTATACCTTCGAGACACTCATCATTTTTTTTTTTTTGCTTTTCTCTCTCTCTCTCTCTTTCTCTCTTTTCTTTTACCATGTTTTTATTACACTCTCTTTTTTTTTACTGTTGTTGTTGTTTACGACGTAATTTTTTCTTCTTTTTTTATTGTTGCGATAATTAGTCTGAAATATCATTCATCAGCAACGTTAGAAAAAACGTTCATTATTACATAATTTCATATAACTTATTTATTATTATTATTATCATCATCATGACAATTAAGTAAGCAAAATGACTCTTTCTCTCTCTCTCACTCAACCTGTTTGAATTTATTTTTGTGTCAGTCAGTCAGTCACTCATTTTGATTTCTAAAAAAAAAAAATAACATCCCGCTGTCAAGATTTTCCCAACCGAAATATAAATAATAATAATAATAATGATTATAATTATAATCAACAATAGAAGATGAACATAAAAATCCGCCATATTTATATTTATATATATTTATATAATAATAATAATAATAATAATAATAATAATAATAATGATA
>NW_002987886.1:329521-330877 GCF_000006295.1 Pediculus humanus corporis | reverse complement strand
AAGTCATACATTCCTTCTCCAACTTTTCTGCACTAAAATAAAAAAATTCAAAGTAAAATTTAACAGAAACAATAAATTTTATTACCAATTCGGATATTTCATAAGACAACAAACAAAAAACGAATAAATTTTACTTACAATCATTGTTTGAAGGACGTTAATGACGACGAAGAGGAAACCACGAGATAAATAATTGAAAAAATAATAAACCGACGTAGATTTCTTCGAAATGTTGTGCGTACCTTAAATAAATTAATAAAAAAATCATTTGAACGTAAAATCATCGATAATCATGCAATCGTCAAAATTTCTTTATTTATATTATTTACCCCAATTATTCACTTTGTCTGACAAGACTTTTACGCAACATTTTTTTTGTTTCTTTATTTTTTAACTCTTCGTTCGTTTCAATTTTATCTTTTAGTTATTTTTTTATTATTTTCATCGCAATCGTATTCGTCATTTTCTTGACAGTATTCATTCATGTCTTGAATGGCTTTCAAAAAAAATTCATATTATAGTAAAATTTTTAAATCATATGAGAGCAATTGTTTTTTTTTTTTTTTTCTTTGGAAAAATATTGTTTTTCTTTCCCCACGGTCTTGAAAACGAATATATAACTAAAATCATGTGATTTAATAAATAACGATATTTAAAAACAAAATTTATTTACATACTAAAATATAATATATATATCTAGTATCATAATTATTATATTATATTATATTAGATGTATTATAATAGATATAATATATATTATTAATTAACTCTCTATTTTTTATGCATATTTTCAATTAATAATATTTTTAATATTATATTACGTTAAGTCAATTTTATTATTAAATAATCGTTTAATCAATAAGCTACATATTAATTAAATAAAAATACTTAATCAAAGATTTTATTCGATTTGTTAATTGTGAATGCGAATGATATAAGAGAAAATTTTTCTAAGTGAATCCAAGTTGTCGAAAAACTGCCAACCATCTGTACATATTTTTTGTTGCCTGAAATTTAATTCCAATTAATCGATAATTATTGTAATAATAATAATAATAATATTTGTGAATACCTCGCTAAACGTTTCCATGTTTAATTCAATGATTTTTCCAGCACTTATCCGTGGTGGTTTTTGAGATTTTAATATAATAAACAAAATATCTTTTCTTAATTCAATGCTTAATGAATACCATGGTAAGTCGTACATTCCTTCTCCAACTTTCCTACACTAAAATGAAATATTTTATTTTATTATAAAATAAATTCGAAGTAAAATTTAACACAAACAATAAATTTTATTACCAAATCGGATATTTCATGTGACAACAAACAGTAAATAAGTATGTCGGTTAATAT
>NW_002987886.1:324871-328168 GCF_000006295.1 Pediculus humanus corporis | reverse complement strand
TTTTTTTTGAATCGACTCGATGATTGCAGCGGCCATGCTCCCCATAATTTGAAAAGATTAAATTGAGACGAATAAATAGATGTTTCCATTTCAGACGAAGACATTTTCTATTTGTTTTACCGACTTGATGATTCGCTCGTTTGATACGAATTAACTTCAATATGAGCATTCAAATGGTTTTTTGTTAAATTCGACGATTCGTATGAATAATACATTTTTCTTTTTTTTTTTTTTTTCCTAAACAAAAAATAAAAAACAACACGAAAGTTATCAGACCTTTTTGTTTTATTATTCTAATTTTAAATATAAATAACATTTCACGCGTAAAAAAAAAATTATTTAATATTAATTCATTTATGAAGTAGAAAAAGAGAAGCATTATTTTTTGATCTTTTTTGCCATAAAGCATAATAAAATTGTTTTCTCAAATTAAGCCTTTTAGTAAGATATCCCAGGTTTTTTTTAACAAATGATATATGTTGATTTCTTTGTCCTTCATCCATATTTGCTAACATGTCTTTATGTAATTTCCTTCTCAACCGATCTAAAATCCTATGATTTTGATATAAGATTATGTCTTTGCCACACGTTCCAAAATAAATGGCGGTCACGCAAACGTTCCAACTTAATTTTTCCAAATCGTAGAAAACTTTGAAGAAATTTACAACGGAAAAAATAAAACCGATAAATCGACTTATGTTAAAAAAAAGCATGAGTAAAGCTCTGATCGATGCTTTATCAGGATTCGCCGGATAAAAATTCCATCCTCCGTGATATGCTAAAATATTAAAATGACGTGAATATGGAGAATCACACAATGGCATTTTTATATTTTTAAATGCTTTTTTTGCAAAATAATTACAAATGGTAAGTAATCAAAAAGTACAAAAGCCCCGCTAAAGCTGTAATCATAAACGTAATTAAAAGAATAACCGGTAATATTCTATTTCTAGAAAGTTCTAGAATTACCCACAAAGTGTTTAACGTATATATCGTTTTTTGCACAATAAGCAAAATTTTTTTTTATAAATGCGATAATTTAAGATAAAACGTTTTTAATAAAATGAATTAATAATTTTCGTGTCAGCACTTACATCAAATTCTTCTCTGTCACACAACCCGATGATAATTATTATCTGTACTAATATAAAAATTAAAAAATTATGTGCATTAAAAAAAAACTGACATTTATACCTGGTGAAAGCGTCAACTTTTGAAAAAAAATTGTCGCCAAAATTTTAAAATAAACCGTCGACTAATTTCGCTGCTCTTTTAAATTTCAGTTGTTAAAAAAATTTATATGACGTTACGTTGAAACTCTTTCATTTGTTTTTTTATTAAGAAATAGCGTTAATCTTTTTTAAATTTAGATTGTTGTGCGTTCTAAACAAAATAGTAACGGAAAACCGAACTTATAAAAGGTGGCTTGACATCTTTTCAAGCGTTTTTTGGTTTTTTTCTAGTTCTTGGTAATTTGTTCTTCGTTCATCGGTTTTCTTCTCATTATCTTTGTGTTCTAATTTAACATCTTATGGTTTCTGTCTAACATTTAAATCAGTGATTGTGTTTGCATATGATATCGTTCGCAAAATTAAGTAGTTTACCCTGTTCAGTTTATGTAAAATAATGTAAACTTTTTATTTCTTTTGCTTACTTACAAATATAATTCTTCTTTCGTTAAAAGTGCATTCAGTTATTGTCACAATTCAGAATAGTATCACGAACGTGGAGAACCTATAATCGAATCGGACCATGACAAATATATATATAATTAAAAAAATAATAAATATAACAACGATTCTTTCTATTTCGTTATGCATAATTTGAATTAATAACATTATTAATATTATATTAAGTTACGACAACTACTTTTTTTCTTATAAAATAATTTAATTAATCTAATTTATTTAATAGAATTTTATTATTAAGTAATCGTTTAAGAATAAAAATAAATTTATTTTATTCATTTGGGAAAGGGAAAATAAAATTCTCCAGTTTTTGTATTAATTGTAATATAAATAAATTTAAAAATGGGAATAACCAGAATGTGGGAAGTAAAGAAAGACAGAAACTATTCCGATCATTGTGGGAGCATTGGGGGGGCATGTCACATTTTATTAAGAGGAAATATGAAGAAGATTTTGATTAATTTAAAAAAAGAAACGAGATAGGAAATTGCGTTATGGGGGGTACGGTCCATATTCTTCGGAAAATTTTATAGATAGCATCATTAATATTTGAGCACTTGTTCCCAAGGAATCAGGTAGAAACCTGGAACAAGTGCTTATAAACTCCGACGAGTATTATTTAGAAAATTGTCGTGTTTAAAAGTGATAATAATAATATTAATAAATATTTATTATTCATACAATTTAAGTACAAATAATATAAAAACGGCTTACATCAAAGAATTGTATTCGACGTGTGATTTAAGAGAAAATTTCCTATCTGAATCCAACTTGTCGAAAAACTGCCAACCATCTGTACATATTTTTTGTCGCCTGAAATTTAATTTCAATTAATCGATAATTTTAGTAATAATAATAATTATAAATGTATGTGTACCTCGCTAAACGTTTCCATGTTTAATTCAATGATTTTTCCAGCACTTATCCGTGGTGGTTTTTGAGATTTCAATATAATAAACAAAATATCTTTTCTTAATTCAATGCTTAATGAATACCATGGTAAGTCATACATTCCTTCTCCTACTTTCCTACACTAAAATAAAATATTTTATTTTATGACAAAAAGAAAAAAAAATCAAAGTAAAATTTAAACAAACAATAAATTTCAATTACCAAATCGGATATTTCATGTGACAACAAACAGTAAATAAGTATGTCGGTTAATATAACGATAAAATATGCACCTTGAGGAGTAGTTTTCACTTGAAATTCAAGGCTTAACTGAAAAAAAAAAAAAAAATTATAATGCTAACACCGGAAGCATTGAAAAATTAAATTATTTTAAACAATACCGGTTACATTTCAGTGTTGACAACATAATTTTATTCGACTTTTACCATATGAGTTTACCTTTTTTTTAAATTGAGTTTCTATCGTAAATTTACTTACGGTCATTGTTTGAACGGCGTTAATTACGACGAGGAAACCACCGATAAATAATTGAAAAAATAATAAACCGCTGTAGATTTTTTCGAAATGTTGTGTGTACCTTAAATTAATCAACAAAAAAATAATCTAAGTAAAATTAACGATAGTTCAACAAAATGCTATTTACCCCAATAATTCTCTTTGTCTGACAGAATTTTATGTAACATTATTTTTGCTTCTT
>NW_002987886.1:319653-324219 GCF_000006295.1 Pediculus humanus corporis | reverse complement strand
TGACTCGATGACTTCAACGGGCCATGCTCCCCATAATTGGAAAAGTTTAAATTGAGACGAATAAATAGATGTTTCCATTTCAGACGAAGACATTTTCTATTTGTTTTACCGACTTGATGATTCGCTCGTTTGATACGAATTAACTTCAATATGAGCATTCAAATGGTTTTTTGTTATATTCGACGATTCGTATGAATAATACATTTTTCTTTTTTTTTTTTTTTTTCCTAAACAAAAAATAAAAAACAACACGAAAGTTATCAGACCTTTTTGTTTTATTATTCTAATTTTAAATATAAATAACATTTCACGCGTAAAAAAAAAATTATTTAATATTAATTCATTTATGAAGTAGAAAAAGAGAAGCATTAGTTTTTGATCTTTTTTATCATAAAGCATAATAAAATTGTTTTCTCAAATTAAGCCTTTAGTAAGATATCCCAGGTTTTTTTTAACAAATGATAAATATTAATATTTTATAATTATTTCACGCGAAAAAATTTTTCAAGCTTCTAAAATTTCAGTTAAATGACATTTAAACACCTAAAGTTAAGTTTTTATATTGTTTGAAATTAAAAAAATACGAATTGAGATTATTATCGCACTTCCAACTGACGAAACAATGTCAACCAACTATACATATTCTTCATGATCTAAAATAAAAAACAATAATAATAATAAAAAGGGACAAATTTACTGTCAAATTTTTGATAAATTTAAATTTACTTACGTTAACAAAAGCGTTCACGTTTAATTCAATAACTTTACCTGCAGTAAAAACTGCCGGATTTTGTGATCTGAGTATCACCATTTGAATATCTTTTTGTATATCAATATCCATTAAATACCAATTCGTCGAATAAACGGCAACACCTACGCTGTAACTCTGTAAAACAAAATTTTTTTTAATTGAATGAATTTTGTTTTCTTTTACAATTGTTTAAATAAAAATAAATTTTACTTGTTCGTGTATTTCGTTGGCTGTTAAGCAAACTAAAAACGTGTAAAGGGAAATGCTTGTCAAATACGTTATTAAATACGAGAGTTCGTAAAAAGACATGTCGTACATCTGTAAATACATAAATTTTTAATTAATTATTATGTATACATAAGTGAAAATAAAAGGAAATTTAATTAAATTTAAAACTTGCCAAGCATTGTATGGCACAGCCCAATATTAAAACGCTTATTAAAAAAATTTGCAAAAGTAAAACTTTATTATAGCACATTTCAAAACCTTTTGTGTACCTGAAAAAAAAAAAAAAAAAAAATTAGAAAAATTTATCTATGTATTTATTTTGACAGAAATTAAAGAAATAATAATAATAATAAACTTACTCTAAAAGTTTTTTTTGACGTGAAGCAATTTTTTTCAAAAATAATTTCGTTTGTTGTCTTCTTATTTCATTTTTTTTATTATGTAAAAAATCATCATTGTTTTCATCGTCATCGTCGTCGTCATCGACATCTTCATAAATATTATTTATTTTAGGTATATTATTCAATAGAATTTCATATTCTCTCGATATCTGTATGAGTAGACCGTACATGGCCATTTCCAATTCTATAACAAATATGAGTCCCAAAGTTGCACATATTGCTATTATTGCAAATTCGTAATCGTACGATAACATTGTACTCGAACTGAAATTAATTGGGAGTCGAAGAGGTATGGGTAGTACTTTTTCAACGTTGTTGTATTTGCATACGACCCATATGGGCATGAAAACAACGACCATGATATATAGGAATGTTCGAAAAGCTCTATATCGTCTTGATGCTTTCTCGTCGTATATTTTATCATCTTCATTTCTTGATATCGAATCGTTGTGCAAATTCAAACGTAAATAACGAAGCGTCGAATAATGCGTGTACAAATTAATATTTTTCACTATCGAACCGCTAAACAATGAAGATATGCATAAATTCCACGTTATTTTTTCCATACTATCCGATACCATGTATAAATCGTATAAGAGAGATAGTATTGCAGATATCGATATGAAACAAACGAATACTTGAAAAATAAAATAAAAAAATAATTTTTTTTTCGGAATTGGCATAGATGACCAAGCTCCCAAATAATATAATATAAGAAATGGTGTAGAATATGGTGATTCTTTTAAACCTGCCGACATTTTTACGACTGAAGAATAAAAATTAAATTTTATCGTGATTCCAATTAACATTGTCACTTTTTTTTTTTCGTTGAATAAATAATATCTTATTTTATTGTAAATTATTTATTTAAAAAATTTTAATATTTAACTGTCAAAGCTCACGATGATTATGACGTCAACGATCAACGTGATGATGATGATTTCTAATTTAATTTAATATGTACGATTCGTGAGAAAATTAAATTAATTAATTTTTTTTTTTTTTTACTTACAAGTTTTAATAATTAGTAGTTTTCTGATAAAGTATTAAATAGTGATCGAAAGAATTAATTATATTTTGTTTATCGTAATCAATTATTAATATTGAAATACTCGTGTAACGTAATTTATTATTGCAAAGTTAGACGGTTTCACTCGAGATTCATTGAAAAAATGGCGTTCATCGAAGTTTAACGAAATCCTCACGATCCTTTCTCATAAAAAATTTAATTTTTAACGTTTATTACCTTTAAAAAACATGAATATTACTCTGCGTATACATACCTTAAGCACAAAGTGACATTTTTAATTAATTATCTGCAAAAAAAAGTAATTACGCACAAATTTCACATTATTTTTGTTTTAAAAACTGCTAATAAGAATACTATCGAAGAATTGTCATTTCTAATAAGAATCAAATATGGCGTACGTTCGAAAAAATGTCGCAAAGTCAAAAAAAAAAATGTCGCAATATTACAAAAAAAAAACGTTACGTAATAATACGTTAAATGTTTTGAATAAGATTATTTTTAGCCGGCTGACATTTTTAAAACTGGTGAATGAAAATAAAATTTTTTTTGCTTTATTGTAAATATTACTGTATTTAAAAGTTTTTATAATTAGTAATTATCAATGTTTTATAGGAATATTAATGGTTTTTTTTTTTGCTTTATTAAAGTAAAATTCTTAAAATTTAAAATTAAATTTATTTATTAAGCAAAATACAAAATTTAATGAAATTCATTTTAAATTTATATATTTTAAATTTAGGCGCTTTGCTTAATTGCAAATTGACGAAATAATGTTAACCAGCTATAAATATTTTTCATTATCTGTGAAAAAATCACTTATTTAAACAAAAAAAAAAAAAAACTTATTAAAATTATTAATAATTTTATATCAAAAACTCACGTATTTAAACGTTTCTAAATCTATCGTGATGGCTTTGAACGATGTTATTTTTTGCGAGTTTTGCGACATTAAAATCATCAAAACGAGATCTTTTCGCACTGTATTATTCATTTTATACCAAGCCATGCTGTACAATGCCTGACCTATTTCGTGACACTAATAGAAAATTATAATTTAGTTAATTAAATTACAAAAATTATTTCCACACGTTTGACATAAAGGAATCGTTTAAACTTACTCTCGTATTTAATATGGTTCCCATTAAACAAAGTAGAAAAATATCATCCAAAACGATAACTACATATCCAACTTGATAAGCTAATTCGGCGGGAAATTCAATTTTTAACTGCAAAAAAAATTTAAAATTTGTAACAAATGATTTAATGTGCCCAAAATATACAATTTATTCTTACCAAAATGCTTTGAATTCCTATAGCAACCGATAAAACAGTTATCACCAATAATTGTACGAGAAGAGTTTTATTGTAACAATGTTCAAAAACTTTAATATATCTTTAAGAAATTAGAATTTAATTAAATTACTTTCTAAAAACGAAAAAAACAATTATTAAGGTATGTAATTATTATTATTACCCGTTAATTTTTTGCTGACGTGAACAAAATTTTTTTAATAAATTAACATCTTCCGTTTTTTGTAAAATTGGATTTATTACAACGGGGGATTTATCAAATTTATCCCGTTGAAATTTTTCATCTAATTTATCGACGTCGAATTTTAAATAATTATATTCTCTTTTTAATTGAAATAATATGCTAAACATGGCTAATTCTTGTTCGATGACGAAAAAAAGAACGCCGGTTGCTAAACAAGCTAACGCGATAAAAATAATGATAAAATAAATTTCATGACCCGAATTCAGGTTCCAGGGCGTGTAAATAGGTATGGGTAATAATCTTTTAGTTCCCGTTATCGACATAAATCTCGAAACCAACCAAATGGGTATGAAAAAATAAGCGCATGCGAAAACAAATTTTCTTAAATATTTCAATTGTTTTTGCGTTTCATCGTCTATGTAAGAATTCTCGTGTGATAATAAATCATCAAAAAGACTTTTCCTTAATTTATTTATTAATTCGCTATTGTGATAAGCCAACATTAATTTAATAGTTCCTCCCGCATATAAAGTTGTACCGCATAAATTCCACGAAACTTTTTTTAAATCGTTGAAATTTAAATACAAATCAATTATAAGTAATGCGATTGTTACAAATGTTATTAATAATAATACGAATTGATAGACTGAAAATAATTTTT
>NW_002987886.1:293438-319226 GCF_000006295.1 Pediculus humanus corporis | reverse complement strand
ATGGACATTATATAGTAGATAAAAATAATTTGACATAATTAATAAATCGTTTTTTGTTTTCTTAAAAAATTCGTAATTATTTATTTGCCAACCCAATAAATGATTTCGAATAAATTATGTTATTAAAATCTTTTGTCATTTCTTCTTCTTCAATTATATTATTATAACAATGATTATATTTATTTTATTGAATTTATTTAAATTTTTAAACGATAAATATTATTTGATTGATTTCCTGCACCTAAAAAAAAAAAATAAAATGGCACTAGTTTAATAAATAAAATTAATAATTATATATTTTTAAAAAATTTAAATAATCACTTTAATTTTTTTTTTGATGTTTTTTATTCTACATCACTTAATATATCTAAATAAATTTTTTTTTGAATTCACATTGAAATATTTCTTTTTTTTTTTTTTTTTAATTAAAAATTCTTTTTACGTACAAAAAAAAAAAAAATATGAATGTTAAAAAGAAAACAAAAATACTGTTTGTTTTATTATTTATGAAAAAAAAAAAAAGATTTTTTTATTTACAAAAAAAAAAAAACCTTTTTTGAATCACAAAAATTTTTATTTATTACCTTTTTTAATTAATAATTTTATTTTGAAATTTTGATTTGCAAATATACAATACAAGAGAATTGATTTATTTATTTATTTTGATCCAATTGCCATAATAAAGTTAACCAACTAAATATATTTCTCAAAAACTGAAAAAAAAAAAATGATAATAATAATAATTTCAATAAATACTTTAAAAATTTAATTTAATTTCTAAATATTTAATAAAACTTACGACCATAAATGTATTAACGTTTACTTCCATTAATTTAGCACAGCTTAACAATGGCGGCGATTGAGATTTCATTATCATAAATTTAAGATCTTTTTGAAAAACAATTGGCATGTCGTACCAATTTAACGAATATACTGTCGAACCAACTTTAAGACACTAATTTAAAAAATTTATTTTTATTGTCATGATTTATTTTAAATAAAAATTATTTTATTTTCACGTACCTGACACGTGATTTTTTCAGCGTATTTACACGTCAAAAACACTTCGATAAAAACTAAAAATAATAAAGCAGTTTGAAAAGAAATATCCGGAGAAAGATTTTTTGATCCCTAAAAACAAAATTGAATAATAATAATAATAGTAATATAATAATAATAAAATAAAAAAATACCTTTAGACACAAGAGTGTGTTAAAAATAACTATAACTGCTGCTGCAACCATGTGTAATAACATTGTATAATTAAAACATCGTTCAAAATTATTCGTATACCTGAAAAAACAATTGAAAATTTTCAGAATTATCAAACAAGGTACAATGTTTAAAATATAAAGTTTGTATAATTACTCGATTAATTTAAGTTGACGTTTAACATATTTTTTCAATAAATTTTTAGCTTTTATAAATTTATCTTTATCATCGATATCGTTTTGTATGATTTCGTCGTTTGAGTCGTTGTGTGAATAAATTCCATTTAATTTTTTTAAATCATTTATAAATATATTATATTCTCTATTCAATTGAATAAATATTGTAAAAGTACTTAATTCTATTTCGACGATAAATAATACTCCTATAACTCCGGTAAAACTTAGAAAAAAATATAAAGCCAAATATTCGTTACTTTCTGGATCTATTGTAAATGGAAATTGATCGAGTGAAACTGGTACCGGAAATTGTCTCGGTCCCCAAAGGTAACTGAAATATCTAATAATTATCCAAACAGGTGTAAACGTCAATGGTATAACGTAAAAAAACATTCTGTAATGAATTAAATCTTCCAATGCATTTATTTGTTGATTTCTATGTTCTTCATCCATATTTGCCAACATGTCTTTATGTAATTTCCTTCTCAACCGATCTAAAATCCTATGATTTTGATATAAGATTATGTCTTTGCCACACGTTCCAAAATAAATGGCGGTCACGCAAACGTTCCAACTTAATTTTTCCAAATCGTAGAAAACATTGAAGAAATTTACAACGCAAAAAATAAAACCGATAAATCGACTTATGTTAAAAAAAAGCATGAGTAAAGCTCTGATGGATGCTTTATCAGGATTCGCCGGATAAAAATTCCATCCTCCGTGATATGCTAAAATGTTAAAATGGCGTGAATATGGAGAATCGCACAATGGCATTTTCATTTTTATTTTTTTAAATTCTTTTTCTGCAAAATAATTTGATAAACCTAAATCCCATTGTAATTTTTTCATTTTGATACACTGATAATAATTTTAAGTTTTTTTTCTTTTTTTTTTAAATTTTAAACTTTTAAAATTAATATAATTACTAATAACTTTTACAATTTGATTTTTGAAGTCTATACTTGAAGTGTTTTTTCCTTTCTTAACGAACACAAAATGCATATTGAAAAATATGTTTCAATTAAATTAAACCTTGTTAAAAATATTTAAAATTAAAGATGTAATATTAAATTACAAAGGGTAAATAATCAAAAAGTACAAAAGCTCCGTTAAAGCTGTAATCATAAGCGAGACAAAATGAATAGCCGGTGATATTCTATTTCTAGAAATTCTTAGAATCACCCACAAAGCGTTTAACGTATATACTTTTTTTTTTTTGCACAATAAGCAAAATTTTTTTTTATAAACGCGATAATTTAAGATAAAACGTTTTTAACAAAATGAATTAATAATTTTCGTGTCAGCACTTACATCAAATTCTTCTCTGTCACACAACCCGATGATAATTATTATCTGTACTAATGTAAAAATTAAATAATTATGTGCATTAAAAAAAAACTGACATTTATACCTGGTGAAAGCGTCGACTTTTGAAAAAAAATTGTCGCCAAAATTTTAAAATAAACCGTCGACTAATTTCGCTTCTCTTTTAAATAAATTTCAGTTGCTGCAAAAAAAAAATTTGTTTAACGTTTTAAATATTTCTTTCGATTAAATTTTGCAAAGTTTTAAATATTATTGTTATATTTAATCATGTTGTTTTAATGGAACAGAATAATTTAACATTCGCCATGTTTAAGAATATTTTAAATTAAATTTGATATGATTTTTAAAATTGATTGAATGCTAGCATCACCCTAAGGATTATAAAAAAAAGTATTTGAAATTTTTTTTTTTTTTTCGTAAACTTTTTAGATGATAAATTATTTCTTATTAATAATTGATAAAATAATAATTTTTTAGGTTTTTTTCTATTATTATTTACCAAAAAAAAGCATTTTTAATCATACGAGAAGATGGCAGAAAATAAAACATTTGCACACACCTTATTTGTTTCAATTGATGGAATCGTAATTAATTAACATTTAATTAAAAAAAAAAAAAAACGACGCAAAGGACAAACAATTTCTTGAAAACATTCAATTATTTATATTAAAAAAGGAGTATTGTTTGTGGTTCAACTTAATGACAACATGAATGATTAATTTGTTTTTGGTAGACATTTAAAAATTTTTTTTTTTTTTTTTCAATGAGTTTAGTTTGTCGTAACTGTAATTATGGAAGAAAATAATAATTTATCTAATTCTCCATTTTCGAAATATTTTGATTATCTTACATACGTGGGAGCTTGGGAGTATAAAACAAAAGTTCGTTGGATTGAAATTGCATTTTACACATATAGAGTATTTTGTTTTTTCGTGTTTGCAGTTGCAATTTTATTTCAATTACTCGATTTATGGATAGCAATAGGAAGTTTGGAAAAAATGACTTACAACATGTCGACGTCAGTCATTGTGCTCTACACAATACTAAGACTTATTGCTTTGTTAAAAAAGAAAAAAACCGTCGATAAACTACGAATAAATCTTTGGAATGATTTTAACAAGAGTGATGACGAAACGGATGAAACAATTAAAAAAATGGCCGTCAAAAGAATGGATTTCGCAGCAAAAATGTTTCACATCGCGGCCATTATTTTTTATCCAGTTTGGATAGGTTTTGCATATTTCAGTTATCTTTGGGGTCCCAGGGAATTACCCTTTCCCATATATTATCCAGCTGATTACGATGATCCCGTTGCTTACGACGTAGTTTTTGTCCTTGAAATAATAAGTGGAGCAATAATACTATGCGTTTCAATAGAAATTAATTTACTCGTTTTTGGAATTCTTTTACAAATTTCAGCACAGTATAAAATATTACAGAAAAATATTATCAAGTTGGGTGAAAATTACGTTTTTAATTACGACGAAGAAAATTACGACTCGATTGAAAAAAATTATTATTATTATTCTTTTGAAAAACGTGAGAAAAAATTAAAAACCGAAGCATCGCTTAAGAAAATCATTTCTAGACATTTGACATTACATCAGTAAGTTTTTTTTTTTCATCAATCAACTCACACAAATTTAATTATTATTTAAAATTAATTTAAACAATTTAAAAAAAAAAAAAACTAATATCAAAAAATTTATTTTTAAGATACGTTAAAAAATTCGAATCAACCTTCAACGGTTCTTTTTTTATTCAAGTTTTGGGTGGATCGACATTAATAACACTTAACGGTTTGCTATTGATGAAGGTGCAAAAAAACAAAACCTAAAGTTTTTTTTTTTTAAAATTTTTAAATTATAAGTAATAATATTATTTTAATTGTTGTTGTTGCAGATGGCTTATACGATTAATCAAAAAATTGCACAACAAGCTGTTTATCTTGTTCTATTGGTTGTTACAATGTTTTACAATTGTTTATTTGCAACGGTTCTTATAACTGAGGTTTGATTTTTTTTTTTATGATCAAACATTTAATAATTTAAATTTTCAAAGAAAAAAAAAATCAATTGGTTTGTTTTTAAAGTATAATAACGTGGCAAATGCTGCTTATTCTGCTTCTTGGTATGAAATGGATACGAGTTTGCAAAAATATTTCATAATGATAATACTACATGCACAAAAACAACCGAGAATCACGGCTGGAAAACTCATATTAATGGATTTGGATACGTTTTTATCCGTACGTGTTAATAAACAAAAAAAAAAGAAAATTTTACAAAAGAAAATTTAAAGAAAGAAAAGTTTAAAATATTTTCTTTACGTTTCAGCTATTGAAAAACATATACAGTTGGCTTATGTTTTTTTGGCAATTGGAATCTAAATAATAAGAAACGCGAGGACATTTTTTTTTTGTTAATGAAAGAAAAAGGAAAAATAATAATAATAATTTTCGTTAATTTATTTTACGCCCCTGAATAATGTCAGGGGTAAAATTATTTAACACGCGATAATAAAATTTTCATTATCTAAAGTTTTTTTTTTTTTTTCGGAATTTAAATAATAAATGATCATCGCGTTTATAAGACGAATGAAAAATTAATTTTTCAAAAAAAAAAAAATGAAATTAATAATAAAAATTTTCATTATTTTCAGTGGTGTAAAAAATTTTTTTTTTCTTGCTTAAAATTTAAATAAAAAGAAAGGAAAAAACGCGTTTTTTTTTTTTTTTTAATTAAAAAAAAGATGGCCTCCTTATATATAACGGAATTTTCTTAGGCAAAATTTAAAAAATGGCGTTGAAAGAGGATTTCGTTTGGTTTTTTACCCGAAAAATGTACAAATAATATTATTAGATGAATAAGATAAAATATCCCATAACCAAAAAGTCGATTAACAATGTGTAAAATGTTACCTGGAGGTGTAATCCTGTAATTTAACTACTCGAAGGAGGCTGGGTATAGAAGATGTTTTAGGGGCGTGGCTTCTGAGATTGGATTCCCAACGTTGACTAGGCGTCCGCTGAGGTAAACATTCAACTAGGATGTCTTGGAAGAGTTCGAGGTCCAGCCAGGTCGAGTCCTAAAAAGAGAAATAATCTGAGTATAACCGAGTACTTGATTCAAAATAGGGTAAATCCGGAGCTGCGACGTGAAAGGAAGGCAGATGAAAGATCAACGGGATTCGCTACCCCCGTGCATCTCTCTCTCCCTCTCCCCCCGGAAACTCGCAGTCTGCGGAAGAGGTAGGAAGCAGCTCGGGATCGTCTTTCGAAGGGTAAAAAAGGAAAGTACCGGAATTTTCCTCAGGTGGGATTCCCACTTTCGCGGGTGTGGACCTGATGGTTCTGGCTTAGGAGAGGGTGGAGCCTAAAATGTAGGTTGTACTTCTGCTAGCGCCCCTCCCACCGGAAAAGGGTAGTGGTTTCGGCTGAGTTCCATACTTTTCCTACTTCCGGTCGGAAGGTTAGTGCATTTCTCCTGGATTAACAAAAAAAAAAAGATTTTTCATTAGAAAACATAATTTTACTCCGACATTTGTTTTATTTTATCATCGAAAAAAATAATTAATAATTTAATATTATTTTTTTTATTATTAATTTATTTATTATAACCGAGCATGTGAGAATAATAATAATAAATAAATAAAAAAATAATTTTAAACAAAAAAATTTTTAATTTATATTCGAGTTAAAAAAAAAAATTAATTTCACTCAATTTTTTTTCTTCTTTTTTTTTTTTAAATAAATAAAAATACATTATTAGAAAATAAAAAAAAATTCAATTAATAATAATAATAATAATAATAATAAAATATTTTAATAAATAAAAATATATAAAAAATTCACAAACAACTAACTAATTGCCACAATTGTTAATCATTTAATTATTTGTTTGTCGGAAAAATTATGAAACCTTTTAATACATTAAAAAATCAAATTCATTTTTATTATATTATTTTACATAAATCTCATTTTATTTAAAATAAATTTCATATGTAATATATATATTACATAATAAAAATAATTATTATTTTTTTTTTCCTCCCTCTTTTTCAATTAAAATACTTTTATTTATATTTCAGCGTATATAAATAAATAAATACATAAAAAAATTTAATATCGTTTTATAATAAAATATATATTCTACCCTTTCTCTTTATTTTTTTTCCCCCTTGAATTGTAAAAATTAACAAATGAAAAAAAAATTATTATTTTTAAAAACTTCCTTTGAAAACAATAATAATAATAATAATAATAATAATAAATGAAAGTTATTAAATAAAAAATAAAAAATTAATAATAAAAAAAAAAACGTTATTATTATAACATATACACAACTAACTCCATTTTACTTTTTTTTTTGTTAAAATTATAAATAATTTAAAAAATAATTTCATTTTTATTTTCTCGGTCTCAACCTTGGAATTTCCTGGAAAAAAATGGAAAATGGAAAATAAAATGAAAATTTTCTGGAGAAAAAAAAAAAAAAAAAGTGAAAATAATAATTGATACTCACGACTTCGATGGGACTCGTTGCCAAATCCGTGAGTTCATCAAAATCATTTTCCGCAAATAATTTCTTATAACATTTTCCTCTTTTTTTAACCGACGATATTTCCTTTTCCGGTTCTTTTTCATTTTCCTTTTCTTTCTCTTTGTCTTTTTTACCCTTTTCTTGTTTTTTCCTTCCCCTACTCGTGTGTTTGATCGTCGACGGATGTATGCTTTCTTCCAACATATCAATTTTTTTCCTCGTCGATTTTATTTGAGATTGGGGTTGTCCCATCGAAACCAACGAAAGATTTTCCAAACAAATATTTTTTCCCACTTTAACCGACGTTTCGTTTTGTGCCATTTCCGTTTCCGTCATCGTTTCATCGCGATTAGCAGTAGTGTGCTTTTCCAACGTTAATTTTTCCAATTCCGATTTTAATTTTTTTATTTCTTCATCCTTCTCCGTTAAATTTTCCACGTATTTCTCTCTTTCCATTTCCATTTCCACACATTTATTTTTCTCTCTCATCCTTTCATCCTCTTTGACGAGTAAAAATTCCTTTTTCATTTTTTCCTTTTCTTCTTTCAATTTAACTATTTCCGTTTCTTTCGTTGCTACGACTTCTTTCAAAACTTTATTCTCACGCTCTGATTCTTCCGTTTTATTTTTCAATTCATTTTCCAGCGTATCCGTTTTTTTTGATAGCTTTGAAAATTCATCCATGACTTGTCGTTTATTTTCTTGAAATAAATTTTTCATTTCGATATTTTCCTTTTCCGCTACTTCCACTTTACACTTAAGAACTTGAATTATTTCGTTATTTTTCCTGTAATTAATTAATAAAACTACTAAATTAGATTTTTAATTTAATCCGATCGATCAACTAACTACATTTTCTTTACTTAAAATTTAAATCTTAATTTAATTAAAAATAAAAAAATTATAAATAAATTAATATAAATTTATTATTATTTTTTTTTTTCTTTTTATAAAACAATAAATTTTATAAAATGAATATTTTAAACAATTCTCATAAAATAAATATTTTCTTTTTTCTAAATAAAAAACAAAATTTTTCAATTTAATTAAAAGAATTTTACTGTTTTGATATACGAGGGTGCGCACGATTTAAATTCTCATTTTAAAAAATATATTTTTTATTTTTCATCCCTCATCTTAGGTAACAATAATAATAAATAAATAAATAAATAAAGTAAAAAATCTCAGGGATTTACGAATGATTGATGATCAGCAACACCATATCATCCCAGTAAAATAAGAACAAAAATTATTAAATCAATCAAAACAAAAGTAAAAGTAAAAGTAAAAGTGAAAGACATATTTCTCAACACATCAAAAAATAAGATAATCAAATAATTTCGACCTCTCATTCGAATCCGTTTCTTCGATTTGTTTATTGTATTTCCTTTCGAGTTCGATTAATTTCTCTTCGAGTTCTTTTCCCCTTGCACATTGACCGACGAGATTCTTTATTTCTTTAAAAAAAAGAAAAAAAAAATTATAAAATATTTTTTACATTATTTTTATGACGATTCAATTTATAAATTAATCAATACCTTTTTGCAATGATTCTATTTCTGAATTCAATTCGACGCATTTTTCTTCCAGAACAATTTTTTCCTTGTGTAAAATCTCCGATTCCAGTTTCACGCTCTCCAGTTCGTCATTCATTTCGGATATCGTTCGTTCCAATTCTATTTCTTTTTCGCATTTATCAACTTTTTCCAAATTTTTAATTGCATCTTTTAGACTTGATATTTCACACCGGCACTTGTCTAATTCTGATTTTAAATTTTCTTTTTCCGATTCGGAAGCCGAGTATTCCGTGTTTTTGTTACTCAATTTCTCGGAAACTTCCCTGAGTTGCTCTCGAAGGTTTTCCAATTCTTTCGTTTGTGAATCGATTACGTTTGATAAATTTTTTTCATTTTTATTTTCTCCAGCCAATTTCAACTCCGACATTAATTTTTCGTTCGTTTCTTCTAGTTTTTCGATAATGATTGTTTTTTGCGAGAGAATTTTTTGAAATTCGGCAATTTCCCGACTGTGATCAGCAACAACATCCCGCTGTTCTGTCAAGTACTGTTCCAGTACGTCATTTTCATTTCTTAAATACTTGTTATTTTCTTCGAGTTCGTTGTAATCTGATGCTGCTTCGTCTAATAAAGTTTTATAATCCTGCGCGACAAAAAAAATTTTTTAAAAACGTTTACTCAAAATTTACAAAAAGTCAATTGATAAAAATAAAACGAACCGCCATTTTTTTCTTGGCTTCTTCCAGTTGTTTCTTTAATTCAACTTCGAATTCGTTTTCTCCCGCCGATTTAGCCTCCATGGTTCTCTTCATCTCTTCAATGACTCTATCTTTTTCAACGATTGTGAATTTCAGTGCAGAATTTTCACAGAGAACATTATTGTGTTGTTGAGTAAAACTTTGCATTTGTTCAGTTAGACCTGAAATTTTATTATTTAACGATTCGATTTCTTTTTTAGCTTCTTTTAATTTTTTCTCTTGATCTTCGTACTCTGTTACATCTTCATCATCCATCTTTTTTCTTTTACATTTTCTCAAAACTTCATAATATTTAATTATTCTCTTTTCTTTTTCTTCGTACATTTCCTCCAATCTTTCTTTTTCGCTTTCTAATCGGATCCTGCAATGAAAAAACACACAAACAAAAAAAAAAAAACAATCGTCATCTCATTATAAATTAAAAATAAATTTCAATTTTTTTTCTTACAAATTGTTTTCTCGTTGTTTTTTAAGAATTTCCGAAAATTGACTCGTTAATTCTTTTCTTATATCGCATTCAATTTTTTCATTCAAACTTTTTTCTTTGGACAATTCTTCTTTCAATTTATCAATAACGTTTCTTAATTCTTCTACTTCTGACGACACACTTTCTTCTTTCACGCTAAATTTTTCAATGGATTCAGCATCCCAATCGATTGTATTACCCATGTAACTTGACTGTGTGACAAAACGAGAAAACCTGGATTTTTTAAGTGGTCTCATAACTTTTGGCTTGGCGAAAATGTTTTGCGGAACAATTTTCTGAGCGATTGCGGAAAACTTTAGTACATTTAAGGTTTCATCGAATAAATTAGGTTCCGTGGTAACATTTACTATCAGTGAGAATTGTTCTTTACCAGTCACTGCATCTCGAAACAATTTTGTTAACTTGGATTCTCTGTAAGGAATGAGTTTTTTCTCCTTATTATTTTGATTTTCTTTAATGGTAGTCAAACACTTAACTAAAATCGAGAGTGAAGTGTTGATCGCTTTAGACTCCACAAGTCTATCCTTCATATTTAAAGTTTTTTTTGCACGTTCCATACCAGCCAAATCACAAAACGAAAACCTACTGATTACTGCATAAGAGGAATCGTGATTAAGAAATTTTGCTAAGGTAATTGTGAAAATACAATGAGAACGACTCGAGCTATTGTTTAGCGCTGTAGGAGCAAAATGAAGGTTGTTTCTACCGAATTGTAAAATTTGAAAAGCTTCGTGACCGCTCGAAACGTTCACATAACGTAAGTTTTTAATGAAAGTGTTTCCGTATTCGTCATCCCTGAAAGATAATTTTGTTCTACCAACTCGGTCATTTGGCACTTCTAACAAATCATAAACTTGTTCGTTGTAAATTTCAATCATGGAAATCCAAACGGCATATTTATAAGAACCTAAATCTATTTCTGAACACTCAGTATCAGTCAAACGCGATTGCATTTCTTTAAATGTCATATTTTCGTACATATCGGAAAAACCACTTGAAGAAGTGGTTGTTTGCATTGTTACATGACTAGCTTCCGGATATTTTTGACACTTATTTAAATCTAAGCTAAGGAAAAAGTTTTTATAACATGTGTTTTTTTTCAATTGTTCTTCACTAGGCACTATTAATTCATTATACTGATGTGGGTAATATTTGCAAAGTGGTATAATATTATTTTGAAGCCCTTTGAAAACAAAATCTAATGCTCTCGGTATGACTCCTGGGTGATCAACGTTTCCTTGCATGGTAAAAGTTTTTCCTGCACTAGTTGTACCATAGGCCATTAATAAATAATTTTCTCCCTTTAAAAACTTTTTCAAACTTTTCACTGCACATTTTTTAAATAAGTCAGCTTGTGTTATATCTTGATCGAGAATGGATGTAAATGTAAATCTGAAAAAGAATTTACAATATTTAGCTTTTTCAAACACTTCAATTATTTGTATAGAAAATAAAATGAATGCATTTATACTGTAATATTACTTGTGGATTAATTTTCCCACCCCGTTTGTGACATTTTTGTATGATACACTTTCTTTTGGAGCTTCTGTTTGTAAAGCTGTTGAACTCAGTACAGTATAAATAGATTCAACATTAGATGTTGATGGTTTTAATCGAAGAAAAACTTTAATTTTATCACCCATTGTTTCTGTAAACTCTTCTGACTCTAAATCTATTAAATTTTTAGAGCGTGGTCCAGACAGTTTTATACGATCATCCCAGCACTGAATACTTGGATATCTTGGAACTAAATAGGATATGTTCCCTGTAAAAAAAAATTGAAATTTCTTGCACCACTTATGTAACTTATTACTTATGCACTGCACCAATGATGAAATTGTAATTAATAATTTATATGTTTATATATCATGTAACTTAACATTAAAAAATAAATCAACTTTAATTAAATTTAATAATATTTAAACAAGTAAAACAAAAATAACAGTTTTTTAATAATAATAAAAAATTATAAGCGTTTTTGTCCTGTTCTTTTCTACATGAAACTATTTGAAAAATTCTCACACACAATGTATGACTCAATATTATTTTACAAAAATAATTAATACATTATTTTTACTATAACAAATCATATTTACTGTAAAATATAAAACAAGACGATTTATGAGAAGAGCACGATTAAACTTGAGGTAAATAAAAATTTAGTGTACGCCACTTTAAAATTTGTTGACAAGACGCTAAATGACCTTAACAAGTTTCAACTTGTCTTGGGCCATTATAAAAAAAAAATTGATAAATCAACGACAAACTACCATTGTTAGAAAAAAAAACACCTTTATTGTTTATTACTTATAAAAATATATAATATTTAAAAAACATTAAAAGTAAAAACAATTACTTTATTAAATTTTCCTTGAAATGTATAAATATGAAGTAGGTAAAGCAAGGAAAATAAATAAATAAATAATTAATCTTGAAATACCATTTAGAATTTTAAATAGATATTAAAAGACACTTACTGTTTGTCATTTTAACTTTTTATACAATTCACATTAGCAGAGTAAAAATTAAATTTAAATTATCTTAAGTATTAAATAAAAAAACACTATAAGCGTCTCGTTATATAAAAAACCGTTAAAATAAATAATATGACGCGAAGGGAAATTTGTCGCAAGGTCATTAAAGTTCAAAATGAACATTCAAACGCATTAAATGGCGGCAATTTAAGATAAACATTTTATATTTAAGTGCATTTTAAACAATTTTTATAAAATTTAATACTGCAAACTACTAAAAAAAAAAAAATACTCCGACAAATTGATTGTACTTGGTTTATTTAAAAAAACAAAATTAAATATGTAAGTAATTACTGAATTTAATTTATTACAAGTTAAATAATATCATTGTAAAAAAAAAAAAAATCAAATTTTTTTACATTTAATATTTTAAATTTTTACAATTAAATTAAATATTGAATTTAATAAAATTTCGAAAAAAACGATTTGGGCTGATTAAATGAACACAGATTTTTTTTTGTTTATCATTTAGTTAATCTACGCTTAAATAAATTTATAAAAAAATTTTTCGAATTAAAGCTTTTAATTTGCTTACTTACTTTTTTTTAAAAAAAAAAAAAAAACATTTATTGATAATATTTAATAAAATTAAAAGCTAATTATTTTCTCAATACAAAATTAATTATATCAAAACACAGAAATTAAATTTTTTTAAATATCGATTATAATTATTAATTATTAATCATCATATTATTACCGTAAAATATAAATTATTAAAGTTATTAGGCAAAATAAAAATTATAAATTTGTAACTTAATTTATTTTTTAAAAAAAACAAAAGTGCTACCAACTTGACAATATTTTTTTTTTTACGTTAATGTTTTTTTAATAAAACTAATTTTAAATTATTTTTCTCGTCGTTTTTTTTTCCTTTTTTCCTTTTAAAGCATATTAAAAACACCTAACAAAAATTTTATTTTTCTTTTCAAAATATCATTATTTAAAAATACCAATATATATATACACATATATATATTATTATTATTATTTATTAAATTTCATGGAGCAAAAATAATAAGAACGCGAAAACGTTAGATAAAATCAAAAAGAAAAAAAAATTACAACAACATTTTCAAAGGTTTGTTTTTCCTTTTTGAAAACAAAAAAAAAAAAATTTCAATTTTTATGTTGATTATTCACAATTATTACTAAAAATTATTTGTCTATATATATATATGTATATATTTTATTAATATAAATTTGAATATGTATATTTATATTGTAATAATAAAAATATCAGTGCGACAATACCTGTAACTCGTACCGAGCTAATATAACTTCCGTCCGTGAACACAGGATATTGAAACGCGGCGAATGAACCTACCTGTTCCTTTTTTTATCCAATCATCAACATCATCATCATCATCATCATATAATTCCCATGAGAAAAATGTTTTGCAATTTTTAATTATTATTTTATTTTTGTCTTTTTTTTTTTTTAAAAAAAATAATTATTTTACTTTGTTTCGTATAAAGGATTTTTGAATATCTTTTGTTATGGTTGTAACTTTTTATGTCAATCGTAACTCTATTAATCGACAAACAAACATTTTTTGATTTGAAATTATTTTTAAATTAATTTATACAATTGGTTTTTTTTTTTTTTTTCTCTTCACATTTTTAAGACGAAATAACAAATGTATTTAAATAATAAATTTTAATTTAATATTGAGCAAAACATTCATCTTAAACACGATTACTCTCATCATTATCAGTTTTCAATAAATATGGATTTAAAAAAAAAAAAAAAAAAATTTTTTTGTGTTAGACTAAATTAATCCGCGCACGCTCACTTTTCCTGTGTTCACTCATTTTCCTCAAAAATTTTCACTTAATAGTCTCTATATAAGCCTAAACTACGCTTCTTTATTTGCCATGTCGGGATTTTCTACTACGATGTTGGGAACTTCCGGCTCGTCATGGCATGGAGTCGCCGTGTCTCTTTCGTATTGTATTGCGGATTGAGTAGTTTGTTCGATTGCTGTTTCTACAAGTGGTTCTTCGGGCTGCGGACAAACAACGTCTTTTCCCGGCTCCAATGATGGTATTTCTTCGATAGGCTTCTCGTCGTGACAAGGCGTCTCAGTGTCTCTCACAATTTCCTCATTTTCACTTTTTATTTCTTTTTCGGGCGAAGGTTTTTTACTCGTTTCCCCTCTCGATTCTTTAACATCGTCTTTATTCCACCTAGATTGTCTATCTCTAGACCTGTCTCCTCGAAATCTTGCATTTGCACCGCCTATTCCCGAACCACGTCTTGGACCGCCAGGTCGATCATCGTAGGGCGGCCTCAGATTATCACTGTGCGGTGGAGGACCTTGACCATCCATCCACATACCCGGCCTTCCTAAAAGGGAACGAGGTCCACGTGGGCCAAAAAGTGGAACTGAAATAAAATTTTAGTATGAATACACACATATTTTTTGTATTTTAATTTCAAGCATAAAAATTTTTTAAAAATTATTTATAAACCTGGTCCTGGACCGTGCGGTCCCATTAATCCTCTGGGCATAGGACCCATCATTCCTCTGGGACCGAATCTCATTCTTGGATCATCCATCGGATCTAAAAACATGGGTCCTGGACCTCGCATATCATCTGGACACATCAATTCATCCGGATGCATAATTGGTCCGCGCATTCCATCATGCATTAGAGGGCCTCTCATGTCGTCTGAAATCAATGGAGGACCATCGAAATGAGCTTCCATTAAAGGTCGCGGTCCCGAATGATCAAATCGACCTCGGTTCCTGTCACTTTGATCGGGTCCCAAAGGACCTCTACCGCGGGGATCAAAACCAGCTCGGCAGTCATCATCATTATTTAGTACGTCGGGGCCAAAACCACCTCTCCCAGAGAAATCGATTGGTCCTCGAGGTCCCTGAAGACCAAATTCTGGACGAAAAACATCTAATAAAGGTCCTCTAGCTCCAAAACCAGGTCTAGGTATGTCTGGTAATAATAATATTTAAAATTATTATATGTTAAATCACATTTAATTATGAAAATATTTAAAATAATGTGATTTTAAGTAAAAGAAATAAAAAACAACTTACTACAATTATTAAGATTCATTACTATAGGAGGACCATGACGGTTTAATCCTGGTTCAGACATTCTTGGTGGAATTCCACCGAACATTTGGTTTAATTGTTCAGTTCTTTGAGAAGCGTCACCTCCTTCAGCAATATTTCTCAGCCTCTGAAGCAAACTCGGTTTTTCTTCGTTTGGCGTAGATACTTCTACCCATTGATTAACGGGTTCTTTTTTAGTATCATCTCGCTTTCCATCATTCTCTGAATTTTTTTCTTTTCCTTTATCCCTACTTCTATCGCGATCACTTCCCCTACTACGATCCCTTCTATTATCTCTTTCTCTTGAACGATTCCGATAATCTCTGTCCCGACCTTTACTACGATCTTCTCTATCCCTTGAATGATTTCTCCTTTTATCCCTATCCCTATCTCTGTAGTCTCGATCCCTCTCTCTGTAATCTCTATCTCTATCTCTTCCTCGATCCCTATCCCTATCTTTTTCACGTTTATCTTTATCACGATCTCTGTCTTTTCCTCTATCATCACTATCTTTTCTACCGTCTCTACGTGATGTGTCATCCCCTAAAACTTTTTCTTGACCGTGAGGAGATCGATTTCTAAAAACAAAATCAAAATTTCATTACGTCATTCATTCGTAAAATGACTGCGGATAAAATTTTTTTTAAAAACCAACTTGGCCAATTTAGATTTTTCATCATCTCCTTCTTCTTCAAGATCCATTCTATCATCTTCTACCCCTACCATTCCTAAAGAATCACCTTGCAATGATCCGATTCCCATTCCACTTAATTTATCCTAAACGAAATTTACTTTTTAGTTTTTTTTTGTGTCGAATAAAAAAAATAAAAATAAAAAAACCATTTAAAACCAAATTATCTCACCGACTGATTAGCCATTGATGGCAACATTGTACCGGGAGGAAAAGGAGAAGCTCCAGAAGTAGGAATAGCCATCATTTGTTGTTGCATCAATAATCCTTGCATACTTGGCGGTGGAACACCTATTGGAAGGTTACTCATCATATTTGGCACTCCCAAACTTAATGGAGCTACAAAAAAAAAAAAAAATAGAATAAAATAAAAACATAAATTTTTTAATACATAGTTTTTTAATAAAAAAAAAAAAAAAAAAAAAAATGACTTACGCGGGAGACTAGTGAAAGAAAACGGAGGCATCATCAATCCAGGTTTAGTCATTAACGGGATTCTAGGAGTAATCTGAGGTAAGGCAATGGATGGATTGGAAAGTACGGAAACTCCTTTCGATGAAGGAGAAACATTGGGAGGTGGTTGTGAAGTGTCGATTGCTGGCGTAACCGGTGAATTGGATGCAGTAAGAACCGGTGGTGGAACAGTCATTACTGTGGGTAAAGTGGCAGCAAGAACTGGAGGCACAGGTGGAGCAGGAATACCTTCGGGAAGAGGTATATATCCTGGTACCGCAATACCTTCTGAAAAACAACAACATTTTATTAATGAAAATAAAATTACACATTTTTGGCATTTAATTTAAAAAAAAAAAAAAAAAAAAAAAAAAAAAAAAACTCACTTAATTTATTCTCAGCCTCTATTTCATCTTTTCTTCTTTGCAATTGTTCTAAAATAGTTTCTTTCAAACTTTCCGGCATTGTATCTTCATCTAAGGAGCCACCTTCTTCTAAAGCAACAAAATCCGTTTTTTTACTAAGCCTATTCCACGGAATATAAGATACGCCTAAATCGATTTCCCAGTAATCTTTATAATCGCGACCTTTGACTCCCTTTCCGGGAGCCCATGCCAACTGTTGAAAGCAAAAAATTTTAATTTTATTTTAAAACCGCAAAAAAAAAAAAAAAAAAAAATACACAAATAATACTCGAAACCTAAAAATATTACCATTATGTTTTTCCCGTGAAGTTTGTGATCTTTGAGTCTTGTAAGAGCACGAGCTGCATCTTGTCGACGGTTCATACAAATAAAAGCACATCCCCTCGGTGGTATGACGTCAATACTGACAATATCACCAAATTCTCCGAACGTGTCCGATAATTCTTCTTGTTGTACGAGTTTGGATAAATGACCGACCCATAATGTAGTACTGCATACTAAAATCATAAAATTTATGAAAATTTTAATCGCAACTCCCTAATAATTATTACTTAAAGTTACAACGAATCATAAAATTTTTAATCATTTTGTTTTTATGCCATCCTTTAATACCGGAAATAAACAATCAAAATAATTTCATAACCGAACGATTAATCGATTCCTTTTAATCCCTCACTTAAACCCCCATTTTATCTTACATAATCCAAAACTATAATCTTAATCGATTAAAACGTACAAAAAAAAATTCAAAAATAATTTTAAATTTATTTTAGTATTAAAAAAAATAATAATAATAATAATATTATGTGTAAAAATTTCACAATTTTTTAATGAAATCCCACAACAAAATAATTTATCGACATTGACATTTAAATCGTCATTTAAAACTTATACGATTCCAGTATTTTATAATATACATATATTTAATAAATTATTATTAATATTATTATTTTTTTTTTAAATAAATAAATATTAATTTATGATTTTAACAACAATAGTCTTAATGCGAGTTGAACTAAACCATCTATTTTTTAATATATGTTTCTTTCGTGTACATTCACATAAAATTTTTTTTTTAAATAAATAATAATAATAATAATAATAATGAAAAATGAGTAAATTTTCTTTGGTAAACTTTATATGTGTAAACATATAATTTTTTTAAAAATTGTTTATGTACATATAAGGGCGTGTTTTTTTTTTTTTTTTTTAAAAAAAATCATTTTTGACATTCAACGGTTTTTTTTCTGCGAAAATTTTCCAAATAACAACAACAACAACAAAAAAAAAAGAACCTGAAATGCATAAAATTAAAATTATAAACAAATTAATTTTATAACGGTACATTTTTATTATATTATAAAATTATTTTTTTTACAGTTAAATTTTTTTTTTTTTTTAATTTTAAAATTTTGGTGTATTTAAAAAAAAAAAAAAAAAAAAAAAAAAACAAACGTTTAACATAAAACACCAAAATTTGAAAAATTAAAAAAATTTAATAAAAATTTAACTGTTTATATTCAATTTTAAAAATAAATAAATATTAATAATTTTCAGTCAAAAATTAAAAAAAAAAAAAAAAAAAAAAAAAAACTTAAATAATAATAATAATATTGTAAATAGTAAGTCTCTCATTCATACTTTACCCACGTGACTCACGTAATACTCACCGCTCAAATGATTTCTTTTGATTGGCGGCAAACCCTTTTTCCGTCTTTCCCTATCTTTTTCCGAGTCGTAAAATCTATCCCTCGACTTCGATCGAGATCTGTGTCTTCTCTTTGGTCTGAGCGAACGGGATCGAGATCTCGAAGATCTCGAACGTGACCTACGACTTCTTCGTCTATCTCTCGACCTTGATCGGCTATGTCGCCTCCGACTACTCGTTTGTGATGGTGAACTGGACGGACTCCGATCGAGCAAATTAATGACTTCGACGTTTTGATCCCTGATAAAATATTTTTGGTTTATGAATTTCCAGTCAGGTCACAACAACAACAACAACAACAACAAAATTTGTTTTTCTCACTTTATTTATTTTTTATTTCTTTTAAACGTGAGAATTTTCTTTTTTTTTTTATTTTTATACAAAAAGTTTTTTTTTTTTTTTTTTTTAAATAAAGAAAAAAAGAGACATTAATAAAATTATTTAAAAAATTAATTTTTTTTTTTTTCAATTATCCCCTGTACTCGGTCATTCCTTCCTTGTCTTATCCTGAAAATCAAATAATTAATAATTTACCACAAAAAAAAAAAAAAAAAAAGCAAAAATTATTTTTGAACACGTGACGAAATTAATTAAAAACTTTTGCAGTTCTATTGTGTTCAATGCAATGCCTGAATCATACCTGATTCGAAACCTGAAACAAAACTAATGAGTAAATTTTTTCTTTTTTTTTTTTAAATTTGATGTAGCTAAATTAAAAAAAAAAAAAAAAAAAAAAAAAAATTAATAAATAAATTTTTAAAATTAGAATCCCATCCTTCTCCTTCTTCCCCTCCTTCCTCTTACTCCAAATTTAATTTTTACTGAAAATATTTTAATAAGATATGTATAATTCCACATCCTGAAAAAAAATAATTTTTTTGTTTTTTTTTAACTCGAATAAAATAAAATAAAATAAAATAGAATAAAAAAAAATATTCATGAGCTTTTTAATATGTAAATAACATCAAAGATTTTTTTTTTCAAACCCTTTTTTTTTTTTTTTTTTTTTTTCCAAAGTGTCATAGAAATCAGAGAAAATTTTACAACATTAAAAAGCTCTTTTTTTTTTTTTTTTTTTTTTTTTCGATAGATTCACGTATATCAGCCAATTTATTACGATTTATCGCAGTCCTTTTTCTTACACAACTTCCTGGAAAAAAAAATCTAAACGACATTAATGTCAAATATATATATATATATAAAAAAATTTCGCATAAAAAACCGAAAAAATGTCATTATAATTTTTGTTAGGAAAAAAAAAAAAAAATGGCATCAATTTATTTATCGGTTATCACACCCTGATAACTTCAAATAGTTTTTTTATTAATTTTATGTAATAATTATATAATTATTAATTATGTTTAAATTTTTTTGTTTTGTATGTGTGACAAAAATTATTTTACATTTTCTTTTTTTTTTTATTTATTTATTTATAGGTTTAGTTCAACTCGTGTGTAATGTTTTTTTTTTTTTTTTTGTTTCGTCTGTTTTTCTTTTTTTAAATAGATATTTAACATAAAAAATAAAAACAGTTTGGACATTACCTTAGATAGTAAAAGTTGAGATGAATCCAGTGAGTCATCAATGAACTTACCTTTCCTGATATTTTCAATTTAACGAACTCAATCATCATATTTATTTAGTATCATTTATTTTTTTTATTTATAAAAAAAATATATATATATAAATTTCCCTCACTATGAATGTAAATAAAAAAATAAGCCTCACAGTTTAATTCAAAAAAAAAAAAATTTAAAAAAAAAAAAAAAAAAAAAATTTTTCGTTCTTATTTAATTTAAAATAAAATTAAATTACTTTTAATATCGACTGTTATTCACATTTGCCCCCCCTCCCCCTCCCTCCCTTTATTTTCAAATATTATTAAATCATCAGAATATTTTTCATAAAATATTTTTAATTTTAAGGTTTTGAAAAAAAAAAAAAAAAAAAAAAAAGTTATGTAAAATATGTAATATATTAATAAATTAAAACGATGGCAACCCTGAGAACAACGCATCGATTGCGTTCGTTATTTTGTAAAAAGTTTTTTTTTTTTTAAATTAATAAAACACCTCAAAAAAAAAAAAAAATAATAATAATAATAATTTTTTTACTCCAGCAAATGCCACAATAAATAAATAAATAAATAAATTTTAGGAATGAAAGCTAGTTACATATACAAATTAAAAAAAAAAATTAGAACGCTAACGTAAAGTATTAATAATAATATTTCAAAAGTTAGAAAATGAACAACATTTATCAAATTTAGTAAGAATTGGGGGGAGGGGAGGGGAAATGTCATTCGGTAAATTTTTTTTAACTAGAAAAATAAGAGCAGAACTCGAAAATGGAATTCGTTTCGTTAAAACGTAAAAAAATAAATAAAACTCATTAATTATTCATACGTCACGTACGAACGACAATACTATTTCAATTAAGAAAATGAATACGAATTAAAATGGCCGTCATTTTCGCATTTGTCCCTGTTTTTTTTTATTAAAAAAAAAAAAAATTAACGCGTTAAATTTTAATGTAGTTTCAAATAATAACAAATACATTACTTGATTACATGTTTTCCTACTTGAACTTTCATTCCAAAACTTTTTAATAATTTAAATATTATGATTACTAAACGATGATTATTATCATTAACTTTTTTTTTTTTTTTTTTTCAAAAAAGAGAAAAAAATATCGAAATAAAAAAAATAACGGTTGCATAATATATATTATTCGTGGTCGTGGAAAAAATTTTTTATTCCGATTTAAAATTAAAATTAAAAATTATTTTAAAAAAAAAAAAAAAAAAAATTTTTTTTTTTTAAAACTTACCGTTCATTTGATTCGTCGTCAATGCATTCGACTTCTGAATCTTGAGTATCTGTTCTATGGCCCTGTTTTGGGTATCCAGGTGGAGGAACACTTAAATCCGGCAGTGAATTTGATGCCACGGGTTCTTGGTACTGTTTCAAATCACATTCAGAAGCGAACGGAAGTTTCTGAAATGATATTTTTTTTATATTAATAAATGAGTACAAACAAAATCCACCGAGTCTCTGCCAACAAAAGGTTATTTAATTTTTTTTTTTTTTTAAATGATTTCTGAATTAAAAAATAATAATTTTTCCAAAAATTTCTATGGAGTTTTTCTTTTTTTTTTTTTTTACCGCAGATTTCAATCAATAAGCTAAAAACTTTCAAACTTTTAATGTTTACATATATAAATCCATAAAAATTTTATTTTAATAATAATTTTAAAAAATATTTTTTATTTTAAAAATTTAAAAACAAATCTTACCGGTACGGTTTGTGCTAAATGTTTGTCAAATTCTTCTTCTTGTTGTTTCATTTCTTTCAATTTTCTCATTTTCTCTTCAACTTCCAATTGCTGCTGCCGTAATTGATGCTGCGACATTTGTTGCTGAAGAGCTGTTAATTGTCTTAAAATTTCAGGATTTTGTAAAATACTGGAAAAAAAAAAAAAAAATTATAACATTTAGAAAGTCCAAAAAAAAATATTTTACAAACAAATTTTTTTTAAAAAAAAAATAAAAAAAAAAAGATATTATACTTAATAATTCTTAGTTTTTTTTTTTTTTTTCCCATATTTGACCTAACAATTTTTTTTTTTTTTAAAAATTAATATTTTATTTTATTTTTATTAGCCTGATAGTAAATTTAAAAAAATATTGACTTAGTCAAAGTAATAATTTTAAACAAATTTTAAATAATTAAAATTATGCATACTTATTAAAATTATCACTATTATTCGCTTGCTGGTGAGGTGAAGTATTCTCTTCATCATCATCATCATAATCAAAATCTAATAATTTTCTATCAAATACAATTTGATCTTGAGACTTTTCCGACTTTTGGCTAACCTGAGTTGTTTGACTAAGAATAAATTGTTGTAATTGTTGAATTTGTTGTAAAATGTCTAAACTGCTTGTAGCAGATGACTGAAATGAAAAAAAAAAAAAAAAAAAAAAAGTTTTTAATTAAAAATTACATTAAATAAACCTAAAATAACTTTATTATTTTATTTAATACTAATTATGCATTTAATGTTAAAAAATCGGTAATCACCTTAGATTGTGATATTGAAGTTCCTGTTAATTCATAAATTGCTTTATTGGCTGCATCTATTTGTGACTGTGCTAGCTTCACCCAATGAGGTGTGTTAGTATCACTTTGTAAATTCAGTCCTGTTTTGTTTGAAAAACCTAAAATCATTTTAAAAATATCAATACATTAAAAAGTCTGAGAAATATATACTTATTTAACCTGAGAAGTAATATGAATTAATATACAACCTGAAGATTTAGAAACATTATTAGGTGAAGTATGACCTGCAGATGTATTTAATCCATTGCTGGCAGCTAAGTTTTCTCTATGGATAGGATTATTGGGATCTGCCAATTGATCAAAAAGCGGTTGGATAACATCTGGAGTAAACACTGAATTTTTTTGCCATAAATTTAAAACTCTTATTATTTTTCCCTTGTCCTCTGGTGGGCAATTGAAAAGATTGGCAAATGTATTTTGCATATTTTTTGCAAATCTTGGAGCAAACAAATCCTTATCAGGTCCAAATTGATGCCTTGATTGACGTACAATTGAATCAATTACATATAGTCCAGGAACTTTATATTCAGGTTTGCATTTCTGAATGAATTTTTCTACACTTTGAACGACATGTTTGTAAAATTTTATAGCTTTTATAGCAGACCTAGTTATAGATGACATTTTAGCTTTCGAAATAGGTGGTTTTACTTCATACAGAGCTGAAAGCTGAAAATTAATTTTAAAAAAAAAATTAAATTAACTATTTTTACAATAATGCCATTTTATATGTTTTATAATATTCCTAATCTAACATTATATCTTATAAAAAAACGTCACCGTTTTGTAAAATTGTATAAATAAAAAATAAATAAATTTCTAAAATTGTCTTCATTTCCGTACTTTTATTGTATATTAATTGTAACATTAAAAAACTTGATTAACACTTAGCAGATAAAATTTTTCATCTTATTTAAAATACATTAATAATACTTAATCAAAAATTAATGTGATAGTTATTATTCAATTTAAAATAATTTTCAATGTACAATTTAAGTACCGAAAGAAATATTTAACGCAAACCCCGAAATGGCAAGAACATTATTTGAATTTGTAAGTGGAGTATATACATACATACTTAAAAATCTGCCCGACTAAAAATCTAAACTCACAATTCTAGTTTTATTTAAATAGGATAATTTACTAACCTCATTATTAAAAGCCTTTACTGCATCCATTATTATTTATTTAGTTAAACTTTATTTTTTCAAATACTACCGAAAAAAGGAACTAAACATCCTTATTTTACAGAAATAACTTAAGAACATAAATACGAAGCTCATTTTTACATAAATGGCTACCGAATTTTCAGTTTAGCCAACTACTGACAAAGCTTTAATAAAAAAATTCGTTTAGAAAATTCCTAAATAAAATAAATATGAAAATGATAAAATTATAAAATAATATATTTTATTAAAAAAATAATAATAATTAAATTTCAATGATTTAAAAATATAAAAGATAAAAAACTTTGAAAAAAAATTTTTTTATACAATTTTTTTATTAAAATTTCTGAACGAACCCTGTTCAATTCTATTTATTCATACATCAAACTGTACACCGGCATTCTGTGCTACCGCTTGAAAGAAGTAGGTCTTACTTGTCAGCGATTGTAATTTTTTTAAAATGGCAGCCAAAGCAGTTTGCGTTTTAACTGGAGACAAAGTTAAAGGAGTTATTAATTTTTCTCAACAAGTAAGTTTTTAAATGTATCATAAAATATTTTTATAAATAATTTTACAAGTTTAATTTTTTTTTTTTTTTTTAATTAGAGGTTACTTAATTTTTTTCACAATTTTAAAACTATTTCACAAATTGTCAAAAATATTTTTGAATGTAATTGTATTAAAAATGAAACAATTCATTTATAATTTTTTTTTTTTTTTCTTTAGAGCCCAACCGATCCAGTTGTAATTTCGGGAGAAGTCTCAGGATTAACCGAGGGCAAGCATGGATTTCACGTTCATGAATTCGGAGACAACACCAACGGTTGCACCAGTGCAGGTGCCCATTTTAATCCATTCAATAGAGATCACGGAGGTCCAGATGCTGCTGTAAGGCATGTTGGAGATATGGGTAATATTGTGGCAAACAATCAAGGAGTAGCTACTGTGAAACTGAGTGATACAGTTATGTCACTTTCTGGACAAACCAGCATTATTGGCAGAACTGTTGTTGTTCACGCAGACCCAGATGACTTGGGACTCGGTGGTCATGAACTTAGTAAAACTACCGGTAATGCTGGTGGAAGAGTTGCTTGTGGGGTCATAGGTATTGCTAAGGTATGAAGTGATAATATTCAAATATAATTTTAAAGGTTAAAATTGTTAGAATTTTGTTTTGTCATGATTTATTTTAAAAAAAAAAAAAATAAATAACGAGAAAATGTATTTATTTACACTTATATATATATATGTATGTTAAAGTTTTTTTTTTACATGCAAAATGTAAATGTTTCAAAATAAAAATGTCACAATTCTTATGTAATAAATAAGTGTTGAAAAAAATGTTTTTTTTTTTTTTTCCCCCCTAATATTTTTCCTGTATTCCATAACATGTAAAAAAAAAAAAAAAAAAAAAAAAAAAACTTGAAGTACGATTTCACCAAGTATTTTACTTTACTAAAAAAAATATTTTAATATATTAAAATAACCTCTTTTACGTTATAATTATTTACAATTTGCACTTTATTTAAAATTTCCTTATATAAAATTTTTAATAAGGAAATAATAATAAAAATTTTATTAACAATTTTTTTAATAGAAAT
>NW_002987886.1:266588-292807 GCF_000006295.1 Pediculus humanus corporis | reverse complement strand
TATTAATATTCATCATTTATTACAAATAATTTTTGTTGACGTCATTTTATAATAACTTGTTTAAAGTTGAAAAAAAATATTAAAAATCATAATAAATATATATTAAATTGTATTTATTTATTTTTTTTATTTTCTTTTATTTTATTTTTTTCACTCATTATTTATAGTGAAAATTTAAATTTTTCTTATAACACACTACAGTCATCATCTTTAGACATTAAGGAAAAATTTTGCAAAATAAAATTAAAATTACTATAATGACCTTGATTAGTGTTCATGAGAATATAGGCTAGTTAATACAAGTAATTTGTGGTAAATTTAATCATAAAAAAAAAAACATAATCAATTAAATTAAATAGTTTTTTTTTTTTGGCAAGGTTAAAAAACAACTATATTGAAATTTTCAATTTATTTCGAAATCAATTTAAAAAAGGAACAAAAAAATATTTTTAACGAGTAATTTATAAAATGTTTTTATAAAAAACTGTTATATGTCTAAAGAAAGTTGTTAATCGATTATAAAGTAAATATATTTTTAATAATTTACAGTTTTTAACATAAGCATTTGAAACGCTTAAATTGAAAAGATATTTCTGTGAAACATTCGATATTCGTGTAACAAATAATAAAATACAATTAAAAAACTAAAACATTTGAAATAAAATGATAAGTTTTTTTTTTTTTTGTACAAAAAAAATTTTATTAATTTTATATGTGTAAAAAATATAATTATAAATGTCTTAAATAAATCAAAATTTTCTTATTAAAATAATTATATACAGTAAAAGAGTAAATAATTTTCACATTTTTAAATGCGTTTGGAGTTCCTCCTTTAAAATTCTGTTTCTCGTTTTCCAATCTACGGCAGGAACCTGAGAATTAAGCCTTTTTAAAAAATTGTTGTATGTAATTTCCCGATTCTGATTTGGTGCATTATAGGTTTTGGTCCTATTTATTACACCGGCAATTATTATGAAAAATCCACCGATAATTTTTGCAAAGAAATCTATTAATTGAATAATTACTGGGGAAACAGCATGCATAAATATTGACATTTCCCTAATTAATCTTATAATGAAATCCCCTATCGATCCCACAGATGATAAAGTACCATAAGTAATAGTTATTAATACGGCAAATATAACTTTGATTGTCTTAAATAAATTTTTCCATGTTATGGCAGGTATATCATTTATTAATAAATTTTTAAATATATTTTCAATAGGGTTTATAGTATTCTGAAGATTGTATTCAATACTTGAATTTTTAATACTATCAGAAACTTCCGAAGAGATTTCATTTTTTTTAGAATTATGTGATGCCATTGAGTACAGTGAAGGACATTTTCTAAAAGTATCAATTGAAAATTATTGAAATTCTCATTTTGTAGAAAAAAAAAAGGTATTTTTTAAACAATAATTTTTCTTTTTAAAATAAATACCTAATACATTTCAACTGAAGCAAAACTTCCCCTTCTATTACTTTAACATGTTTGATTTGAAACCAATAAGTATCAAATGGTATATTTGATAATTTAACCCAAAGGCAGTAGCCTTTTAATAAATTTTGTTCTCCTGGACTTGTGATTCCAACCCATTTCACATTACTTATGTTAAACCATTTTTTTTTTAATTTATCTAAATCATTGTGTAATTCTTGTTCTTCTGAACCGATTTCAACAACATCCCTGAATAAAATAAATGATATTGTAATGTATATAATAAATTTAAAAGAAAAATTAATATAAATTTATTCAAAATTAACAAAGAATAAATGACCTAAAATATAAATGAAATTTTATTTAAATAAAGTACTACAGATAAGAGACGACAGTTCACTAAAATTACTCTACTGCATTTAAATTTATTCTATAAAATAATTTAAAAAGAAGGGGCGATTTTTGAGTCTACTTGTAAATGACTCATATAATAGCGACCGAGTTTGAAATCTAAATGACAGACCTTAAGTTAATGACGCTCAAGTTAATTTACCTATATTGGCTTAAAATCGGTACGTATCGCCTGCCTTCATATGTTCCTATAAATAAACGTCCACAAAGAATTTCTTTAGCAAATAGTAATGTTTCATCATTAAATGGTATATTTAAGGGTTTTTTAATAAATGTTATGGAATTCACAGAATCCATAGTTCCTGCGGGTAAAACAACAAAACTGCCAATCGTTACTAATAAAAAACTGAGAAACACTAGTAAATTTTTTTCGTTAGCAAAATTTTTTCTTAGCTTAAATTAAAAAATTTATTAAAAAATTATTTAGAAATGAACCCTTACTTAAAAAAAATACATTTTTAACTGTATAATATAATAAAAAATTTTAATTTTTGTCAATTTAATAAAAGGAGGGTTACTTTTTAAATAAAATTTTATGTTGGTACTCTCTGAGTGTACAGTTTTTTCCTAGCCAAACACCTCTAACTGATATTTAAGTTTATTATTCTTTTTAATTTTTCAATATGACTTCGTTAGTAAATTTTTATATCGTTTGAATTTTTATTTGAGAAATTGTTTATAAAGAACGAAGTAAAAAAATTAATTTTGTTTTTTTTTTTTATAGTTCAACTGTGAAGCCAAAATCAGAAATGACGCCTGACGAATTGTCTAAAAGAGAGGAAGAAGAATTCAGCACCGGGCCACTTTCTGTATTAAGTCAATCAGTTAAAAATAATACTCAAGTTCTAATAAATTGTCGTAATAATAGAAAACTATTAGGACGAGTTAAGGCTTTTGATAGACATTGCAATATGGTTTTAGAAAATGTTAAAGAAATGTGGACTGAACTACCCCGGTCGGGAAAGGGTAAGAAAAAAGCGAAATCAGTCAATAAAGATCGATTTATTTCTAAAATGTTCTTGCGAGGAGATTCAGTTATTTTAGTGCTTCGTAATCCTTTGGCAACTGCATCTGGGAAATAAATAAAGTAAACCTTTTCAAACTTATAAAAAAGAATATTTCCAAAGTACTGTAAAAGATTGTATTTTAGTTTTTAATTAGTATTAAGACTTAATGTAAGGTTTAAATAGAATTTTTTTTTACGAAATAAAACGAAAACCTTTTAAATGATGTTTTAAAATGTATTAAATCCGCCATATTTCAAATTGTTGTTTCCCTGGCAACCAAATTTGTGACCCATTAACTATATATTTTTAATCATTGAATAATAAAAAAATTATTCTAAAATAATGGATGATATGAAAGACAGAAGTATACATTTTACTGCTCAAAAACTCACTGAAGATATACAAAATATGCCCTTGTATCATAACTTTTATACAGATTTACAGGTAAGAATTTTGTTAGTGCTTACACAAATAAGCATATTTACTAATTATTATTTTAGTTTACATGAAAAAAAAAATTGAGTGTATAAATTTTTTTAGAAATTAGTTTCCTCTTCATCAGTTAAGAAAGGTGATTTTCGGAATTCTTTAATGGATGCATTAAGGCATTCAGGAATGGGAACAGAACTTCGAAACTCAATTTTTCATTGGATAAGAGCTCATAGCAATCATTTGCATAATCAGCATGCTAAGGAACCTTTAGCTTATTTAAGAAAAGCTCAAATGCAATGGGAAAAAAGAATACATAAATCATTGAATTCAATGAGTAATGATTTGGGGGTTCCTTTGTCTCGTTTTAGATTAGCATCTGATAGAGATGAAATACAAGAAAAATGGACAGAACTGTCTACTTATGATGTAGATCTTTCTCAATATCGACCTGTATATGCACCAAAAGATTTTTTAGATGTTCTTATGTCTATTCGTAGCCCTAATTACAATTTAATTAGGTGATTAATTTTTTTTGTTTAACTTTTATTATTAGTAGTTATTTTGTTTGCAGTTAAGAATATAAAAAAAAAGACTTTTAAAAAGTTGTAATTGTTTATAAAAATTTTAGAACCGGTGGAAATTGGGATTTTACTCAGATACCTTTAAAAGTGAAAACATTGTCTGATCTGGTACGTGGGCAAAAACTTGGACTATTTTTTTTTTCAATACCAAATTAATTGTTTAAATTTAAAAATATGGTATTAAAATACATGCGGTATATGGATAGATGTTTGACTTTTCAAATTTTTCTTTAATTTTTTTTTTTAACAGCGGGTTTTATATAATGAACTGTCTCGAGGCGAACCATTTTTGGGTCTTGAACCTACCGTTGTAGCCGGAACTACGACTTTAAGCGCTCTAGAAGCTGAAAGAATGGAATTAGGACAAAAAGGTTTTTAAAAATTTTCAGTTATAATTCTTTTTCTAATATGTATCAGTTAATTATGAAAATTATTTTTAAAGTTCTTTCGAGTAAGCATGCTCCAACAGCTCAAGAATTTTTAAAAAAGGGATGTCCTAAAAGTATTAGAGGAAGAATTTGGTCACAGGTTTTGGGTTCAGAACCGAAAGCTCAACACACTGAATATTTTTCAGAATTAAAATCTTTGGTTTTGCAATATGATTTGATGATAGATAAACTTGTTATAAAAGATGTTCAGCTTACTGCGTCTAACGATGATCAGTATTTTGTTTTTGAAGATGTCCTTTATCAGGTAATATTTTATTTTCATTGCATTCAACGAGTTCCCCCTTCCCCTCCCCTTTTTCTTTTTTTAGATTTTAATATATTACTTATTAGTTTAGGTGATGCTTTGTTTTTCAAGGGATGCTGATGTCTTATCAGTAGTGCCTCATAGTTCAAGTAACCCTATTCATGCTGTTATTCGTGGAAAGGCAGTATCTATTGAAAATACTGTTGCTTACCCTCCAAGCGGAGTAATACCTTTTCACGGTTTTACCATGTACGGTACGAACGTAAAATTTATTATTATTATTTTTAAAAAAAATTCAATTTATAAATGAATATTGAAATTTATAATAATTATATTTTTAGCAACTGCATTGTGTTATATTTATGATGACCCAGTGAATTTGTACCACACATTCAGAGCATTTTATTTAAGGTATTGGTTTAGACTTCACGAGGTTTCTTCACACGAACAAAGCATATTACCCCTTTGTTTATTATTTGAAAGATTGCTTCAAAAACAAGAACCTCAACTTTGGCTTCATTTAAAGTTAATTAATGTTCAGCCGTGGGTTTTCAATTTTGAAAATTTATATATATATATTAAATTTTGATGTAAAGTAACGATTAAAATAAAAAAAAACGTTATTACAGAATTCGAATTGTATTTAAATGGATAATGAGAGCTTTTAGTGGACATTTACCTCCAGAACAACTTTTGTATTTATGGGATTTAATTTTGGCATACGATTCATTGGAGGTTTTGCCACTTTTGGCTGTGGCAATAATTTCTTTTCGAAAAAATAATCTATTAAAAGTTGATACTCTTCACAATATAGAGGTAAAAAGAAAATACTTAATTATGATTTGATGACAATACCGGATTAAAAACCGGTTAATTACCGGTACTTTTACCGTTAATTATAATTACATTGTTATGTCATTATTATTATTTCTTTTAAATGACATACATGGCCATGTCAAATGAATAAAAGGAAAATTTTGTAATATTTTTTTAATTAGAAATTTGATATGTTTTTAATTATTTAACTTTTTCAAATTATCCTCCATTGTTAAAGATTTTATTTAATTAATTAATTTATTTATTTATTTCAGGAAGTATTAGCGGATCTCTCTTCTATTAGAGTTATGTCTCTAATTCATTTATGCTTGTTGAAAGAATTATAAGTTCCATTGGTAAAAAATTCAAAATTTTTTTTTTTTTTGAACTTATTATTCGCTCGTATTTTCCATCGAATTTAATTTTCATCATTTTATATATTTTCAACAGAGAGGAAAAAATAAATTAATAAATAAATATCGAGACTATTTCTTTATTATTAAAAAATTTTTTTTTTTTTAAATAAAAGTTAGCGGATTCGGGACGTTTAATTAATGTAATTTTTTAATAAAAATTTTTGGTAAATTAGAAGATAAATAAGGAAAATAACGAATTAACTTATTTATTAAACATAAATATATTTTTTGAATAATATTACACCAAAAATTTTAAATGATTTTTATTATTATTATTATTAATATTGGGGGCTACCCCCCCAAATCATAAAATGTAATTAATTCAGCCTTAAAAATAAAAATTATGTTTTTTTTAATAACATTTATTAAATTCACAATAATTGAACAACCACATATTAAAATAGTAAGCACTCGCCATTTTAAAAATAATTTTAGAATTTTCTGTCGTTATGTAGCTTATTTTGGGGAGTATTTTAAATAAAAAATTTTTTACTTATTAATGCATCTCTAGTTAAAGTATTTTTTAAAATGGACACGCAAATTTTAAGAGAACTAGAGATTGCAGCACAGATAATATTGGTTAGTTTTTTTAATTTTGAGAAAATTTTATTTTGCAGTTGAAAATTTTTTATTGTTTTATTTTAATATTTTATTATTATTATTGTTATTTTTATATATTTAGGCACCTCCTAATATCGTGAACAACGAACAGAGACATGCTGCAGAAGAGATTTTTACTAATTTCAAAAAAACAAAGTCTCCTTATGCTTTGTGTAAATACATATTGGGTAAGTTTTTTTTTTTTTTTTTTTTTTAGTTTTGCCTTGTTCAATTAGTTATTGTTACATGTGTTACGTTTGTGTAATTTGAAACAAATGTGCCTAAACATCCTCCAACATTTTTTCCTAATACTTCTTTCAATTTTGTATTTTCCCAAACTTAAAATTATTTTATTAAGAAACTAAAAATTTTTTATAACATTTATTTAGAAACTTGCACTGTTGATTATGTATTATTTGAAGTGCTACTGTATTAAAAGATGCCATTATTAGAGAGTGACATGGTCAGGAGAATGATATTGCTTCTTTAAGACAATATTGCTACAATATGTCGCAAACAGATCGGCTACTCTGCCAGTTTTGTCAGAGAAAAAATTTTACAAGTTATTGCAATTATGGTAAAGAGAGGTAGTGTTGATGATAATGCTACACACAGAGGTCAATTAATTAATGAAATGAAAATTTAATTTTGAATGCTGATCATTCCAAGGTAATTTGAAATCTTTCCTTTTTTTAATTTATTCTAAATTTTTTTCGTAACTTAAAAAATTATAACTATTTTACAACTGTCGATTCTTTTTTAAGTTATGTTTTGTTTTCTTGTTTAGAAAATTTTAGGCTGCAGTTTATTAGCAGCTATCATTCAAGAATATGGATTTACTGAAAAATCTACAGATATTGGTCTTACGAGAAAAGTAAATTTTTGGGCCAAGGCGGAGTTTGAATCATCTGACCTCAAAAGAATATTCCAGTTTTGTTGTAGAGCCTTAAATAATTTAGTCAATGCTGAGCCTCCTTTTTCACAAGAAACATTATCTCTTGTTAAGCAATTATTAGCAATTTCAGAATCAATTTTATGCTGGAATTTCACTGATCATTTTTTTCCTAAACCTTTTGCTAAATCATTTTATGAAGCTAGTGAAACGCCAATGTTAAAGTTGAATGCAACTTGGAAAGATGCTATTTTAGAAGCTCAAGTTGTTAATTTATTTTTTTTGGTATGCAAACACTTTTTTTTTTAAAAGTAGAAATCAAAAATTGTATAGAAAAAGATTAACTTTTTATGAATCTTTAGGTTTATTGGAAGATTCGTTCTAACCCACAATTATCTCATCATGCCTTAACTTGTTTGGTTCAATTAGCAGCAATAAAAGGAAATATATTCGAATCCAAAGAATCTAATGCACAATATTTAGGATATTACATAGAAGGATTTGTTAATTTTTTAACCAAGTAAGTTGTGAAATTTTATGTTTGTCATCGTTTTAGAGCTTATGAGAAACGAGAAATAAATTTATTACTTATTATTTATTACAGCGTTAAAATTCTCGATAGAGAAGCTTTGGGTTTGTCTAATATAGTCAAAAGATTGTTTTCTATATTTTCTTTAAGATTTGTAGATGTTTTGCCTTCAAATTTACTTAAATCTTTTGTAGAGCAACTAGTTTTGTTGACTTGCAGTTTCGCAGAAGGAGCTGCCTCAGAAGAAACAGTAAGTTTTATACTCGTGTATTAATTTTGTTATTATTGTGCTTATAAAATTTATTTATACATTATTTGAATTTAAACAAATAAAAGATAAAATTTAATGATTTTAGATTTGTACAGATGACAGATTATATATGGAAGCGTTTGATAACGTGATGGTGGCCTGGATGAATACATTAAAAGGCTTTCCTAGTTATTGGAAAGATAATCATTCAGGTGCTTTAATTCAAATTTTTAATATATATTTAAAATGTCATTTAGCACCCCCTTTGGGAACGAGGGGAGAAGGAAAGGATCTTGAACAAGAAGAATTGGACGAATCCGACGAAATGGACAGAGTGAAATTCAAAGAACAATTAATTACCATTGGGGAAATAGCAAGACTTTGCCCTGATCATTGCTTGCCCATATTATCCCGATTAATCGAGGGTAAAACTAAAGAACTTGGTAATAGATTTGAAAGGTTACGAAATCAACAATCGGCAACAATATCGGATTCTAGTTCTTTAGTTTTACTATTTGAAGATTTACACTGGCTACTTTTAATTTCATGTTAGTGAACCTGAAAAATTATCCTCTTTGGCTTTAATTATTTTTCTGTGAAAATTTTCAATGATTATTTTTATACTAGGTAACGTAATATCGGAAGATCCAGTTTGTGATCCGCTGAATTTTCCCTCTTCCTTAAAACAATATTCTGCCAAGTTATCTACAACAGTTAGCAATGAAATCACTTTTCAAGTTTACAGTTCACCTCATAAAAATTTCGAAGAGATTCCAAACGCTGAAGAAAAAACGGATCCCGTTATTCGTCTTGTTTCATCCGTTTTACGGTTGAGTTGTTTATGCCAAAAATTTATCGAAGTCAAAATCGGTAATTTTAAATTATTTATATTTGGCGACCATGTGTGATATGACGTGATTATAACTTTTAAATATTTGTATTTTAGTTCAATTTCTCAGTCCTGAAGTTCTGTCTTCTATGTTGTGGTTTTTGAATCAGTGGGTGGGATTAAGTGTAATTAAAGACAGTTCAGAATGTGAACCTCAAAGTGCTCTCTTATTATGCTCAATCGATACGAATCCTGCAGGAGCGTTTTGGGCTGTCAATTATTTACTTGAACAAGCAATCGGGTACTTGATTCATTTGAATTCTGAACCCGGAGTTACCAGAGATGCTGTTATTTTATTTATTTCCTTAGTCGGAGATAAATCAAAGTAAGTAAAAAAAAAAAAAAGAAAAAATTATTTTCCAGCGTGTAATTTACAGTAAAAAAAATTTTTTTTTTTTATTTTTAGAGTCGAATATGTAATCAATGAAAATTTAGTTAAAATAATTAGTCTTTTAAAAATTCAGTCTTCTTTACCTCAAGGAATAAAAAGGGATGTTATGAAAGGTTTAACTCTGGCTGGTATGGCTTTAAAAGATGAAAATAACAGAAGAAATTATTTTGATCAAATTTTAAAACCTTTACAAACCAGATTATTGTCGTTCACGAGTCAACATAATTTTTCACACGTTTCTCACGATGAAAGTATAAAAATTCAAATTATTGATATTTTAGAATGTATAATCGGTTAGTTAGTTTTATTAAATTACTCATTTAATTTTCATGTTACAATAATAATAATAATGATAATATTATATGTTTGAGTATACGTCCCGGACAGTGTAAACACTTAAATTATCGATTTTCAGGTTCTTCAATGGGATCTTCGGGTCCGGCACGAAATTTAGTTTTTCAGTATTTGAGCCCAATGATCTCGGAAATGCCTGTTCTCATGAGAGTTTATCACAATTATCAACAAATAGTGGAATTAATATTGACGACCATTTGGGAATTCGTTAATCATTTACTTCCGGCTCAAATTCCCGCGGAATCGGGGAAAATCTACGAAATTTGCCTTAGCACAATACAAACTTACGCGTCTTGGAATTCGGGACGATTAACGTTGGAATCCGATTCGCAAGATGATACATTTGCAGACATTTTATTACTAATGGAATTATTGGGAGAATTGTGTTTTAAAGATGGAATGGATTTAGCAGGTATCATGAAAAATATCATTTTTTTTAAAAATTTTTTAAAATATTTATTTATTTACTTAAATTTTTCTTTCCATTGCACATTACAGAAAGAGATAAAGACGATCAGTCCTTAACTGCCATAGATGCTTGTTTGTACGGTCTTAACATAATAATGCCTTTAATGAGTGTCGAACTGTTAAAATATCCAGCTTTGTGTTTTCAATATTTCAATTTAATAAGAATCATAAGTGAATTTCACGCGGATAAATTTTTTGAACTCCCGGAAAATCTTTTAAAAACGGTTTTTCAAACGATAGAATTGGGTTTGAATTCTTTCGGTCAAGAAATCGTACCCCTGTGTTGTTATTTCATACGAGATTTGGCATTTCACATTTACGAACAGACAAAAGCGGGGAAACCAACCCTACAAACTTGTAAACCTTTTTTAAAGGTAAGCGTTTCCACGTCGATGTGTCCAAATGCAAACAGGCGAAAGTTATAGAAAAAAAAAATTTGATTTTTCTTTCAGATATTGATGAACATGGCATTGTCTTATCGGTTAAGCGCAGATTGTTTGCCAGGTACGAGTGGTGCCGTTTACACGCTCATATGTTGCTACCAAGATGAATACAACGCCTTTGTCGAATCCGTCCTTGCCGCACAAACGGATCCTTTTTTACGGGAAAAATTCACAAAAGAATTTTGTAAATTAACGAATAATATTTCACTGAAGTGTGATAAGAGAACGGAATTATTATTTTATCACAATTTCGAAAGTTTTATAGTAAACGTATTCGGTATGTTCACGTGATCATCGTCTACCATCGTCGGATTATTTTTCAATTTTTTCTTAATTGGAAATTAGGTATAAACTTTTATTTTACACTGTGATCGGATATGATAAAAAAAGGGCATTACGAATACAGGTTCAGGGATACACGAGAGCATCCTTGTTTTGTAAAAAAAAAAAAAAAAAAAAAAAAAAGAAAAGTTCAAGTTTAAGGTTTTCAAAAACAAACTCATGTATTTAAACTTGGAAATTAAATTAAAAAAATAAAAAAAAAAAAAAAAAAGTTTATAATAAAATAATGACTGCCAAAGTAGCTTTATGTATTTATAATAAAGTAAAAAAAATAATTAACGTACCTGAAAATATATATATGAAAAGTAAAAAAATCTCATCAGGTAAAATTAACCTGAATTAATTAAAAAAATTGACTTTTTTTTTTTTTTTTGATTGATTAAACAACAAATAAAAAAAAACCAATCAAATTTGGTTGCTTCTACACTTTATTATTATTATTATTATTATTATTATTATTATTATTATTATTATTATTATTATTACTATTATTAATAATAATAATATTATTTTGATTGATTTATTTTATAATTTAATTAATAAAAGTGTTAAAGTATAAAAATTAATTGATTTAATTTTGTAATTCGCGTTTTTATTGTTACGTTGATAATAATAATAGTGAGTTTTCATTTATTTTTAATTTTGTTTTTAATTGATAGAAATTATTAGTTATTATTATTATTATTATTATTATTATTAATAACGATGAAATATTTTAAATATATTTTACATATAAAAATTTTAATTTGGAAAAAAAATAATTAAAAAGCATTTTAAAATGTAAAAAAAAACAAATTTTTTTTTTATTTATTTTACATTTAAATTACTAATAAAAAATTTGTTTTTTTTTTTTTGGGGGGGGGGAGCGGGGGGCGCGGGGATTCTCTCCGCAAGTATTTATTTTGATTTATAAATATTTTTATTTTTTTTTTTTTTTGTGCTAATCAATTCAGACATCAGAATCGTTTTTTTTTTTTTTTTGTTTTTCGACCTTTTATGTCTTCTAAAACGTGTTTTTTTTTTTTTTTTTTAAATTAATTAATTATTATTTTATTTGTTTATATTTATTTGTGCGTGTGCGTGTGCGTGTATGCATTATGTATATGTAAATTCTATTACATAAAAACAAAAAAAAAGTTTTATTGAGCTTTGTTGTTATAAAAAAAAAAAAATTTTATTGTAGTGATTTAACACTAATTAATAATACTTTTATAAATGTACATAAAATATTTTTAAAAAAATAAAAAAATTAAAAAAATTAAAAATTTATTTTAATTATTATTATTATTATTATTATTATTATTATTATTATTTGATATGAAAATATTTTTAAAATGTTTAAATTGAAATAATAAGTTTAATAATAATAAGTTTAAAAATTAATAAGTTAGGTTAATAATAAGTTTAAAAAAAAAAGAGAGAGAATTTTGTTTGTATTTATTAATTATTTGTATATATTTTTTATTTTATTTATAATTAATAGAATTTAGTTTTAATTTTATGTACATAAAAAAGTGCATCACAAAACAAGGATGAAATAAATTAATTAAATAATAATTGGTAACATGAAAAAAAAAAATTATAAAATGGGTATGGGTCGTCGTTTGTTTGTAAAAGAATGAATCCAATATTTTGTGACTTTTAAATAAAAATCCGAACCTTCAGGTTCGTAATCTAAATAAGTATAATTAATTGTATTTTTTCTTATTGCAGGTTCGATTTGAGTACCTTCGTGCCATTCGTTAAATGAAGTTATCGATACGTAATCAACTCCTGCGCTTATGGCCGCTCTCCAACCAACTTCGTAATATTTTCCATGTCTTCTATCTCTCGTGTTCATCGCGTTCCAGGGACGAACTCTCGTATCGACGTAACCAGGTCCAATCGAAGGTACGAAAATTAAATTTTGACTCGATGCTAAATGCGAAAGCGTTTTCCAATTTTTCCAAGTCGAACCATATGAAAAACCATTACTCGCAAAATACGTGTAAAAACCTTTAAAAATAATTTTCCTTTAAATCTCTCCTTGTTATTATCATCAGTCAATCAATCAATCAATCGCGATTTCTCACCGTCGAATTTGGCTTTTTTTATTTCGTATTTATGATTTGAATCGACTAAAAGTCCTAAAAAAATTCCATCGTACGATGTTTCCCTTATGCTTATGTTACCGTTCGGACCTAAAAGTTCTCTCCAGCTAATCGCTGGAATTCTATACGAATCGTATATGTAATAAACTATTAAATTTTTTTCTCCACGTTTTATCTTGTATAAACTAGGATGATTTCCGTATTTATCTAAAAAAAAAAAAATACACGAATGGGAAAAAAAAAATTTAATATCTGAACAAGAGCAACAGCAACAAGGTATAAACAAAAGAGGAAAATTCTTTCTAACTTTTAAAATATTTAATATTTTCCAGTAAATTATACGGATTTCTATTTTCGTAAGGTTCTATATGTGGTGCTAATTTAAGTTTATATTTTTCAGCCGAATCGAGAAGTGATGAAAAAATCTCATCCGGAGATCTATAAGAACCATCGGACATTCCAGGCGGATACCAGGACACTACCAAAACACCTGAAAAAGGATCAACCGGAAAATTTATACCCGCCGACAGGTATTTGTTTCACAATGATATTTTTTTATTTACAAACCTATTCCGGCATTACTTATTTGTTTCATGTGTTCGTTAATAACGTAAACATCTTTCGAACTATAACAACCTAATTTCGGATAATAATTCGAACCTATATCGTCGGGAGGTACGTGACGACCCCTCGGATAAATTCTCTCATCATTTTTCCTCCAATTTTTTATATATTCGTGATTCCAATGTTCCCATTTTCCATCGATCCGTAAATTTTCATACCAAGCATAATAAAATATGTGTACGTTGTAATTAATCGGGAAAATCGTTTGATTCGTTTCAAAATTTTCATAATGGCGATTTTCATTGTATTTCATTCGAATTCTATTCAATTCTTTTATTTTATTTTTTAACATTTTCCATTTCGCATCGTTTTTATTTTCTGTATCCTTTTTTTTATTATTATTATTATTAATGCTTTGTTTGATGGATTCCGATTTTACGTAAATATTTGTTCGTAATGTCGTAGTCGTTGTAGTGGCACTACCACCATATATTAATAACGAATCCAATTGCGTGATTTGTTTTTTTATGTAATTTATTTGAGTTAGTAAAATTATTGTCAGGGTTAATGTTACAAACGTGTAAAATTTGTAACCCGTAAAACTTCTTTTTATAAATAGAAAAAAATATCGAAATGGCAATTTCATTTCGCGTGACGTGGTGTATTAATAAAAAAACTAAAATTTATTTTCTATCTCTCTCTCTCTCTCTCTCTCTCTCTCGCTCTCTGTCTTTCCCCCCTCTCCCCTCTCCCCCTCTTTTATTAATAAATCACACAATTTATAATTTTACGGTTTGGTTTTTTTTCTGTCTATGATTTTCGAACCGTATCCGACATCATCACTACCCATAAACCTGAAAAAAAAAAATGGCGAATTATTATTATTATTTTCAAGCCTGGTAATTATTCGAAAAAAAACTTGAACTTTTAAAGTTCATTCACAAATCACACTTGTACCTACACGTGACCGTTATTAAACCACGTACAGGGTTTTTTTCATCTTCTCGAAATTTCCATTTTTAATAAAAAAAAAATTCGCGTGTGTTTGTTTGTTCGTTTGTTTCGTAATAGATTTTTTTTTTTTTTTTTAATTATCACGACGACAAAAATAATAGTAAACGATCGATCGCCGCGACTCACGAATTAAATTTAAATTTTTTTTTTTTTTTTTTTAATTCTCACTCGTGCAAGAAATTATTATCATTATTATTTATATATATATTTTTTTTTTACAAATAATAATACAAATCGTTTAACTTGGTTGTTGTTGTTGTAGTTGTAGTCCGAAGTTTGTTTTGATAGCGAAGTGAACGAAACGAAATTTTTTTTTGTAAATGAAAAATATTATTTAAACGTTAGTCGAGTTGAAACGTTTGTTGTGCGCGTTTGTTATTAACAAACATAAAGACGTTATTATTATTATTATTATTATTTTAAATCATGAACGCCGATGAAGGTTTAGAAGAATTGATGCAACTATTGGGTACGTCGTCAATAATATTAATAATAATAATAATAATATTTTCTGTAAATTTTTTAATTTTTTAGTTTTTAAACTTATTTTATTATTATTATTATTTTTGCTTTCTTATTCTTTGATAAAAATTTTGTAACGGTCGCCCGTGTGTGTGTGTGTGTATGCGTGTGTGCCTGTCGTCTTCCTTTCATTTTTTTTTTTTTTTACTAAATTTGACCTAAATAATAATAATAATTATTTTTATTTAAAAAAAAAATTAGATTACCGAATTTTTTCTACTGCTCTTGTCGTATTTATCTAATTTCCTTTTAAAACATATTTAAAACAAACTACTATTATTATTATTATTATTATTATTATTATTATTATTATTAATTTTAAACTTTTAAATATTTAATAATTACAAAAAAAAAAAAAAGTGAAAAGTAAAAATAATTATTATTGGGTCACACTTTTTTTTTTTTTTTTATTAATAAATCAAGGCCGTTAATAATAATTATTATTATTATTAATAATAATAATAATAATAATCGGTGGTTTTAATCGTTTAAAAATAATATTAATGGTAATGGTAATGGTAATAAAAAAAAAAAAATTTTTTCCTCGAGGGAATTTAATTCGATGATTAAAACAACCGACATTTATTTTTAAAAAATTTTTTCTTTCTTTTAGGTTTTTTTTTTTTTTTTTTTTTTTTCACATAAGGTGAAACAAACGAACAAACAAACGACAAAATTACAAACGCCCGACATTTAAAAACGAAAAAAAAAAAAAAAAAAAAAAGACTTTAAGGTGCCATTTCCGCTCGATTGACAAATGTCGATGAAACATCCTTCTTTATTTAATAATATTATTATTAATATTTTGTCTCTCTCTCTTTTATTAGCACACGCGATAAAGTCTTGAAAAAAAAGAGAGAGAGAGAGAGAGATAAAATACGACACAGATTATTAGAAATTTGTAAAAATCGATTCTTTTCTTTATCTAACTAACATATACATAATAATAATGATAGGTGATGAGGCGGTTTGGGAAAATATCATCTGACAAAGAAAACACAATAGAAATAATAATAATAATAATAATAATTGCAAAAGTACTCATTTTTTTGTTTTGTTATGTACATTATTAATAATATACGATCGATAAATCTTAATGATAATAATATATAATTATACTAATATATAATAATACTAAACTCACGACGATATAATAATAATAATAAAAAAAATTATTTTTGTGTTGTTATAAGAGTGTAAACAACTCTTGGAATCAAATGGAAATAATAATAATAACAAAAAAAAGAAAAATAATTTAGATTTAAAAATAAATACTCGCACGCACACGCACACACGCACGCATACATAAAACTGATAATAATAATTAATAAATAAATAAATAAATAAATAAGTAAACGAATGTTATCAAATTATATTTGATTTGGGGCAAAAATAATTCATTTCGATAACGTTAAAATTTATTATTATTATTATTATTATTATTATTATTATTATTATTATTATTATTATTATTATTATTATTATTATTATTATTACGATTAATTACAAGACTAATGATTTTTTAAAATTTAAATTTAAATTTTCGATTTTATTATTATTATTATTATTAATTTTATTTATTTGTTTTTGTTGTTGTTGTTGTCGTTGTCTTACATGTTTGATTACATGTATTTTTATATTATTGTATTCTCTCTCTCTCTCTCTCTCTCTCACAATAAAAGAGGACGTGACCCCTCCGTGTTGGTAAAAAAAAATTTTCCTTAGAAAATATTTCTCGTGTTGAGACATAAAAAAAAAAAAAAAAAAAAAAACAAAATTTTATTTATTGATTCGACTTTAATAATCCGTGTTGTAAAAAAAGTTCAATAGTTCAAATCGCCATTTTATTGGCATTAATTAACCGAATCCTAATTTTTTCTCTCTCTTTCTTTCTTTTTTTCCTAATATTGGGGAGGGGGGAGCCCTATATTTCTCTCCGTTCGATTTCGATTCAAAATTGAAATTTTTATTATTAATCATCATGGATGAACGTGAAAAATAATTTTTAAAAAAATTGATTTTAATTACGCGGTAGGTGGGTGGGAGAGTAACAAAGAGAGAGAGAGAGAGACAGAGAGTACAAAAACGGAAGTAAAAAAAAAAAACTTTGGGGGGCACAAAAACAACAAATTCTCTCATAGTTAGATATAGATTACATCATATGTACAAAGACAACAAAAAATCATTTTATCATTAATTGCCACTTTTTTTTTTTTTTTTTTTTTTTTAATTTATCGGTAAATAACTTGAAACAGATAAAAATTTAAAAGCAAATGTTTTAAAACAAATAATAATAATAATAATAATAATAATAATAATAATAATAATAATAATAAACTAAACGATTCCGTTAGTGGTAGCATTGGGAGCCATGCCACATTAAATAAAAGGAAATTTAAAGAATTTTTTTAACACGCGAAAATAAGTAACTCTCTCTCTCTCTCTCTCTCTCTCTCTCTCTCTCTTTCTTCTCTCTCTCTCTCTCTCTCTCCTCTCTTTCTCTCTCTCTCTCTCTCGCTCGGGTTTTGTTGGATTAATTAATTAACGATCCGACAAATAATAATTATAATGATAATAATCATTATAATAATAATAATAATATTACAACTTTTTAAATATACTTTAATTATTATTTCAAAAAAAAAAAAAATTTTTTTCAGATAAGGTACCAACCAATTCATTATTTAAATAAATTTTACGCTTTTGATTTTTATTACTCGGTAGCAAAATTACTAATAATAATAATAATAATAATAATAATAATAAAACGAAGAGTGTAACTGAACTTGAAAAAAAAATTAAATTTTTTCCTTCTATTTTTTTTTTTTAGATGTTTGCTGCCGAATGAAAATCTTAATTTTGGGAGCTGTTACAGCTGGTATACACATGCTTTCACTCGTTACTGTTGCCGCCATACCAGAACATAGGTTTGTAAAAAAAAAAAACATTTTGAGAACATTTAAATTCTGGATTATTCGATGGGTAGCCGGGTATACGAGAAGGACAAATCGTTAGTTAGCATTGAGAAAATTAAATTTTGAAAAGTTTTGTTTAACGCGAAAATAGTATCTCTCTCTCTCTCTCTCTGGCTAAAGAGGTTGTGTTTGGTGTCTTTGATTTGAAATACTATATGAAATGATGATGATGATGATGATGATGAAAAATTTTAATTCGTCTTACAACCAAATCAAATTCGATAAAGAAAATTTATTTATTTTTAGTAAATGTATAAAAATTGTAACGACCACTAAAAACTCGAATGATTTTTTTTTTTTTTAAAATCGAAAATGTCGTTTTCCTTCTTTTTTTATATAAAAATAAATTAATAAATTTTTTTTTTTTTTTTTTTTTTTTAATTCAGTGGAATTTTGTTTGCGATCGAAGATGGATGGGAGCAGTGGCACAATCTGCATATATGTTGGGGGTGTTTACCGGAGCGGCAACTTTAGGTCGTTTAGCGGATAGGTAATGCTAATTAAATTAAATTTATAATTTTACCTTTTTAATATATTTATGTAAAAATCCAGTTTTTTTTTGTTTTACATAAGCGTAGCAGCAAATTTTTAAATCTTAACTCATGCGAAAATTTTGACTTCATGTTCATTTTTTTAATTAATACCTGAAAAATAAAAAAAAATAAAATAAAATAATAATAAAAATTTGTTCGAAACAAATTAACGATTAAAACATAATTAATAAAAATTAATTAATTATTAATTTTTAAATTAATACAATAAATTAAAAATTATTGTTTTTTTTTTTATTATTATTTTAGAGTAGGAAGGAAAAAAGTATTTTATGTTTCGGCAGTTTTACAACTTATTTTAGGAGTTGCCGTAGCTTTTATACCAGAATTTTATACATTTATAGTCGTAAGATATCTTTATGGAATTGTCGGATCAGCAGGTTCATACATTACTGGATTTGTATTAGTGAGTATAATATCGGAAAAGTTTTATTAAGTTAAGAGGTTTAAATTTTTAAAATTCATATTCGTTTCAGCTATGGAACTTGTTGGAGCTTCAAAAAGAACAGTGACTGGACTTTCGTTTCAAGCATCATTTGCTGGAGGTTTATTACTCGTTGCATTTTGGGGGTGGCTTATACCGTACAATGCAACCCTATTGCAAGCTATTTACGGACTTCACAGTTTGCTCCTAATAGGTCATTGGTGGCTCATTGACGAGAGTCCCAGTTGGCTTTGGACGCAAGGCAGAACTCAAGAAGCGATATCGATAATTAAAAAAGCGTTAAAAATAAACGGTAACGAAGGAATGTTAGACGAAGAAAAATTTATCAGTAAAAGACGTCCACAAATTAGAAACGATGATCAAAGTGCGGGAGTTTTGGGACTTTTAAAAACTCCCAACTTGAGAAAGAAAACATTAAATGTTTGCCTTAACTGGTAAATTTTTTTTTATTTTTTTTTTTATACGTTTTACATCGAAATTTTATTTTACGTAATAAATTTTTATTTTTAGGTTCGCTAATAGTTTAGGATATTACGGATTATCTTTAAGTACGGGTGCCCTTCCAGGGAATCCATATTTAATGCTTTTCGTCACGGGTATAGTCGAGTACCCAAGTTACGTACTAACTGCATTTATAATGGATAAAACAGGACGAAGGAGTCTCATAAGTTCTTTGATGATACTCGGAGGTACAGCTTGTTTAATATCGGCTTGCATACCTCAAGGTACTAAACAAAACTTTTAAAAAATAAAATGCTCTTGAAATTTTTTTTTTTTGAACAATTTAAAAATATTTTTTTTTCTAGAAACCGAAACCGAAAAAAATACTGTGATTGCTATAGTCATGATTGGAAAATTTGCCTTAGCTGGATCATTTGCTATAATTTATAATTATACAGCTGAATTATTTCCGACAGTGGTTAGGTCGACAGCCGTAGGTATAGGGGGTATGTGTGCACGTTTAAGCGGAGCCATTACTCCTTTGCTGATTTTATTGGTAATATATAATTTATTTCTTTATTTCATCAATAGCGTTTTAAAAAAAAAATTATTTTAATAAAAAAAAAATGTTTTTATTAGGATTCTTTAGACAAAACTTTGCCGGTGTTGATATTTGCATCGATAGCAATTATTTCCGGAATATTATCTCTTTTATTACCGGAAACAGTTAATCAACCGTTACCTCAAACATTAGAAGATGGAGAAAAATTTGGAGTTGGCGATACAGCATGCAATAGTTGCTTTTCAAAAAGGAAACCCAAATACGATTTGCCCTTATCAACAGTCGAATAATGATAAAATTAGGAAAAAACACAAGAAAATCCATCGGTTTTAGGTATTTAAAAATTAAAATTTTTAATTAACAAGAATTTAAACATAATAACTTTTCAATATATAGGTACACGGAAAATCTACATTTTAAAACATGTAAATTGAGCATAAAAAATTTTTATGGAATTTCCAGAAAAAAATTTCAATTACATTCACCGACATTTTAAAAAAACTTTAAATTTAAATTAGAAAAAAAAAAGAAAAGAGGAATGAAATATCATTTTAAAAAGAGAACCAAAAAAAAAAAAAATTTTTTTTTTTTTTTTTTTTTATATATTTCGTAATTTAAACAAAAAAAATATAAAATATAAAATTTTTAAATATTTAATTATTTAAAAATTACAAATAAATATTTGAATTTTCTCCGATTTTTCCAGGATTTCCAAAAAATGTTTTTTTATTATAATTTGGATTCCTCGTTTGTAACAGAGTGGAATTTAATTTTTTAAATACAGAGAGATACGGTTCTGCCGTTATAGAATCAAGTTTTTGTTGATCCGTGTAGCAAATAAATGCCGTAGCATTCTTCTTAAATATTTCACACCAGCTGAGAACTGTAATTTTGATATAATGTAAAGTTAAATTTTAATAACAAGGTTTTATTATCATTATTAATATTTATCATTAAATATTTTGTCGACAAACTAAAAAAATTTTTTATCACAGAAAAAGTATAATTGAATTTTCTTTTAAAATTCATAATAATAATTTATTTTAAATAAATTGTGTGTGTTTAAATGTGTAAACTTTATCAAATTTTTTTTTTTTTCTTACTTGCACCAGAAACTCCAGTTATAAAATTAGGTGTCTCGAGAAGATCGACAAGATTTTTTTGAGAACTATAACTTGTTTTTAATTCTTTTATAAATCCAAATGGAAGATCATAAAGGCTTTCAGTTTTGTAATTGTATAATGAATCGTTTGTAAAAATGTAAACTTTATTCGAAACTTGCAAAAACTTAAGTATCTAAAAATTATTATTAATTTAAGTAATTAAGTTTATTTTAAAAAAAATTTTTTATTTTCAAAATTGATAAATTTTGCTTACAGCTTGTGTAAAAAAATATCCCGATTCTGATGTGAATGATGAACTTATTAAACAAATTGCATTATTTTTGTTTAAAAAAATTCGACTAGGTAAAATTTTTTTCTTGCTAATTTCTGGATCGTTACTATAATCAGATTCATTACTGTCGATTATAATTTCTGCTGCTGGAGATGTGTTATTGTCGAGAAGAAAGATTTCTGCAAAAGCTGACAAAAAATAAATTTTTTCTGTTATTTTAAAATTTATAAAATTAGGCTGTTTTTTTTTTAAGAAGAGTTTATAATTAAAATTTGAATACTGAAAATTACATAATGTGAATGATAAATATACAATATGAAGGAAGGATGGTAATTTTTGGTTAGTAAATCAGAAAGAGCACAAAAAATTTTATATTTAATTATTATACTTATCTGTCTTAAAAAAAAATTAAATTAAAAATATTCTTACCTAAGGAAAGCTTTCCTTCAAAAATATAAATTGCGTCTAAAGCTGAAGGTATTTTTTCCTCACCTCCAGGCCAAATTAGATTTAATTTTCTGAAAAGTAATAATCACGAACCGGGATTTTGAAGTATCATTTTAAACGAACGATAAATTTAATTGAAACATTACTCGAAATAATTTTTTTCGCGTTTTTAATTTTAAAACATATATTTAAAAAACCAATATAAATAAAATAACTTACAAATTCTGCGAACAATCCTCTTCGTCACTAAAATCATTAAACAAAGCTCTTGTAGTAGGCTCAATAATTTCACCAAAGTACGATGCCATGATGAAATAGCAGAAGTCTTAACGCTCAAATGTAATTACACAATAACAACCAATCACAATAAAGTCCGCTTCCCGGTCTCGCTTCCTATTGGATGTCGTTCGAAACCCGTACATTGGACCAATCAACAGGTTGTTCAAGGTTAGTTTTATTCCAGTGTAGAGGTCATTGCAGTCAATGTAGACGCCATTCCAGCGGAAGAGCTGGCTAGTCTGTCAAATTAATTTTGTTCTTTATCAATGAATTAAAAAAATGTTTATTAAGTGTTGGTGAAGTTATTGTTTAATTTTTGCATTAACAGATTATGCCGTTAGCTGGACTGGCTGATCCTATAGACCCATGGCGGCGTCAATTAGAAGAGCTAGAGGTAAGCAATTATTGTCTGCTATAATTTTACCTTTCCTTCGATCTTCAACTACCTCACTAAAAAATTTATCATGAAACTTTTTTTTAAAAATTTTCGAGTTCACATTTTTTTTGATTATTATCCCTAATGACGAATAAAATAAAAGAAAATTGATTTTATATAAATTTTATATTTAATTTTTTGTCTTATTAAATATTTAAAAAAATTTCATTTTTAGTTTTTAATATTATAACCGTTTCTTCAAATATTTTTACATAATACTTTTAAATGAATATTATTTGATTTTTATTTTACTGTGAAACAATATAAAAAAAAAAATGGCAAGTCAAAATTTTAAAGAAAATGAATTTATTCTTTCGCGTAAAATTTTGTTAGTAAATTAAAATAGCAATTTGTATCACTTTTATTGAAATTATTCTTTGAAAGTTTTTTTTTTTTTTTTTCAAAAATGGTTCAAAAGTTCTTAAAAATTTTTTCACTAATGAAAGTGCATCGAAAGTTAAAGGCAATTCGAAATTATAAGTATACGATTTGAAAAAATTTTTATACTAAATTATTTTTATAAAAAACTTTATTTCATTTCGTTTCAAAAGTTATTCAACATTCATATTTTCAAAATTGGTTGAAATTAAATATTTTATGTTAGTTCAAACATTTTGATTACCCATTACTTTACCTCCATATTACTTTTATTTATTTTTTCTTAAATCTTAGCGATGAAAGTGAGTTTAGAAGAAAATTGACTTTCTCTATTGGGAATAAACTATGATTATTTTTTATTTAGCATATTCTGTGATTGGTTTTACTTATGGGTATAAATTGTTTTGGAAAATATTATTTTTAAAAACAATCGAGTTTCTTCTTAAAAGAGTTTTAATCACATTTTTTTTTTTTCACTCGATTTTAAAAAATTTTTGTCGAATAGTTATAATACATCCATTAGGCATAAAATATTTTAAAACATTTTTTATCTGATTATCTATTGATTATTTAAATGATAAAAATGATATTTTTTTATCATTTGTTTAAACTAACAAATCCTGAAGGTTGTTACATTTTAACACGAGGAAAATAAAATTTACTCATTTGATTATTTCAAAAAGTCAATTTTGTAGCAAACAAGTTTTAATAATAATAATAATAATAATAATAATTGCTCACCTGAGAAAAACTTTTTAATTTGAATTTTATTATTTTTCTCAATTTGTTTACGCCATTTAATTAGTTTTTTTTTTATCATGTTGGAAAAATTTTACTTTTATAAATGTCAAAATGAAAATTTTATGTGTATATGTAGTTGATATGAGATTTTTAAAATTTAAATCGAGACAAGAAAAAAATTTAATTATGAGTTTATTTTTTCAAAGGTTTTTTTTTTTTTTCCCATTGAATCATTATTATTTATTATTTGTTTATTTATTGGAAATTTAGATAAATTTACCCAGTATCACATCATAACCTGACTTTTTTTTTTTTTTTTTTTTTTTTTTTTTTCAAAAAGAAAGTGAATTACATAATAACAAATTTTTAATTGAATTTTTTTTTTTTTTATGGTAAAAGAATTTCAAAATTAAATAATGATTGTGGTTTGTTTCAAAGGATAATCTGCAATGATTACATCCAATTAGAGTAGATCCTTTGCAGGGTTTTTTTCCTTTTTTTTCCTTTTTTCCTTTTTTCCTTTTTTTTTTTATATAAAAATGAAAAATTGTAGCTGCCGTTAAAAAAGTTTTGAGAACACAACAATTATTTTTAATGTAATAACACTAAATTATAAGGTTTATTACATCGTCGTTATTATTATTATTATTATTATCTTTTAAAAGTTATTTAATTTGAATTTATGCTGTTTAGACCTTAAATAATATTTTTTAAACCGTCACCTTTTTTTTTGTTTTTTAATGCCATTATTATTATTTAAAAAAAAAAAAAATAGAATGAGTTAATTTTTTATTTAAAATATTAATAATAATAAATATTGTTTTTTTTTTTTTTTTGGGGGGGGGGTGGTTTAACGGTACATTATGATATAATTTTTTTCCAACTTATTATTTATTAAAATTATTTATAGTAAATAAAATTGAGACATTAGGGAAAAAAAAAAAAAACAACATTTTTAAGTATGTAATAAATTTTTATATGGTTTGACAGTAGAGCCCTTCTTGGTAATAAGTATATACGTAAATGTGTTTTTTTTTTTTCTAGAATTTTCTTTAAAATTCGAACCGCATGCCACAGTACTGTTTCCTATTTTATTATTATTATTATTATTATTATTATTATTATTATTATTACTTTTAATTAAAAAAAAAAGGGAAAAAAATTGTTTGCAGACTGTGGTGGTTAAAATTTAAAAAAAAAAAGGAAAATTTCAATTAATAATGAATTTGAAAATAGGTTTTGGTTTTTGCCTGCTAGGTTTTCTGTCGTCGCAAAAAAAAAAAAAAAAATAAAATATATAAATCTTGATTAATTTCTAATAAATTTTAAACTCGATTAAAAAAAAAAAAAAAAAAAAAAAAAATACAAAAAGAAAAATTTTACTGCTTTAAATTTTTTTTTTTTTTTTTATGATTCGTTTTTATTGCTTTATAAATCACGACGTAATTTTTTTTTTTTTTTTGGTTCCCCCCCCCCGTATTTGTATTTTTTTTTTTTTTCTGTTGGTATTATTAAATGAAAATGAAAGTAATAAATTTTCAAAAAAAACGATTCCAATTTGAAAAAAAAAAAAAAAAAAAATTAAATTTAAATTTGTATTTACGTAATTTGATTATTATTATTTTCAGCAAACGGGGTATCAAAATCCATATCTAAACTAAGGATAACTCCTGTGGGTCCCCCTTTTTTTTTCTTTCATTCAAAAAAAAAAAAAAAAAAATGCCCCCGATTTTTCCCTTTCTCTACTCTTTACTCGTTTAAAAGGTTAAAGGTCATAAAAAAAAGGAAAAAAAAAGGAAAAACATTATTTCGTAATAAAATGCCTTATTTTACGTTCGTAGTTTTTTTGTAAAAAAAAAAAAAAAAAAAAAAAAAAAAAAAGGAGGAAAATTGAAAATTCTAATGATGATAAATAGGAAAATAATGAATTGAAATAAATAAGTAAATAAATAAAAATTTTTTTTTTTTTTTTTTTTTTTTCGTTTTTATGTGGAAATAATAATAATAATAATAATGTAACTTTGGTAGTAAAATACTTCTTGCGTTAAAAAAAAATAAACTTTTTTTTCGTTTGCCATAAATAATCCATAAAACTTTTTGTAGTTTGCAAAAAAAAAAAAAAAAAAAAAAAAAAAAAGCACTCGCGTGAAAATTTTTTTTTTAGGCTCAGGTACGATATCCAAAGATTGAAAAAGGGGAAAAAAAAATTTTAAAAGTTGTGTGCATTCAATATTATTTTATAAAAATTTTCTAAATAAATTTTGTTTAGTTTCTCTCTCTCTCTCTCTATCTTAAATAAAAATGCAAGTTTTAGTTTTTCGTTAAATTTAATTAAAAAAAAAAAAAAATAGTTATTACTCTCTTATTACTCAACTCTCTCTCTCTCACTCTCTCTTTGTTTTCCCTGCTTTTCTTATACGTAAGTTT
>NW_002987886.1:258216-265606 GCF_000006295.1 Pediculus humanus corporis | reverse complement strand
AATGCCGATTTAAAAGCGTACAACAATTCCAATATTGAAAATTTATATTTTTTCATGGCTAGGAAAGAGAGAGGTAGATGGATAGGTTCGGTAGGTTCGATAGGTATTTTATTGGGAGTTTTCGATTCGACATTATTAGCGCACGTTTATTTATATTTTTGTTTGGTAGTTTTTTTTTTTTTTTTAAATGAAATCACAATCTATTGGTTTGAAATTTGTTCGAATGGCTTTTTGAAAATTGTCACCCCCCCACACTCCCCACACCCCCCCTTGTATTTCTTCTAATTGTTTCTAAAATTAAAGTTTGACTCGAAGGATAATGATTAGTTTTTTCTCTCTCTCTCTCTCTCTCTCTCTCACTTGTAATCAGAGACGACGACGACTGGTATCTAACCGCAAATTTAGTTTTTCTCGCTTTCAAGTTAAATTATAAATTGTTGTTTAAAGTTTGTTACGTCATCAATTTAAAACTGGTAAATGGAAATGTGTTGAATTTTCCTCGGGAGAGTAAGAGAGAAACTTTTATTATTAAGTTTTCATTTAGAAATAAATAGATATATATGTACATTTGAGGTCGGACAGAATTTTCACTCGTTTCAAATAATCTTATTTTCCACCTTGTAAAAAAAGAAAAAAAAGGGTTCGGAAAAAAAACAGTTCGATGTGGGAGTGATGAAAAAAAAAATGAAAAAGCTCGAGAAGTGAAAGAAGAAGAAGAAAAAGAAAATTTTTTTTTTTTTTCCATTCGTTCGTTCGTTCGGAATTTTGTTTTCTCCGAGGCACATGAATAAAAAAAAAAAAAAAAAAAAAAAATTTTCTTTAGAAGAAAATTTTTTCGATGAGTTATTATTGAGATTCATTTTCTTTTCCTCTCTCTCTTTCTCTTTATTCACGACAAGGCAAAAAAAAATTTTTTTCTTAAAGGTTTTACTTATGAATGTTTAATGAGATTTTCTTAAATCTTTTATTATTATTATTATCAAATGTTTATCTTCTTATACGAAACTTTTAATACGAATATAATAAATTTGTTTTTTCCGTTTGCTTAACTTATGAAGAGAAAAAGAGAGATAGATAGAGAGAGAGAGAAAAAAGATTTTTCCGATTGAAAAAGCAGGGAAAAATAAGTCAATATATACATATAAACTAATGTTTTATTAAATATTGACTCTAAAAATATTTTATTTGAATGTGATCAATTGCTTAAAGTATGAATTTGACCGGTTAAAATGAAAATTAAAAGTGGCAGAGGTAATAAAATAAAAATAAAAAAATTTGAAATCGAGAAAGAAAGTCACACAAAAAGAGAGAGAGAAAAAGGAAAAAAGGGAAGAAGGAGAAAAACTTTAATTTTACTTTTGACGTAGGTTTTTCTTTTTTTTTCTTTTCTAAAAGAAAACACAGAGAAAGAGAGAGAGAGAGAGAGAGAGAGAGAGAGAGAGAGAGAGAGAGAGAGAGAGAGAGAGAATGAAATGAGATTTTAGGAAAAATCAAAATGAATTCAGAATGTTTTCTTTCTCTTTCTCTCTCTCACTCTCTGTCTGTCTTCACTATTACGAAATGCCATTAAAGTTTATTTTAAAAATTTCTTTCGGTGATTTATAGCAAAAAAAAACAAAAAAAAAAAAAAGAATACAATTAAAATAAAACGATAAATTTAAGAGCTCGCGTGTTTAAATGAGAGTGAGAGTGATAGAGAGAGAGGGGGGGGAAATTAATTCATTTAAAAAAAAGTTGAAATGACGTAAAATTTTCAAGTTTTGAACCAAAGGTTAACTGTCGGATAAGTAAGTGAATAAGAGAGAGAGAAAATAAAAAAAACAAAAATATGAAAAGGGGGTTATTTTAATTAAAATGGGGAGGGGGAGGGGAAACGAGTGTACATAACATAGAGAAAGTGAAAAGTCGATTTTGTAGTAGTTTTTACAGGGGGGGGGAAGTAGTTAATATTTGATTTTTTTTTTTTGCATCAGTTTCTCTACCCCCTCCCCTTTCCCCCCATTTTCTCTTCTATTACTCTTTTTACTTTTTTCACTTTTAGTTTTTTCCCAACTCTACTTTACCCTTTTCAAAATTTGTTTGTAGTTAAATTATGGTGTCGTGATTACTTTTCTTTTTATTGTAGTGTCGTGTGGTGGTAGTAGTAGTAGTAGTAGTAGTAGTAGAAGTAGTGGTAGTTTCTCCTTTACTCGGTATAATTTAATTTCAAGCCCTTCATTTACACTTTCTTCGTACATAATTTTCATCTCCATGTTTTTTTTTTTTTTTGTCATCATCCTACAGGTTTCAACAAATTATAAATTGGGAATAAAATTGGAAAAGTTTAAGAATTTGTGAAATACCTTTAAAATATTCTTAATAACACGAATCACGTGACCTTTTATATCCGGTTGTTGTGTTTCTATTTTAATAACGTTTCAGTCTAATAAATGATTTAAAATTTTTTTTATTTTATTATTAATAATAATAATGATAACAGCGAAGTTTAAAAAATTTTTTACGTTGCGTTCGCCCTTTTCGGCAAAATTATATTTTTTTTAATTCATTCACAAATAATTAAGTAATGGAAATAAAAGAATGGATGAATGAATGGATGAACGAACGAACGATTGAATGGATAAATGAATGAATGAATGGATGGATGAATGAGTGAATGAATGATAAATGAAAGAAGGAAGAAAGGAACGCGTAATCGATTCGGTGCCAACTTTTACCTACCGAAGGGTTGTTGTTGTTGTCGTCATTATTATTATTATTATTATTATTATTATTATTTTGTTTTTAAAAAAGGCATTTTTTCGCGATTTATCATTTTTTAAATATTACACACGCACACGCATAAATCAATATCATATCAAAAAATTATTTGCCAAACGAATTCTTTCATCGTTTTAATTGAAATTTATTTTTATGAAAATTTCCCCCCCCCCTCCCCATCCTTTCCATTTTCCCCCTCGGTTCGTTTGATTTCACTTATTAAATTTTCCATCGCCTGATAAAAAAAAAAAAAAAAAAAAAAAATGTTTTTTTTAGGAGGTATCTCGAAATTCGATTTTGGTGTGAGAGTCGGATTTGAATGATGGATTCCTGTCGTTATTTCGTTTTTTTTTTTTTTTTTTTAATTAAATTAAAATAATTTTCGATTGATTAATTTTATTAATTATTATTTCGGGATTTTTTTTTGGTTGAATAATAAATTTTTTTTATAAAAAAAAAAAAAATGAAAAGATTACGCGTTAAGTTTAAATAAATTAAAATTAAAAAAAAAAAAAAAAAATTTATTTATCAACTAATTTAAAAGTTATTTGATTTCGCCATTTTTTTTTATTTTATTTTAACAATTCCCAGTTTTTAAAATTAAAAACAAACATTATTATAAATTTATATTTTTAAAATATATATATATATATATATATATTTATAAGTATAATAATAATAATGTAAAAATCGTTTTGAATACGAAATTAATATTTGAATATTCAACACGCGGGGGTACATCAAAAAGTTTCGGTTTTGAGGGGAGGAGGGGTAAGGGAGAAGGGGGAGGGTAAGGGAAATTGTTTCCACGTCATTATCATTAATCTCGCGGGTTTTTAGTTTTTGTTTCTCCACGTGGAATTTAAAAAAAAATATTTATATGTATTACAACAGCGTTTAACGTTCGATTGGAAGAAATGTATTGTAAATGATAAATCGGTTAGTTATTGAGAGAGAGAGAGAGAAGGAAAGAGAGAAGAGAGACAAAGAGAGAGAGAGACAGAGAGAGAGAAGAGAGAGAGAGAGAGAGAGGGGGGGGGAAACTTTACCGAATTTTTTCACAATTAAATATTTACGTAAGGAAACACAAATATGATTGTGTATAATCAACGAAACTGATAATAAAATCAAATCGAGAGTGGGGGGAGAGGAAAACGGTGACGTTAATTTTCTTTTCTTTTTTACTTCCGGTTTTAGGTACAAATAACTTTTCTTTCGAAGTATAAGGAGGGGGAAAAAAAAGTAAAGAAAATTGACATCGTAAAATGAAATAAGAAGGTTTAACGTTAAGTTTTTTTTTACGTTTTTTTCTTGCGATAATTTTTTTTGTTTTACAAAAAGCTAATGTGATTTTCTTGTAAAAAAAAAAAAGGAAAAAAAGGAAACAAAAAGGAAACAAAAAGGAAACAAAAAAAATATCGTATTACTTTTTCTTTTCTTTTTTTCCGCTTTTTGATTTTTTTCTTTTCTTTTCTTTTCTTTTCTTTTTTTTCTTTCGTCTTATTCTTATAAATTCTTATTATGGGTAAATAAGTACGTACAAGTATATATATTTTACAATTTTATCTTGTTTTCTCCTTTTTTTTTTTTTTTTAATGATAATAAAATTTTTACTATTTTTTTTTTTTTTTTTTTTTTTGATACGAAATTCACATCGTGATTTTTTTTTTTCTACTTTTTGCCTTGAGCTTTTTATGGTTTTTCCCTTCCCCCCGCGAAATTGAATATAAAAAAAAAAAGAAAAATCCTTTTATTCGTGAGTGGGATTCGTAACGAAAAAAAAAAAAAAAAAAAGGAAAAAAAGGAAAAAAAAAGGAAAAAAGGAAATTAACTTTTTTTTTAGATTTTAAAAATATATACATTTCGAACGTAAATAATATAATATGTGATGGATCGATTTTTTTTTTTTTTTTTTTTTCCAATTTAATTTGAAAAAGAGAGAGAAAAAAAAAATTTTGTATTTGTTTCTCTCTCTCCCTCTCTCTCTTTTTATTTAATGAAATGTGTTTTAATCATTACGCATGCGCGTGTTTAATTGTTTAAAACAAATGCGATTAATTATGGGTAAAACAAAAAAAAAAAAATAATAATAATAATAAATTATGAAGAAAGAAACAAAAAAAATGTCATTGAAAAAAATTAGCAGAAGGGAATCGAACGAGCGAGATATCGATAATCCGCGATATAATTTAATAGAAAAAAAAAAAAAAAAATTCCAACGTACATTTTTGGCGCGAAAAAAAAAAAAATTGATTAAATGTTATGGAAGTTGATGTGTAATTTAAGTAGAGCGTTAAACGTTAAATTTTTTTTATTTTTTTTTTCTCCTTGTTGCGGAGTAAGTTTATTTATTTATTTATTTATTTATTTATTTATTACGTCATTAGTTTACATTTTTTTTTTTTTTTAAACACTTTGAAGTAAAATTACAAAAAAAAAAAATTATTATTATTCGTAGTGTAGTTTTTATTCTTAATAATGTTATTTAAATCTACGTCATCATCGTTTAAATTTTAGGGATTAAAGTATTGTGTAAACGTAAGGAAAATAACAAAGGAAACAAAGGAAAAATGTTTTTTTTAATGAAAAGGTTATTAATTTTATTATAATTGTCGTTTAGTTCACTTTTAATTAATGTAATAACGTCTTGAAGACATTATTTTGAGAAAATTTTCTGTCATCGTCGTGTGTGTGTGTGTGTGCGTGTTTGAACTTGTAAACGTTTTAACGCTAAACGGGGGGGGTGGGGGGAAATGTTCAGAATTATGACGTGGAAACGCACGCGTCGACAAAAGAGCGACAGGAAAATTGTTTTTTTTTTTTTGATGGAGCAAACGTAACGAAATAAAAAAAGGAAAATTTAATAACTTAATTAATTGAATTTGCATTCATTTTGTACATATCTTCCGGCATTCACCCCCCACCGCCCCCCCGGATACGAAACCTTTGCAGATTCACTCTCTTTCTCTCTCTCTCTCTCTCTCTCTTTGTCGTGGGAGTTTTATTAATTGCATTTCTTTTTACTCCCTCTCTCTCCTTTTTTTTATCCAGTTAGAGAATTAATGCACTTTCGTTTTGCAGGGGGTAATTTTTATTTATTTTTTCACCCTCGATTCGAAATTCTTCTGTTTTCATCATTATTATTATTATTTTTTTGTGTACAAACAATTGTTACAAATAAGAATAAGAGAATTAGGTATGTTTAGTAGGTGCGTACGATTTAGGTATTTGACGTAAGCAAAGTCCTTCGTATTTTCTCAACGTCAAAACTTTTTCGTCACGTCGAATTGTTTTTGTTGTTGTTTGTTTGTTTGTTTGTTTGTTTCTATCCCTACATTTTTTACATACGCATAATCATTTTTTTAAAAAAAACGCATCATTCTTGCGACGATGTTTGTTTGTTTTATGAATTTTTTTTTTTTTTGTCAGGTACTTTTGCTTTCAGGTACTTAGTTTAAGTGACAATCAGTCATCAGTCTTCATTTCCCACGAGTTATTTTGTATTAAACTCAGTTTTTGCGACATTAAAAAAAAATGAATTGTTTGTTTGTTTGTTTTTCTGGAGGCTACGCCCTTAGTTAGTTTTACTCGTTTGCTTGTTTCCATTTTTTTTTTTTTTTAATCCTGTAAAAGTTTTCCGTTCGTAATTGTTTATCCTCCACGTATGGTTTTTTTTTTTTTGTTTTTTCCGTTTAACTAATTTCATTTTTTCATTAATTTTTTTTTGTTTTTTGTTTTTCCCGAAGTAAATTATCATCGTATCATTTTTCTCGGCGTGTGTGTGGGTGTGTGTGTGTGCGCGTGTGCTTTCTCGTCATGAACTCGATTCGAAAAAAAGAGTTTATTTTTTACATTCATTTAATTACGCATCGTATTCGGTAGAATTTTCTTTTTTAAAGAAAAATAATTAATTAAGAAAAAAAAACTGTGAAAAACTAAAAAAGTAAAAAATAATATAAAAATAATTCAAGTAAATGTTTTAAAAAAAAAAAAAAAAAAGTTTTTAAATGTTTTTTTTTAAAAACTCTACCGGAAATAACAAATTTATTTATGTTTTTCTAAGTTTTTCTTTCTTCTTTTTGTTCTTTAAAAACAAAACAAGTATTTATTTTAATTTTTTTTGTTTTTTTTTGTTGTTGTTTAAAAATTTGAGCGGGAATTTTTTTTAATAAATAAAAGTCGGGGGAAAACCTTTAAAGTTTTTTAATTATTATTATTATTATTATTTCCTTGTTATGAAAGTTTGGTTAACGTAAAGTTTTTGTTTTTGGTTTGTTTTGAATCGAAAGTTTTTTTTTTTTTTTTTTTTTTTTTTTCGATTGCAAATATGGCAGCAAAAGTAGAAAATGAAAAAAAAAAAAAAATAAAATAAAAAAATATTTAAAAATATTTGCCATGCAGAAAACGTTTATTATATAAGAACTAAACAAAAAAAACTTATTACCCGACCGCGAGTTTCTTTATAAATGTCCTTGACATTATTTCAGGTACGTTTTCCGACTGTTTTTTTCACAGGATAGTACCTTGAAGGAAAAAACGTTTTTTTTTTTTTTTTTTGTTATTGTTAACGATTTTTTTTATTTTGTCGAAAAAAAGAGGATGCTACGAATTAACCAGAAAGAGTAAAAGCAAA
>NW_002987886.1:248353-257396 GCF_000006295.1 Pediculus humanus corporis | reverse complement strand
TTGAAAAGAATTTTTTAAAATTTTGAAAAAAAAAAAAAAAAAAAGAAAATAAAATTTAAACGAGCGGCGTTGGCGGGAAAATAAACCGAACCGCGTTTTTCATGTAATTTAAAAAAAAAAGAAAATCGACGACGTGCACGAAGAAAAATATAAAAATGAAATATAAGAAATAAACGAACGAAAAAGAAAAATAAAAATGAAAAATGAAAAAAAAAAAAAAAGCTAATAACAAAATAATAATAATAATAATAATGAAAAAGTCTTTTAAGAAACGAGGACAAAAGGATGAAGGAAAAATCTTTTTTTTTTTTTTTTTAAATATGAATTTATAACCGAAAAAAAAGGAAAATGGAAAAGATGGATTTTTTTTTCATTTTCTCTTTCGCCTACGCGACAATGAAAATGAATTTTTTTTTTTTTTTTTTTTTTTGGGGGAAAATTTTAAATGAGAAGATCATTGTTGGAAAAAAAAATTACTGGCGGGGGGAGGGGGTTTGCCTTATCGTTATCTAATCAAAGGTGCACGATATGAGGAAAATCTTTTGGAATTAAAACCGCAGAAAGAAAAAAAAAAGTTTTTTATTTTTAAAGAGGAAAATGCAAAAAGGGGAAATCCGAATAACACGTAAAATCTAACTGTTTTATTATTATTATTATTATCATCATTATTATTATTATTATTATTATTACTACTATTATTATTACTACTGCTACTACTTTAATGCGAGATATATTAAATTTTTTATGCATCATTTAATTTATTATTGCATTATAAAAGTAATTATAATTTTAAAACTCGTCCAATAAATAATACAGAAGAAGGCAGAGTGAGAAAGATGAAAAATAGCGGTAGAGAATGAGAGAGAAAGAGAGAGAGAGAGAGAGAGAGATGAAAAGAAATATGAAATATTGAGGAGAAGATATGAGACGGAATCAATTTTTTTATACATTTTCCTTTAAAGGAAAATTTTATATTTTATTTTATATTTTTTTTTTTTTATTACAAATCCTAACGTAATTTTATTATTGTTATCATTATTATTATTATTATTAATATTATTATTATTATCATTATAATCATTATTATTATTATTATTATTATTATTATTATTATTATTATTTTTGTCACAAGATATAGTTTTTAAAAATGTTTTTTTTATTTAAAAGCGCGGATGGAAAAGAAAATGAAAAACTTTCTTATCATCATCATCGTTATCATTATTATCATTATCATTAATGTTATTATTATTATTATTATTATTATTATTATTATTATTATTATTATTATTATTATTACTATTTTTCATTTTACGCACGATAAGGTTTGTGAAAATTTGTCAGTTTTTTTTTTTTTTTTTTTTTTTTAGCATCCATTTCAAGTCTCCGTTGGGTAATTTTTCGAAAATGGAAATACGAAGAATTTCGGTTGAGATTTTTCGAATAATAATAATAATAATAATAATAATAATAATAATAATAATAATAATAATAGTAATAATAATAATAATTACAATAATAACGGGGGGGTCGTTTTTATCATCATTTACTAATGTTAAAAATCTCGAAAAAAAAAAAAAAACCAAATAATTACATGGGGGGTAAAATTTAAAAAATTTTTTACCTTAACAAAAATTTCGTAATCGAAAAAAAGACGATCGGATAGGAGAGAGAGAAAGAGAGAGAGAGAGAGACAGAGAGAGAAAATGTTTTTTTTTTATGTAGTTGAAATAATTATAAACTTTTTTAAAAAAATAAAAGAATTTTGATAGTTTTAACAAAAACTAATTTTGAACCGTAGCAAATTTTATGTTTATGTTAATTTAAACACGTCACGACGAAAATTATTTCGACTTGAAAAAACAAAAAATCTTAAATATTTTGCGGTTTATTATTATTATTATTATCATCATTATTATCATTATTATTTTTTAGCCGGAATGAAATCTAATTTTCCTTTTTTTTTTTTTTTTTTTTTTAATTCGAAAATTGAATTTTTTAGTAAAAAAAAAAAAAATGTGCGACGTTAGGTGAGACAAGTCAAAAATTACAGGAAAATTTTTTTTTTTCTTCTAAAAATTTTCCTTTTTTCCGAACCGTAACGTCCCCCTCTTCCCCTTAAATTCATTAAATTTAAATATTCCCCTGATTTTTGTAACGAGAGGCAGGGAGGGGAGGGGGAAAGGAGGAGAATGGGGAGAGTAGGAAAACCGTTTCACTTATTAACGAATTTTAATTGCGAGCGGAAGAAAAGCGGGGAAAAAAATTTTCACCGGAAGTTCTCTCGACTCGAATCTCATTTTGAAAATTAATAAAATTAAACGATAATTTTCTCTCATTTTAAATTTTCGCGACCAATTATTATAATTGATTGAAAAGAAAAAATTATTAATCAATAATGATCGGGAATATTTAAAGTCTTGTCAGTGACGTAAACATTCATTCATTCATTCATTCATTTAAAAAAAAAAAAAAAATGTATTTGAGAGAAGAGAAAGAATGAAAGGTAGGAAGGGAAAAAAAAAAAATGGAAAACGACGTCGTTTTTATCATTTGTTTCGCTTTTCGATTGAATTCCGTTACGGAAAATTCCGTCGATAGGAAAATTTTGAATTCTTAAATTAAATTCAAAAAAAAATAAAACGAGAGAGGAAATGAAAAAGAGAGAGAGAGAGAGAGTAAAAAATATGTGAGAGCACGGAGAGAGAAAATGTTTAAAAAAAAAAAAAATTTGGGTATATTTTTTTTAAATGTAAATTAATTTGATGGTAATATTAAGTGGATTTTCATTTTGGAAAACCCTGAGTTTTCTTTTCTTTTCTTTTCTTTTATATATTTAACTTATTTTTAATAAAATTAATTAATAAATTTAAAATCAATTGAAATAAAAACGAAACGATTATTAAATATGATGAATGAATGAATGAACGAACGAACGGATTAAATAATCGATTCGATTTTTAAAAAGTCGATAAATGAAATAAGGAAAAGTGTTTTTGTGGGGATGGGAGGGGAGAAGGGTAGTGGGAAGTAAAAAAGGTTTTTATTATTATTCGATTCGTATAAATTTCGTTTTTTTTTTTTTTTTTTTTTTTTTTAATGGGAAGTCATTAAAGTGCAGAAAATTTTCCAAAAATTTAATTGTTTTTTTTTTCTTTTCTTTTTTTTCATTCATTACAAGGATTGTTAAATTAAACGATTTAAAAAATAGAAAAAGGAAAATTTACAGCAGGTACGGGCGTGTGCTTTTCTTTTTAGAAAAAAAAAAAGAAAATTTTTTGTTTTGTTTTGTTTTCGCCATGTTTGAATTTAAACGATTATGAACCGTTTTAACCACGCGAGTAATAAGGGAATAATGATTTTTTATGATTTTCGATGTCTGAGGATAATGGCGGGTTATAAAAAAAAGGTTTTTTTTTCATTTCATTCTTTCTTTTATTTACTTCATTTCACAGTCGATTACTACAACCACTACTACTACTACTACTACTACAATTACTACTAACAGTAGTTATTTATTTATTTTCGTTTTGTTATCACAATCGTTTTTTTTTTATTTTTTTATTTATTTTATTTCGATTGAATTTTTGTCACGTTTCAAAAGATGAGTCGAGTGCGTGACGGGTTATTTATGAAAATAAGGAAAAAAAAATAAAAAAATAAAGGCACGGAATTTTTTTTTTTTTTTTTTTTTTTAGGGGGGAGGGGACTCTCAATAAAAAATTTGAGAAATGCGTTGCATCTGCTACCACGACGTTTTTAAATTAATGTCGGTTCGATAACCAATAAATGAGAGCAAGTTTTCCCTTCTTTTTCTTCCTTTTTCCTCCCCTTTTAATTTTGTGGTTTTATTTGTATTACTCTTCACTCATTTAAATTTGGTTGTGGACGGGGGGGTGGTGGTGGTGGTGGTAAAATCGAGATTTTAATTTTTCAAAATTTAAAAAAATGAAAAAAATTCATTCTTTGTTCGAGTTAACCGACAATATTTGTGAGGGAAAAAATTTTATTTGAGTTAAAGTTACGAGAAATTGTTTGTTTTAAAATGAGTTTTCTTTTCCATTTTCTTTTTTCCTTTTCCTTTTTCCTTTTTCCTTTTTTTTTCTGATTCAAATAGATTTGGTTTTAATGTTTCGAACGTGTAGGAAAGTCGATAGGATTTTTTAAACGGAAAATTTAGTATTATAATCGTCGTCGTCGTCGTTATAAATTATTTATTTACTTTAATACCGGTTTTTTTTCTCTTTCTTTCTTAAATAGCAAAAACGTCATGAATAGTTTTATTATTAATCACACTATAGGAATTTAAGTTTCAAGTGGCAAGGTTAAATCATACCTTATTTTATATACCTGAATCATAATAATAATAATAATTGTTTTACGGGTAAAACTTTTGTATTTATTTATTTATTAAATTGTCGTGTTCGCGTCGTTTGAATACGGTTTTATATAAAGCAAAAAAAAATTAAAAATAAAATTTCGGAAAATTCGTATCATTCATACGTCATCATCATTTTTTATTTCTCGATACGAAATTACTCACACGGTTATTTTTTATTTAATTTAATTTTTTTTTTGGTATTTTCTCCCACTTTAAAATGATACTATGTGTGTGTGTGCGTGTGCGTGTCTTTTTCTTATTTTATTTTATTCGATCGCGAAAAAAAAAAACCGGGATCGAATTCTAAATTTGCACGCAATGGTCTGTCATTTAAAGATGCGCGCCCCCTTTCGGAAAAAAAAAAAAAAAGAAAAGAGAAAGAGAGAGATAGAGATAGAGAGGAAAACTTTATTCGTCCCGGTAAAATATATATATGTTCAGCAGTCGCAAACGAAACGTTGACTGAACCGAATCTAACATCCGGTTATTTTCACGTCATTTTTACATCATTTATTTGTTTAAAAAAAATTTTTGTGAATGTTTGCAACTGTTTAGTATTTTCTCTCTCTCTCTCTCTCTCTCTTTTTATTTTGATTAATTAATTAATTGATTAATTAATTCTGTTTATTTAAAAAAAAATATCGGAAAATATCGGAGAAAAGAAAGAAAAACATTTTTTTTGTTGGTGAAATTTTTGTTTTTCCCAGTGGTTGTTTCATTTTATTAATTAATTATTATTATTATTATTATTATTATTATTATTAACATTTATTTTCGTTCATGATAATAATTAATTTTGAAAATGATGAAATATGAAAGTGATAAAAGCGTGTAAAAAATTTTCAAAATTGTTTTACAGACTCGGGAGTAAAGAGGTTAAAAATGGTACATGCAACATTGTGGTAGGTTATTTAACGTGTTTTTCTTTTCGTTGTTATTATTATTATTGTTGTTGTTGTGGTTGTCGTTTGTTGTTTGTTGTTTTTGTTTATTGTTTTTGTTGTCATCATCATTTTTTTTTTCTCGAGTACGGAAAAGTTTGGGTAATTATTTATGTCGACAATTTATTACAAAAATGATGAATTTTATTTTACGTGTTGTATTGTGCGTGCGCGTGTGCGTGTTTGTGACAGTTTTGTTAAGAAATTCGAAACGGTTGCACAATTGTAAAATATACATAGATTCTAAGTGGAAATTGCAAATGTCACGAAACGGAATAAAATAAAATTAATGCGGGGGAAAAAAAAAAACTACTTGAAAAATCAAAAAAATTCATCTCGAGAAATTTTTTTTTTTTTTTTTTTTTTTATAACCAAGAAGAAAACTTGATAAGTTGGGGTGGGAAAAGAAAAAAGAAAATTAGAAAATGAAAGAGCAACCAGCCTCTTTTTTATTCCAGACGGTTGAAAAAAAAAAAAAAAAGAAAAGAAAATGAAGGCGGGGGGGGTGGGGGAGAAAAAAAAAGTCCAACAAAGAAATTAATTTAAAAATGAATAAGTAAACAAGTCTTGGAGAAAATAAAAATTGTTGTTGTTATTATCATTATTATTATTATTATTATGTCGACGTTGAATGAAAGAAAAAAGGGAAGAGGGAAAGAGAGAGAGAGAGAAACTTTTCAGAAAATTCAAAGCGTAAAATTTTCTTTTTTTTTTTTTTTATAAATTTTCTCTCTTCTCCTTCCCGGGGAAAAAGATATTAAAAGCTAAGACTTTAGGTTTAAGGAAAATAAGGCAAATGAAACGAAAAGGGATGGAAAAAAATGGGATTTTTAAAAAGAGGAAAAAAAAAAAAAAAGGTTTCGGTGTGAAATAAACATAACGAAAGGGTTGTTGATTGTTGGTGGTGGTGGTGGTGGTGATGATGGTGAATCAAAGAGCGTTTGAGAAAACTTGCCCGGAAAAACATTCAATGAAAAGGAAAAAAGAAAAATCAGTTCAGAAAGGTTGAATTTTGTTTTTGTCGTGTAATTAGAAAAACTAACAAAATAAAATTGAAAAATAATCATCGATTGGAATTTTCGATTACTAAAAAGTTGAATCACTTTCTGTTTTTTTTTTTTTCCCTGTTTATTTTTATTTTGAGAATTCAAACGATAAAAACGAAATGAATGAATGAATGAATGAAGTCGATGAGTAAAATCATCCTATGATGGATTTAATAAATTTAATGAAAATAGACAAACGAAAAAATTCGTCGCGAATTTTATTGACAGGTTCTTTCGATTATGACGAACGACTTCCGTTTCGTACGGTTTTGTGTGTCAATATTCACATATATTTCATTAGAATTCGTTTCTATTCCCCTCTCTCCTCCTTCCCTTCCTCCCTCCTCACAAAAAAGATGTTTGCAATCGTTCGTGGAATTAAAATCACGTAACGTTACATGCAAAAGTTATACCGAATTCGAAATGACAAAAATAAAACGTTGTCGTTGTTTTAAACGTTCATTCATAATAAATTTCTCCGTTACGTAAAATTATAAATATGTAATGATAATAATAATAATAATAAAAAATTCGAATCAAAAAATAAATAAATAAATAAATAAACGGATTCGGTAACGTTGTTGTGAAGAATCTCTTTTCGAATAATTTATTATAATAACGTCGTGTATGTGCATTATGCAAAAATATAAACAAATGACGGGATTCTCGATAAATGAATTTTAATATTATTATTATTATTATCATTATTGTTAAACGTTCAAAATAAATGAAAAAAAAAGGAAAAATGTTTTGCGCGTGGTAAATGAAACGGGGGAGGGGGAAGGGGAGGGAAAAAAAGAAAAATTTTACTCGTTAATTAAAAAGTTTTTAAATAGAAAAATTCACACGTGGAAGCTTTTTTTTTTTTTTTTTTTTTTTATTTTTATTTTTTTCACCTCGAAAGTTTTTCATTCATTCATTCATTCATTCATTCATTCAGTTCGTAATTAAACCACCTATTCATTCATTCATTCCTTCATTAATTAATTAAAAGTTAATAATAATAATTTTTGTTTCGTTTCTAAATGAATAAGTAAGAATTGCATTTTAAAAAGATTTGCGTTAAATTTAATTAAATTATAATTAAAATTAGTATTATTATTATTATTTTTGTTGTTGTTGCGTATGTGAAACTTTAAAGGTCTTACATCACCCCCTCCCGCCTCCCCATTTTCTTTCTCCCTCGGGAAAACTTGAAAAATTTTTTCATTTCGTGGTTTTTATTTATATTTTTCTAATCCTCGTTACAAAATCGAATCGCTTTATTATTATTATTATTATTTTACCGATACATCGATATTTTTACAAATAAAAATAATAATAATAATAATAATTTATGGAGTTAATTCAAGGTTATTTTTTTTTTTCCTTTTTTCCGACATTAGTAGGTATCGATTCGTGCGATTACAATTTTTTATATAAACCTAATAACTCACGTCGACGTAAAAATTACAAACAATGTTAAAAAAAAATTTTGAACCGGAAAATTTTTTTATCATTTTCCGCGGTGAAAAAAAAAAAAAACAACACAAGTGTGACGTCATTATAATTAACGATTTACATGCAGTGCAGGTGATGCGAATTTTAAATCTGTGACGAAAGAAACAACAATGGCGGTGTGATTAATGATGGTGTCTCTTGTTAAAAAAAAAAAAAAATAATTATTTAAATTTTGTTTGTGGTAACCTTTTTTTTTTTTTTTTTAACGAGTATCAATCACGTCATCGCCATTGTAACCGCGGTAAAAACGGTAGAAAAATTTTTTTTTGAAATGTTTGTTTATTTTTTTGACGTCATTTGTTAATAACAATTGCAAACAAAACCACTTACTAATTTGTTTTTTTTTTTTTTTTGTTTTTGATTTCAGTCAACTAGTCAAGAGGATATGGTAGTTGATCAACCGTTGACTGAGGTAAGTTTCATTTGTTTACAAAAATATTTTAAAGAAAATTTTTCCTTGTTTTGTTTTTATCGTTTCGGTTCTTTGTTGAGGTTTCGAACGAAAAATTCAAATGGAAAATTTTATTTGACGTCAATCATAACGATCGATCGTTTTTTTGTTTCGATTTATCGAAATCGTTTTACGTTAATGATGTGTCGGCGGTGCGATTTAACTCTCGAATCGTTTGAGGAATTTAAAAGTAAATAAAGGGAGAGAGGAGGAGGACTTTTCCGTTTACGCGTTTGTCGTTTGAAGTGAAGAACAAATTTTTTACCTGTAGAAACGTTTTTGTTTTTCTTTAAGAAGAAAAGTTAAATAATTGGTTTTTTTTTTGGCAAAGGGAAAAGCGATAAAGAAAAATAAATGTTTTTTTTTTATTTGTTAGTGTTTAACTTGTTGTTTAATTGTGTAAAGAAAAAGAAATGACTAAAATTTTATCGCGATACAAACGTTTAAAAAAAAAAAAAAGGAAATGATTAACGTCAATGTGATTTTTTTTTTTTGTTTTTATTTGTGGTCGTCGATGGTCTCATTTTTCCCCCATGGAGGAAAAAATTCGTTTTGAGGTTTTTAATTCGATTTATAGAATGTAAATAGTTTCGAATTACGAGCAATGATTTCGATTTATTATTTTGTAAAAAAAAAAAAAAAAGTAGGACATTGAATCACGTGGTGTCGAAACATAAAAAACATACCATCTTGATAAATTTTGTTTTTTTTTTTTTTTTTTTTTTCG
>NW_002987886.1:233602-247102 GCF_000006295.1 Pediculus humanus corporis | reverse complement strand
TCAGCATCCGTTAATTGGTCCGAACCTTAAGTTTTTAGGAATAAAAAATTTCGAAAAATGGTATCGTATACGCGATGCATTTTTATGCGAACCTAATATTTTCCATAGTTTCCTGGAAAATTATTTATTTTAAAAGCCGATTTGCCACAAAATGATTTTATTACGCTGCCATTATTTTCATTCAAATCATTATTATTTTAAATATAATTAAATTTTTTTTTTGCGGATTAACGGATGTTGATAAAAATAATTAATTTTTTAAATTGTTTTCCGCCGTCGGGGATTTTAAACTTCGTTTCCGGTTTTTTTTTTTTTTTTTTTTTGTAACGAGTAACTGTTTAAATTAAAAATTATTATTATTATTATTATTTTTTTTTATGAAACAAGAGTAGGCGGTTGTCCTGGGATAATTTTTGTTTTTAATTTAAAAAAAAAAAAAAAAAAAAAGGATAAATTCAAAAGGAAAATTTTCCACTTTGAAAAATGTCGAAAATTTAATTTATATTTTTTTTATTTTTAAGGATTTACCGTATTTTTGACCGTAATTAATTTATTTTTATTTTTGATATGGAAATTTCTAGAAATAAAAATAAATGGCCTTTTTTTTTTTTTTTATGATGATGACGATTAGGTAAAAGGATTTTTGTTTTTGATAGAAATCGCGACTTCAAAGGAAACGTATTTGAATTTGTGCATTGTTTACCTTTCTCCCCCCTACCTCCTCCCCCCCTCTCTCTCTCTCTCTCTCTCACACACTCACAGTCTCTTTCCTTTCTTTTTCCAAAAAAATTGTGGCATAAAATTGGGGTAAATTGATTTTCTCCTCATTTTTTTTTTTTTTGTAAAGGTTTTTGATGCGTGTATAATTCAAAAGAGGTCAAAAGTGACTTTTCCACTTGGATATTTTTCCAGGTATAAAATTTTATTTTTTTATTATCGATTCCTCACACTCTCCCAAAAAAAGGCTTTTTTCATCTAAAATTAGAAAAAATCGTTTGTTGTCCAAACAAAAAAAAAATCGATAATAATAATAATAATAATAATAATAATAAAATTTTCATTTTACCGAGCGAGTGTCACATTAGTAAAAAAAAAAAAAAAGTTGCGATCTAAATTATTTTTTCTTTCTCTCTCTCTCTCTCTCTCTCTCTCTCTTTCTCTCTCTCTCTCTATCCCTATCTTTTATCTCTATCTTTAAAAATAAATTTTAAATAATTAAATAACGGATACGTGGAAGAAAAAGAAAAAAATAATAATAATCATCATTGTTTTATTATTTTAATAAATTTTTTTTCTTTTTTTTTTTTTTTTTTTTTTTTGTTGTTCACATGAAATGCACCGATGCGTTTTATTTTATTTTTAATTGTTTGTTGTTGTTGTTGTTGTTGTTACGTTTGTCGTTGTCGTTTTCGTTTGCTTTTCCGTTATATAACGTTAATTTAATTTTATTTTTATTCAAGTTTCGTTGAATTTTTCCTACATAGAATACGAATGTACGTAATTATAAACGCGTACGTAAGGATTTAAAATAATAATAATAATAAAATAAATAGAATCGTTTATTGTAACTTTTTTTAATAGAAATGAAAACAACAAACAAACAAACAAAAAAAGCAAAGTAATAAGATATTTTAAAATTAAAAAGTAAAAAGAAGAAGAAAGGAAAATTGTTTTTTTTTTTTTTTTTTTTTTTTGTCGTGGCACGAAAACTCGAAATGTTATTTTTTTTCTATTCTTTCTTTTTTTGTTTATTCTTCGAAATTCAGTTATTATTAAATTTTTTGAAAATAAAATTTTCATTTCAAACATGAAACTAAGCGTGGGTGGGAGAGTTTCGATTTATTTTCCCTCTCTCTCTCTCCCCCCCCCCTTCTCATCTTTTTCACTTAATTGTAAATTTTTTATTTTCTCTCTCTCTCTATATCTAACTATCTCTCTCTTTCTAGTGTAGTTCGTTTCGCATTTTTCGTAGCGATTATTTTCGTTTGCATTGTTTTCAATTATCAAAAAGTAAATTGGATTTTTTTATTATTATTAAATGGAGTATTTAGACGTTACATATATATTATCGTTACCTGTTGCCAAGGTTTCGAATGTTCTCGAAAAAATTTTTTTTTTTTTTTTTTTTTTTTTTTTTGCAGCTTAGAAAAAAAAAGAATCGAATTCTCGACGATCCTTAAACGATCCGATACTCGTGTGCTCTCTTGTTTTCCAATAATAATAATTATTATTATTATCGTTTCGTTAATTGGAAAATATTACGACGTAATTGTTTTGTTTGGAAAAGGTTTTAGAAAAGGGAGAGAGGGGGAGAAAAAGAGAGGAAGAGAGAGAGAGAGAGGGAGAAACTCGAGAAAGAAATAAAAGCAAACAACTTTTCGAAAATTGTTTACCGTCGGAATTTATTTATTTTTCTTTCTTCCGTTGAAAATTCTCAAATGATTTCCGGTCAATTGTTTCCGTTTGTTTTGTTTTTTTTATATATAACCGATCTAGCATGGCTAGGATATGTAGGGAAAGGCGGGGAGGAGGGAAGGAGGAAGGGTAATGATTTTCTCTTTTCGAGGGTAAAGATTTTTCGTCCCTTTCTCCAGAACGTTATTTTCGATTTATGCTTTATCATCATTTAACGTCGTTTATTTTTTTATTTCCCTCCTCTCCCTTCTCCCTCCTCCCCCTTTAATCCTCTTTCATTCGATAACGATTATTATTATTATTATATTTTTAGTGATTTGCTCAGAAAGAAAAAAAAAAAAAAAAAACGTCGGGTGGGTTTTCAATCGACAAACGATCGATTAGCAAAATATTCAAGTTTAAACTTGCAAAAAAAAATAAAACCGTAAATCGCACGAGGATTGAAATGTTATTATTATTATTATTATTATTATTATTATTATTATTATTTATTTCCGGTTCTCAATAACTTTTTATTTTTATTCTTATTTTTAAAATAGAAAATTCTTATAAATATTCGTGTCTATCTCACGGTCTAATTAACTACTGACATACATGAATGATGATAACATTATTATTATTATTATTATTATTATTTTTCGAATTGTTTTTGTTTTTGTTTTGTTTCGTGCGTTATCAATGTCCTAATCAGAATCCTCATAATAATTAATTCGTCGTTAATTCGATCATTCGATCATTCATTGAATTATTTTCACGTCGTTTTCATTTGAATTTTTGACCAAGTTTTCGAACGGAGTGTTTGCCGCGACAAATCTTTTCTGCTGTTTGTTTATTATTGGATTTCCCGCCGTGTTTTTTTTTTTTTTTATTTCGCGTTTTCTCAATTATATATATATCACGCGGAGTTTTTTTTTTTTTTTTTTTTTTTATTTAACCGTGAAAATAAAAAAGAAAAAAAAGTTAAAAATGTGAAAAAAAACTTTTTTTGTACGCGACAATAATATTATTGAATATTTATTTTTACTCGTGACGTAACGTGACGTAACGTAAAAAGAAAATTTTTCGAGTTTTCTAATTAATATGAAAATACTGTCGTCGTTTTTCGATTTTCCCGCTAAATTTTGGTTTTACGTTAAAAGATTTCGACGGAAAAAATTTAAAAAAAAAAAAGTTGAATGTGGAAATATTCACGAATGGGCTTCGATTTTGGTGAGTTTTTTTTCTTTTCCTTTTTTTTTTTTTTCCTTTTTTTCCTTTTTCTTTTTAATGTTTTTGTGCGCGCAAACGATTCGCCAGTTTGTAACTTTTCCAGTCGTTTTAATTTTTAACTATAATTTTAAAGAGGTAAAAATATTGAATGTGATTAAAGAGGAAAACATTTCACAACGTAGGTGGGGGAGGGGGTTGTTTGGAAACAAAAAAAAAAAAAATGACGAGCATGAATTTTTACTTAAATTATCAACCCTTTTAATCATTTCCTCCCTCGAGTGTGTGATTAAGTTTAATATTCTAGATTATTATATGAAAGTGTCGTGAGAAAAATTTCTCATCGTCGGAGGGCGTGGGCTTGGAAAAAAGAAAAAAAAAAAAACCTACGCCTGAAAAAGAAAAAAAAAAAAAATGAATTTCTAAAAAATTTTTCCAGGGAAAATTTTCTACTAATTTTCTTTCTTTCATTTTTTTTTCTATTAATTTTTCTTCTTATTCCTTTTCTATCTGATTCTTTTCTCTCTTTCTCTCTGTCTTTCTCTCTCTCTCTTTCTTATTCATTTCATATTGATTCATCATTGAATTTTTCATAATAATAATAATAATAATAATAATAATAATTTTATCGCATTTCTTTTTTGACGGCGACAACGGGAAATTACGGGTGTTTTTTTTTTTTTTTGACTTTTTACCACTTTGACGTTAATTAAAATTTATGAAAAATTTTTTTTTGTAAAAACGGGATATGGGGGAGGTGGGTTTGTATGAGGGGAAAAGGAAAAGGGAAATAAGGAAAGGCAGAATGAAAGAAAAAATGAAAAATAAGGTTTTAAGCTTTTTCGTCACAATGAAAAGACGATGGATGAGACGCCGCTGTCGACGTTAGTCATAAATTTTTTCTTATTTTTCCTCTTTTTCCTTTTTTCCTTTTTCTAAAAAAAAATAATTTAAATGAATGTCAAAGGGGGAAAAAGGTTTAATAAAAAGGAATTCATTAAAAACGAGATTGGAAATAAAAAAAAAAAGAAGAATTAATAATTGTGATTAAATTTTCTTCGATAAATAAATATTTGCGAGATGATGATGATGATGATGATGGTGGTAATAGTATAAAATTGCAATAATAATTATTATTATTATCATCATTTGCCTTTTTCATTCATTCATTCATTCGCTCACTCACTTCAACGAAATCAATTGGAATTTGAAAAATATTTGATTATCGAGTGCTCTTTTTTTTCTACCCCCTTTCCCCTCCCTCCCTCCCCCTCTCTCTCTCTCTCTCTCACTCTTTTATTTTCTTTTCTTTGCTTTTCACGATTGAAAGGATAATTTATTCTTATTTATATTTTCCGTTTGATTGTGTTTTATTTGTTTGTTTAGAAATGGATCTTGTTTTTTTTTTTTTTTTCGTGCCGTTGTTTGTGTTAAATTATTTTTTTTCCTTTCCATTTCCCCCCCCTTTTTTTTTTTAGTATGCATTTCACAATTTTAAAAAAAAAAGGTTCCCACGTCTTTCTCTCTCTCTCTCTCTCTCTCTCTCTCTCTCTTTTTTCTCTTTCTCTAAGTAGGAAAAATTTACGGTTTTCAAGATTTTTTTTTCTTTCCATGTTTCGTTTTTCGATACCGAAAATTTTTTCGTTTGAATGAATGAATTTTCAAGTTTTTATTATTTATTAAATTTATTATTATTATTATTATTATTTTTTTTTTCTTTTTTTGTTAAACGGGAATCACTGTAAGAAATGTTAAAATATAAATTTCCTTTTTTTTTCTGTACAAGTCGTGACTCGACTGCAAAAAAAAATTTACTTTAAAAAAAAAAAAGAAAAAAGAAAAACGGATGTAAACGTACGTTGGTTGGTTGCGAAAAGGTAAAGAGAAAAATTTTCCTTTAAATTTTTTTACTCGGAGTAATAATTTTTAGCAGACGAAAATCATAGAGTAATAAAAAAAAGATGGCTGACTAACTGCGTCGTCGTCGTCGTCGTCGTCGGTGGCGGCGGTAATTATTTATTAATTAACTCATAATTCGAGATGGATTTTCTTTTTTTTTTTTTTTTCTTTTTTTTCCGAAGAATAGATCGATGATGGAAAATTTTTTTTTCTCTGATATTTCGAAAAGGATGAATGAAAATGAAATGAAATTTGCGGACGAAAACAAAAAAAAAAAAAAAAAGAAAAAAGATTTGCGGGAGAAAAAATAAAAACGGAAATCCGGTTTTAGTTTCACGCTGACTAAACTCTTAAACCGAAAAGGATTATAAAATAGAGAGAGAGAGAGAGAGAGAGAAAATAAATTTTAAAGTTTTTTTTTTTTTAGAGGTTTTCAAAAACGGGGGGAGGGGAGGGTTTGAATTCGGGATATATATAAAAAAAAGGAAAAAAACCGGAAAAAGCAGAAGAGAAAAGCTCACGTTAAAAAGTTATAATTTACACGTTGGAAAAATTCAGGTGTAAAAGTTTAGAAAGTGATGGTGGTGGGGGTGGTGGTGGTGATTGTGGCGGTTTTATTATTTTCCTTTCTCTTGGAAAAACTTTTTTTTTCAATAGATAGAAAAAAAAGGGGAGGTGACTTTTTCAAACAACAAAAACAAAGAGAAAAAATGTCAAATGTCGGTTTCCCCTCCTCCCCTCCCCTCCTTCCCTTCTCGGCGGGATTTTTTTTTTTTTTTTTTTTTTTGTGCGATAATCTTAAGTTTCCTCTGCGAAATTTTTTCCCATTTTTTTGTCGTTTTTGTTTGACACGGAAACGGAAAACGATGAATGATTCGTAAACCTTCCTTTGAGACTTGCGGTTGGCTGAATGATGAAAGAAGGTTCGTGAGGTGAGAGGATGGAAAAAAGGTTTCGTAGTCCTTTTGTGTTCCCCCCCCCCACCCAGTCTGTAAGTAAATTAAAAACGAGGATGAAAAGAAAAGTGACGTAACGATGATGATGATGATGATGATGATGATGATACTTAATGTCGGTGTAAGATTAAATGAAGGTTTAAAGGAACTCAAGGCATCAAATTTAAAGCACTGGGGGGGAGAGGAAAGAGAGAGAGAGAGAGAGAGAGAAGTTTGTTAAATTTTTCTTTTTCCTTTTCTTTTTGTCGATTAAAATTTTTTTTTTGTAAGAGGAAAATAAGGTCGAATTATATAAAATTAATTTGAAAAGGGTTTAAAATTTACAATTTGCCGCCAAGGTTATAAATTAAAAATATTAGGGAAAAAAGAAAAGGAAATTAATACACACGCACGCACACGCACACGCACACCCACCCACAAACACACAGAGGATATTTGAAAATTATTTAAATAATTTCGTTTTCCCGAACATTCATCTTTTTCCTTTTTTATCTCATTTCATTTTATTGGGAGTAAAAAAAAAAAAAAATTCGAGTCGTCGAAAAGTTTAGCTATGATAAAATGATAATAATAATAATAATGATGATGATGATGATGATGATGATGGGAAAAAAAAGGTTTAAATAAAATTTATTGATTAATTTCAAAGCTTGCGTAAAAATTTTAATTTTACCCAGATATTCGATTTTAAATTAAAATTTTTCACAAAAAAAAAAATAAAATATAATTTTCCGGGTTGTCCGGGGAAAAAAAGGAGAGGGAAGGGGGTGGTAAAAGGAAATAATTTTACGGGGTTTTCGATAAACGAAATGGGAAAATTCGGGTGGTTAAAAAAAAAATTTAAATTAAATTATACAAAAAAAAAAAGGGGGGGGGGAAATGAAAGAAAAAATTTTGAATATTAAAACGATGAATGTGTAGCTATTTTGTCATTTTCCTCCCCCCCCCGAATGGAAATTCGTTCGGGATTTCCCCCCCCTCCCGGTTTGTTTGTTTCGAAGAGTTACAATCTTCGAATATTAAAATTTTAAATAATTTTTACTTTTTTGTTTTTTTTTCTAAAATTATTTTTACGAATTTTATAAAAAATATACGAAAATAATTTTCCGCCTCCCTTCCTTCCCCTTCCTCCCCTTTCTCAAATTAATATTTTTCTTTGCAATCAAAGGAAAAAAAGGTAAAAATTTTATATGACGTCAAAAAAGGTGAAAAATGAAAAAATCATCGGAACGTGTAAAATTAAAAAAAAAAAAATTTATTTTAGTAAAAAATGCCTCTTTTTCCTTTCTACTTCCCACGATTTCCCCCTCTCCCCCTCCCCCAATGCTTATTTATTTTTATATATGTATGTAAACATTTGTGAAAAATGTGGGTGAGTGCGTGAGTTCTTGCCTGCCTGCCTGCTTGAATCCTTGCTTAGGCGAAAACTAAATTTATTTCGTTTTTACTACTTGATGTTTTATTACCGTTTAAACATCATCGTTTTTACTAAATAAATAAAAAAATGCGTGTGTATTAATACGTAGGCGCGACGTTTTTTTTTTCTTCCTTTTATTTCTTTCCTTTTTTATAAAAGAATTAGTTTTAGAATTTTGAAAGGAAATCGTGTAAGAATTGAATCATCATCGAATCCGTATCGATGTCAAATTAAATTTCCCCCCCCCCACTTCCCCCGGGTTTTCCTCGATTCGCGTTTAATTAAATTATTTTATGATTTGTTAACAATGACAGAAATTTATTTGATATTATTATTATTATCATTATTATTATTATTCGACAATCACGATTAAAAAAGGTTCGTTTACAAAAAAAAAAAAAAAGAAAGAAATCGAGTTTTGTCGTCGCTTCCGGTTGAAAAGAATTTGATTTAAATAGAAATTTTTTTTTTTTCCCTTTAAATTGAAATACTAAATTATTATTATCATTATTATTATTATTGTCATTGCTTAGTTTTATTCTATATTAATTTAACGGTGACGAAATAATCAAGGTTTGTCATGCCCAAGACAATCTCGGCCTTCTATCGGGGAAAAATAAAATAAAATAAAATAAAAGAACGAAAACCTTGAATAATTGTTATAAATTAGTATTATTATTGTTATTATTATTATTATTAATTTGTTTTCGTTGTCGTCGTCGTCGTCGTCGTCGTTGTTGTTGTTGTCGTTGTCGTTGTTTTGTTATTGTTTGTGTTTTACGATGTAATTTATTATTAGAGACAAAGGAAAATATCTCGAATATATCGATGATGCATTCAAATATGCGAGTACGTTTGTTTGTTTGTTTGTTTGTTTCGAGCAGACGAAATTGGCGAATGTGATGATGTGTGGTGAGTGCGCGCGCGTGTGTTGTGTGTGCTCCCGTTTGTCTTTGTCTTTGTGAGTCGAAAATAAAAAAAAAAAAAAAAAAAAGGAAAAACTCTTTGACATTTCATGATGTTTGCTGCATACGACGTGATTTTAAAAAATTTAAAGGTAAAAAAATGTCTTTTCTTTTATTATTATTATTATCATTATTATTATTATTAGTATTATTATTATTTCCCCATTTCCCTACTGACAAAGTGACGATGAATAAACTCTCCGTGTTGTTTGTTTGTTTGTTTGTTTTTTTTTTTTCACTTTCTCTCTCTTTCTCTCTCTCCCCCTGTCTTTGTTTTTTCGTCATCTTCCGTTAATATTTTCGAGAGCTCGAATGACTGAATGAATGATTGAATGACTGAATGAACGAATGAATGAATGAATGAATGAAAGCTTGTAAATCGTTTGTCGTTGTTTTTCTTCGTTTTTTTTTTTTTTTTTTTTTTTTTTTTTTTTTTTTTAAACGAAAAAATCCGTATCGGTGATGACGTAACGGTTTAATTTTTTTTCTTTTTTTTTTTACGAGGGGGATTTTAATTTCCCCCATAAAACAAACCTTAAAAGGTAAAAATAGTAATAATAATAATAATAATAAAGAAGAAGATTATTTTTGAAATTTAAGATTCGGACAATGTTCGCGAAATCATTTCTTTTTTTTTTTTTTTTTTGGGGGGGAGTTTTTGACTTTTTACCTTTGTTGATTGTCTAAAAAATAAAATCGCCATTTTGTTTTTTATTCACACCTAACTTGGTCTTACCCACTACTACTGTCCTCTGTTTATTTTCTATCTTTGTAATGACGTCATAAAGTTTTTACGCTGCTCGTGCGAAACCGGTTTCTTAATAATATTGTTCGGTTTCCGGAAAAGCGAAAAAAGAGAAATGGAGGAAAGGGGAAAGGAGAGGAGGTGTTGTCGTAAAAGCGAAGCAAACGAAGAAGGGGGAGGGAAAGAAAAAGAAAAAAGGCACAAAAAAAAGATATTAAATTGTTTTTTTTTCCATTTTTAATAAACTTTTTATTTTTTTAATTTAAAAAAAGAAAAAAAGAAAAATGAGAAATAAAAATACATTTATGAAAAGTTTGAAAAGTTTATTAAACGATTACTTCCGCTTTTTAATTTTTCACTGAATTATTATTATAATTATTATTATTATTAAGAAAAACGCTACGAATTTTATATAAATACAATATATATATGTATTTTTTGTTATTAATCGTTGAGAATAATCGTGGTTAAATAATGATAGATTTGTAATTTTTCTAATGACACGTCACAAAAAATTGTATTATTATTATTATTATTATTATTATTATTATTATTATTAATTTTAAACTAAGTTTTGAGTTTTTAGTCAAAGTTTTCTTATCGGAATTTATTTCGAGTTTTAACAAAACTCCCCACAGGCATTTCGATTTTCGAATGTCTTCGAGGGGGGTTGGGTGAGGGGTGGGGGCGGAGCGGCCCTTTCATTTAAAATATTTTTTTTTTTTTTTTCCGGTTAAAACTCGAACCATTTGCACGTGGCACTTGACGACGAACATTTTCACGATTTAAAATTTGTTATTTCCGTTTTCCGTTTCTTTTTTTTCTTTTCATCCGAACTATTTCCGGCTTTGAATTTCCTGCGGATTCAGCCATTTTTTTTTTTTTTTTTTTTTTTTTTTGCTTATTCGGCTCTCTTCTGTAGTGTAAAAAAAATGGCGTTTAATTTATTTAAATTCGAAGTGAATAATTAACTTTTTTTTTTTTTTTTTCTTTTGACGAGATGAAATTTTCGTGACGTTTTTCGGTCGTTACAAATGAATAAAAAAGACGGCGAGCCGAAAAATGTCAAATTCATATAATGAGGAACGTCGGGGGAGAGGGAGAGGGGAGGAAGAAAAAAAGAAACGAGATGAGAGGAGGGAGGAGGGGATGAATGGAAGGAAAAGCGAGTGTAAAAAAAAAAACAAAAAAAATTACAGATATCAATTTAACGAATTTTCCATTTTTTGATTTTTCTTTTTCTTTTCTTTTTGTTATTTATTCTTTCTCGTTTTAATTAAAAAAAAAAAAATTTATTTAAAGTTTTTTTTTTTCTCTTCTTTTACTCCTCCGCGCACCCACGCACTTTATTTTATTTGATTATTATTATTATTATTTTTTAAAATGAAAATTGCCGAATGATTTGAAAAATAAATAAATAAATAAATAAAAATAAAAATTTTTTTCTGCATTTCATTCGTCGGGAAAACAAAAACGAGAAAATTTTTGTTTGTTTTATGAACGGAATAAAAATGACGAAATAGAGGGAGGGGGGAAGAAAAAACTCTTGGAAAATTTATTGGGAAGAAAAAAATTTTCTCCTGGAGGGAAAATGAAAAAAAAAAAAAAAAAACAAACAAACAATCTCGGCAACAGGAAAAATTTTCACCTGTGTCGCACGTTTCTCTCTCTTTTTCTTATTCTCTCTCTCTTTCTATCTCTCTCATTCTCTCTCTCTTTCTCTCTGTTTCTATGTCTCTTTTATCTACTGCCACTTTATTCACGAATCGATGCCTTTTGTTAAATAGTAGTACCTTTAGGTCTAGAAATTTTTTTCATTTTGTAGAGGAAGGAAAACACAAACACAGGAAGGGAAGAAGAGGGAGATGGAGGAAGGGGGAAAAAAGGTTGATTTTAATTAAAAAGAAAAACAATTTAAAGTTATTTTCATTTAAAATAAATTATTTTAATTACGTCTGCCGTCATTTATTTATTTATTTTTTTTTTTCATCTCTTGCAAATGCGAAAAAAAAAATTTGATAAATACGAACGTTTTTACACGAGAATGAATGAATGAACGAATGAATGAATGAATGAATGAATGAAATGGAAAAATTTTTTGTTTTTTTTTTTTTTAGTAGCAGCAGCAGCAGACAGAAGAAAATGTCTCGTTTAAATTGTTGTGGTTTTTTTTTTTTGTTTTTCCTTTTTGTGATTAAAATTTAATTAGCGATCGATTTTGTTTACTTTTTTTTTTTTTTTTTTCCTCGGGGAGCCTCTAAAACGATAATTTTCTAACGTTTATTATTATTATTATTATTATTATTTTTTTTTTTTTTTTTAAAAAAATGATTCTCGTTAATTAATTCCCAGTCATTTTTTTTTAAAGGTTTCCCCCCCTCCTTTACATTTTAATTTATTATTATTTGATTTAAAAAAAAAAAAATTTAAAGAGGTTTTAATTTTCTTTCCCCCCTCCCCCTCCGTTTTTCGGGTTTTTAATTAAATTTTTATTGGTTGTTGTTGTTGTTGTTGTTATTTCTTCATTGTTATTATTTTGGGGGATGTAAAAAAAAAAAAATTCGTCTCTCGAGTAGTTTCTATTTAATTAATTTTTAGTCGGATAAATAAATAAATAAAAAAAAGGTGTGGGAAGACTCTGGGAAATTTTTTCAATTTTCCGGTCATTTTCCACCGGGATTTCTTCGATTTCGAAAATAATAATAATAATGATGATAATGAATGTTATTAAATTTTACTGAGCAGGAAGGAAAATCCGGGTTACAACGAATATTTAAAATTTTTTTTTTTTTGGGCAGGGGTACCTGAAAAACTGACATTTTTTTTACTAACTGTGATGGAATGACGTCATCGTGTGTATAATTTTTCTCTAATTATTAAAACTGATTCATATTGTTTAAAATCAATGAACGGAAAAATGTTTGTTTGATTAAATAACGTCATAACGGATTGAAATAAAAAATTTCTCATCATGTTTTTCAACCACGACCTCTCTGATAATGTATCCTATTAGGTTAGAAAATGTAAACAATCGCACAACGCGGTATTGACGTCATCGACGAAAACGTGAATTGAATTTTTTTGAAATTTTAAAATTGTTTGTTTGTTTATTTATTTACCGAAGAGAGAGAGAGAGAGAGAGAAATTGAAGAGGGGGGGTGAAGTGTAGGGGGGAAAATCGTAATCGATTCGAGGGGTATCCAAAGGTTAGTTCATAGAATAATAATATAAATATCGTAATTTCAGAATTTGTTTTATGCGCGCGACAAAATTTTGAAATTGTTGCGACAAAAATCCGAATTTTTCATTTCTTTTTTTAACGGATTACGAATAGACGTTAGTCTTGTTATTTTAATCTTTGCTGTTGCTGTTGTTTGAAAATGTTTTTTTTTTTTTTTTTTTCATTAAAATTGTTGTCGCATTGTGACAAATGATGTTTTTTTGTATAATAGACGAAATATTTTCACTGTTTCAGAATCACAGTACCCATATCGAAGTAGACAATGAGGGAAAGCATCGGAAAAATAGTAATTCACACGAAATCGAATTGGTCGAGGTGACAAGAGAGGGACACGAACGAGCCGATCCAGGTCAGTTCGAGTTGCTTAAAGTTCTCGGTCAAGGTTCGTTTGGAAAAGTCTTCCTAGTCCGAAAAGTAGTCGGTAAAGATAAGGGAGTCCTGTACGCCATGAAGGTACGTTCGAGATTTTATCAAATCTCGATGTGATTGATCTTTCATTGAATTATCGTTGTGACCCTTGTTGTTGTTGTTTTGTTTTGTAAAAAGGTATTAAAAAAGGCGACGTTGAAAGTGAGGGATAGGGAAAGAACGAAAATGGAGAGAAATATTCTAGTCGACGTTCGGCATCCATTCATTGTCCGATTGTTTTACGCTTT
>NW_002987886.1:227111-233582 GCF_000006295.1 Pediculus humanus corporis | reverse complement strand
AAAAGAAAAACAATTTAAAGTTATTTTCATTTAAAATAAAATATTTTAATTACGTCTGCCGTCATTTATTTATTTATTTTTTTTTTTCATCTCTTGCAAATGCGAAAAAAAAAATTTGATAAATACGAACGTTTTTACACGAGAATGAATGAATGAACGAATGAATGAATGAATGAATGAATGAAATGGAAAAATTTTTTGTTTTTTTTTTTTTTAGTAGCAGCAGCAGCAGAAGAAGAAAATGTCTCGTTTAAATTGTTGTGGTTTTTTTTTTTTGTTTTTCCTTTTTGTGATTAAAATTTAATTAGCGATCGATTTTGTTTACTTTTTTTTTTTTTTTTTTCCTCGGGGAGCCTCTAAAACGATAATTTTCTAACGTTTATTATTATTATTATTATTATTATTATTTTTTTTTTTTTTTAAAAAAATGATTCTCGTTAATTAATTAGCAGTCATTTTTTTTAAAGGTTTTTTTTTGTTTTCCCTTTACTTTTTAATTTATTATTATTTGATTTAAAAAAAAAAAAAAAAAAAAATTTTAAAGAGGTTTTAATTTCCCTCCCTTTCCCGTTTTTCGGGTTTTTAATTAAATTTTTATTGTTGTTGTTGTTGTTGTTGTTATTTCTTCATTGTTATTATTTTGGTGGATGTAAAAGAAAGAAAATTCGTCTCTCGAGTAGTTTCTATTTAATTAATTTTTAGTCGGATAAATAAATAAATAAATAAAAAAGGTGTGGGAAGACTCTGGGAAATTTTTTCAATTTTCCGGTCATTTTCCACCGGGATTTCTTCGATCTCGAAAATAATAATAATAATAATAATGATAATAAATGTTATTAAATTTTACTGAGCAGGAAGGAAAATCCGGGTTAAAACGATTATTTTAATTTTTTTTTTTTTTTTTTTGGACAGGGGTACCTGAATTTTTTTTTTTTTTTTTACTAACTGTGATGAAATGACGTCATCGTGTATAATTTTTCTCTAATTATTAAAACTGATTCATATTGTTTAATTGTTTTTTTGTATAATTGACGGGATATTTTCACTGTTTCAGAATCACAGTACTCATATCGAAGTAGACAATGAGGGAAAGCATCGGAAAAATAGTAATTCACACGAAATCGAATTGGTCGAGGTGACAAGAGAGGGACACGAACGAGCCGATCCAAGTCAGTTCGAGTTGCTCAAAGTTCTCGGTCAGGGTTCGTTTGGAAAAGTCTTCCTAGTCCGAAAAGTAGTCGGTAAAGATAAGGGAGTCCTGTACGCCATGAAGGTACGTTCGAGATTTTATCAAATCTCGATGTGATCTTTCATTGAATTATCGTTGTGACATTGTTGTTGTTGTTGTTTTGTAAAAAGGTATTAAAAAAGGCGACGTTGAAAGTGAGGGATAGGGAAAGAACGAAAATGGAGAGAAATATTCTAGTCGACGTTCGGCATCCATTCATTGTCCGATTGTTTTACGCTTTTCAAACGGATGGAAAATTGTACCTGATATTGGATTTTTTAAGGGGAGGAGATTTATTCACGAGACTTTCGAAAGAAGTTATGTTCACGGAAGAAGACGTTAAATTTTATTTGGCCGAATTAGCGTTAGCTTTAGATCACATACATTCTCTCGGAATCATTTACAGAGATTTGAAACCGGAAAAGTAAGGGAGTAATATTATTTATGGGAGAGGGGGGGGGGAAACACGTGAGCTCAAACGTAAACGTCATTCAATGGCGGATGCGCACGTGCAAATGCGTGTAGTATTTTCTAAAATGGTCGCATAATAAATGTATTATTCTCTTTGGACTTTTAGCATACTTTTAGACGCCGACGGTCACATTTCATTAACGGATTTCGGATTAAGTAAGCAACCGTTGGAAGAACCGACGCCCAAAACGTATTCATTTTGTGGCACAGTTGAATACATGGCGCCGGAAGTCGTTAACCGGAAAGGACATTCATTTGCCGCCGATTGGTGGTCTTTCGGAGTGTTAATGGTGAGTACACGATCCGAGATGAATGCAAATAATTTTGTTTTGTTTTTGTCAAAAATTTAAATGTGAATGGATGATATTTTCAGTTCGAAATGCTGACGGGATCTTTACCATTTCAAGGAGCCAACAGAAAGGAAACGATGACGATGATATTAAAAGCGAAACTCGGAATGCCGCAATTTCTATCGCAAGAAGCTCAATCCCTTTTGAGAGTTCTTTTCAAAAGGAATCCTTTGAATCGATTAGGCGCGGGTCCCGAGGGAATAAAGGAAATTAAAAATCATTCGTTTTTCGCGACCATAGATTGGGAAAAATTATTCAACAAGGAAATTCAACCGCCTTTCAAGCCGGCGGTGTCGAGAGCAGACGACGCGTTTTATTTCGACAGCGAATTCACGTCGAAAACTCCTCGAGGTTGGTATTACTTATTTGTTTTTTTTTTTTTTTTTGTAGCGACCATTTTGACTTTCTTTTCCTTTTTGTTATTATTATTATTATTATTTTATCTATACAGATAATTATAAGTTATTATTATTATTATTATAATAAGGAGTTATCATATTTGAAAATGTGCGTAAAATTTCGCGGTCGGACTCGATGAATTTATTTGATATTTTCCGTTCCATATCAAATATTGTGAAACGAAAATGTTTTTACTTGTTTATGTTTTTATTCGCCATTTTGATTATGATAATAATAATAATGTTTTTTAATATTTCAAGAATTTTGATTTCAGTTCGTATTTTATTTTCAATAATTACAACTCTCATGTTCATACCGATATTTTTATTAGCCTGCCTAAAAACGATATGTTCGATATTCACGTTTCGAACGTTTTCATTTTTGGTTTTGATGTGCATAACGAATTGTTTTTGCTGTTATTTTTCGTTCGAAGATTTTTTTTCCGTTTTTTTTACCGTTAATTTCATAATAGCGAGTTTCAGCCTGATAAAAAGCATTTTCGAAAGATGAGATTGAAATCCTCACATTCACACGCACACGCACACGAATAAACGCACACGCATGAACGAACGCGAGCATGAACGAACGTAACGACGCGCCACGAACGCGTTAAACGTATGTATATATATGAAGTGTATACATAGGAAAAATGAATGAGGGCCGACGACGACATGCGAACGTGTACGTAGAATGTAATAAACGTTCGATGACGGAAAAAAAACGTTCGTTTTTTAAAAAAAATTTATTTTTATATTTTAGTCTTTCTTCTTTTACGAAGATGGCGGCGGCGGTGGTACCGGTACCTGCGATTATTCCTCCTCTCCTTTCCTCTCATCTCCTCCTCTTCTTCTCCTCAAGCTAACCAGAAAAAAAATTTCTGAGCTTGTAAGTGTTGCAAAAAAAAAAAAATGCGTGGAATACAAGGATATAATAATAATAATAATAATAATAACGATTCTTTATTTTCTTGCTAAATTATTTATTTATTTATTTTATTTTATTTAATTTGAATTTTTTTTATTGTAGATTCTCCAGGCGTACCTGCGAGTGCCAACGCTCATGAATTATTTCGGGGATTTAGTTTTGTGGCTCCCTGTCTTTTGGAAGAATCATCGTCGGATGCCGACGTACCGGAAAAAGTCAATAATGACTGCCTTTCGAAAGTGAGCTCCCTTTCATCGAATGAATTTTTGTAAATGAAACGTTGTGAATGAATTTCGTTATTATTATTATTTATTTATTTTTTTTTTTTTTGTGCGGGTAGCAATTAGCTTTTGTCAAATCAACATCAATACAAGATGAATACGAGTTGAGAGAAGAAATCGGTAGAGGAAGTTATTCCGTTTGCCGCAAGTGCCTCCACAGAACTACGAAAATCGAATACGCGGTTAAAATGATCGATAAGAGCAAAAGAGACTGTCAAGAGGAAATTGAAATACTTTTACGATACGGTCATCATCCGAACATAGTCACGCTCCGAGATGTTTACGAAGATGAAAGATACGTTTATCTCGTCATGATTTTACTAAGAGGAGGCGAACTATTGGAAAGGATACTCAAATTAAGAATGTTTTCAGAAAGGGAAGCTGCCAATGTAATGCACGTCATTGTTTCAACCGTACAATATCTTCATAATAACGGAGTAAGTATAAGAAATTGGATTTAAAAGACGAAGGGAGAGAGAGAGAAATAAAATAAAATGAAATACAAATTATGTTTTTTTTATTCAACAGGTAGTTCATAGAGATTTAAAACCTTCTAATCTTCTTTACGGGTCGGAACAAGGCAACGCGGAAAGTCTCGTCATATGTGATTTTGGATTTGCCAAACAACTTCGAGCAGACAACGGTTTACTCATGACTCCTTGTTACACGGCTAATTTCGTGGCACCAGAAGTTCTCAAGAGGCAGGGTTACGACGCCGCATGTGATATATGGTCGTTGGGAGTCATACTCTTCACGCTTTTAGCCGGGTACTCGAATTCTTTACAAGATACTTTATTGATTCGTCGTGAACGTAGAGTTATTCATTAACGTTGACGTTTTGTCTGTTGCAGCCACGCTCCGTTCGCCGGCGGACCGATGGATACTCCGGCCGAAATACTTAAACGCATCAGCAACGGAAAACTAGACCTGGAATCGGGGAATTGGTCGTGCGTGTCAAACGAAGCCAAAGACCTTGTCCGTAAAATGCTGCACGAGGATCCTCATCGTCGTCCCACGGCCGGACAAATCCTTCAAAATCCCTGGATAGCACGTCGAGCTTTGCTCCCCGCGAGACGTCTCATCGTTCAAGATGCTCTCTCTCTCAAAGGCACCGTGGCAGCTACGTATCGGGCCATTAGTCAATCCCCTCGTGCTCCCGATCTCGGTCCCGTAGTCATGTCCGAGCTGGCAAGAAGAAGGAGGAAATCCCGGCCGAAATCCACATCGACGGATCCATAAACAATGTGTTCATGCCAAATAATTAAAGGTAGATTTCTTTGTTCTCTCTTCTCTTCACTCTTCCCTATCCTCTCCTATCCTCTCCTCTCTTTCCTCTTCCCTATCCTATCCTCTCCTCTCTTTCCTCTTCCCTATCCTCTCCTCTCCTCTCTTTCCTCTTCCCTATCCTCTCCTCTCCTCTCTTTCCTCTTCCCTCTCCTCTCCTCTCCTCTCTTCCCTATCCTCTCCTCTCCTCTCTTCCCTCTTCCCTATCCTCTCCTCTCTTCTCTTCCCTATCCTCTCCTCTCCACTCCTCTCTTCCCTATCCTCTCCTCTCTTCCCTCTCCTCTCCTCTCTTCACTCTTCCCTATCCTCTCCTCTCCTCTCTTTCCTCTTCCCTATCCTCTCCTCTCCTCTCTTTCCTCTTCCCTATCCTCTCCTCTCCTCTCCACTCCTCTCTTCCCTCTTCCCTATCCTCTCCTCTCCTCTCCACTCCTCTCTTCCCTCTTCCCTATCCTCTCCTCTCTTCTCTTCCCTCTTCCCTATCCTCTCCTCTCCTCTCCACTCCTCTATTCCCTCTTCCCTATCCTCTCCTCTCCTCTCCACTCCTCTCTTCCCTCATCCCTATCCTCTCCTCTCCTCTCTTTCCTCTTCCCTCTCCTCTCTCTTCCCTATCCTCTCCTCTCCTCTCTTCCCTATCCTCTCCACTCCTCTCTTCCCTATCCTCTCCTCTCCTCTTCTTCACTTCTTTTCTCTCTTCTCTTCTTTTCTTCTCTTCTCTTCTCTTCTCTCTTCTTTTCTTCTCTCTTCTCTTCTCTTTACTTTTCTTCTCTCTTCTTTTCTTCTCTTCTCTTTACTTTTCTTCTCTCTTCTCTCTTCTTTTCTTCTCTTCTCTTTACTTTTCTTCTCTCTTCTTTTCTTTTCTTTTCTTCTCTCTTCTTCACTTCTCTTCTCTTGTCTTCTTTTCTTCTCTTCTCTTCTTTTCTTCTCTTCTCTCTTCTTTTCTTCTCTTCTCTTCTCTCTTCTTTTCTTCTCTTTACTTTTCTTCTCTCTTCTCTCTTCTTTTCTTCTCTTTTCTTTTCTTCTCTCTTTTCTTCTCTTCTCTCTTCTTTTCTTCTCTTCACTTTTCTTCTCTCTTCTTTTCTTCTCTTCACTTTTCTTCTCTCTTCTTTTCTTCTCTTCACTTTTCTTCTCTTCTCTCTTCTTTTCTTCTCTTCTCTTTACTTTTCTTCTCTCTTCTTTTCTTCTCTTTACTTTTCTTCTCTTCTCTTTTCTCTTCTTTTCTTCTCTTCTCTTCAGTTCACTTCTCTTCTCTTCTCTTTACTTCTTTTCTTCTCTTCTCTTCTTCACTTCTTTACTTTTCTTCTCTTCTCTCTTCTTTTCTTCTCTTCTCTTCTCTTTACTTTTCTTCTCTCTTCTCTCTTCTTTTCTTCTCTTTACTTTTCTTCTCTCTTCTCTCTTCTTTTCTTCTCTTTACTTTTCTTCTCTTTTCTCTTCTTCTCTTCTTTTCTCTTCTCTTCTTTTCTTCTCTTCACTTCTCTCTTCTTCTCTTCACTTCTCTCCTCTTCTTTTCTTCTCTTCTCTTCTTCACTTCTTTACT
>NW_002987886.1:170639-227091 GCF_000006295.1 Pediculus humanus corporis | reverse complement strand
TCCTCTCCTCTCTTCCCTCTTCCCTATCCTCTCCTCTCTTCCCTCTTCCCTATCCTCTCCTCTCCTCTCTTCCCTCTTCCCTATCCTCTCCTCTCCTCTCTTCCCTCTTCCCTATCCTATCCTCTCCTCTCCTCTCTTCCCACTTCTTTTCTTCTCTTCTCTTCTCTCTTCTTTTCTTCTCTTCTCTTCTCTCTTCTTTTCTTCTCTTCACTTCACTTCTCTTCTCTTCTTTACTTCTCTTCTCTTTACTTCTCTTCTCTCTTCTTTTCTTCTCTTCTCTTCTTCTCTTCTCTTCTCTTCTTTTCTTCTCTTCTCTTCTCTCTTCTTTTCTTCTCTTCTCTTCTCTCTTCTTTTCTTCTCTTCTCTTCTCTCTTCTTTTCTTCTCTTCTCTTCTCTTCTCTCTTCTTTTCTTCTCTTCTTCACTTCTTTACTTTTCTTCTCTTCTCTCTTCTTTTCTTCTCTTCTCTTCTCTCTTCTTTTCTTCTCTTCTTTTCTTCTCTTTACTTTTCTTCTCTTCTTTTCTTTTCTTCTCTTCTCTTCTCTCTTCTTTTCTTCTCTTCTCTTCTTCTCTTCTTCACTTCTTTACTTTTCTTCTCTTTTCTCTTCTTCTCTTCTTTTCTTCTCTTCTCTTCTCTCTTCTTTTCTTCTCTTCTTCACTTCTTTACTTTTCTTCTCTTCTTTTCTTCTCTTCTCTTCTCTCTTCTTTTCTTCTCTTCTCTTCTCTCTTCTTTTCTTTTCTTTTCTTCTCTTCTTTTCTTCTCTTCACTTCACTTCTCTTCTCTTCTTTTCTTCTCTTCTCTTCTCTTCTCTTCTTCTCTTCTTCACTTCTTTTCTTCTCTTCTCTTCTCTCTTCCCTATCCTCTCCTCTCTTCCCTCTTCCCTATCCTCCTCTCCTCTCTTTCCTCTTCCCTATCCTCTCCTCTCCTCTCTTTCCTCTTCCCTCTCCTCTCTCTTCCCTATCCTCTCCTCTCCTCTCTTCCCTATCCTCTCCACTCCTCTCTTCCCTATCCTCTCCTCTCCTCTTCTTCACTTCTTTTCTCTTCTTCTCTTCACTTTTCTTCTCTTCTCTTCTCTCTTCTTTTCTTCTCTTCTTTTCTCTTTTCTTTTCTTCTCTTCTCTCTTCTTTTCTTCTCTTCTCTCTTCTTTTCTTCTCTTTACTTTTCTTCTCTCTTCTCTCTTCTTTTCTTTTCTTCTCTTCTCTTTACTTTTCTTCTCTCTTCTCTTCTCTTTACTTTTCTTCTCTTCTCTTTACTTTTCTTCTCCTTTCTTTTCTTCTCTTCTCTTCTCTTTACTTTTCTTCTCTCTTCTTTTCTTCTCTTCTCTTCTCTTCTCTCTTCTTTTCTTCTCTTCTTTTCTTCTCTTCTCTTCTTTTCTTCTCTTCTCTTCTTTTCTCTTCACTTCTCTTCACTTCTCTTCTCTTCTTTTCTTCTCTTCTCTTCTCTTCTTTTCTTCTCTTCTTCACTTCTTTACTTTTCTTCTCTTCTCTTCTGCTCTTCTCTCTTCTCGCTCTCTCTTTTTCTCTCAATACAATACGTGATTTTTTTTTTTTTAGTTACATTTTCCTGTGTGATATCTATTGTTACTTTAATTTCGTTTAACTATCAATTTTTTTTTTTTTTAAGGTGAAGTGGAGGAGGAAGAAAGAAAAAACCAGATGAAAAGTTTGAAGCAACGAATTTAAGAAAAATAAAATTAATTAATAACAAAAAGAAAAAAGAAAAGAAGAAGAAGATGAAAAAGAAGAAAATATTGTAAATTTTGATTCTAAAAAAAAAAAAAAAAAAAATGATAATGATTAATAATGTTTTATTTCTTGTACAAAAAAAAAAAAAAATGATTAAAATAATAATAATAATGTTATTGTTATATGTGTACATTTAGTAAAAAAGAAAAGAAAAGAAAAGAAAAAACAAATACCAAAAAAAAAAAAAAAAAAAGAAATACAATTTAAAATGAATTTTACATATTAGGGGCCTTAATTACGACGACCTTTGATTGTTTTTGTTTGTTTTTGCAAAACAACCAAACAAAAACAATCAATTAAAAATTTCCTATTCGCGTCCTATAATTAAAAAATTAAAAAAAAAAAAAAGTCATTTCATTTAAATCCATTCATTATATATTTTATAAAAGAAACGATTCATCGAACGAACTAACTAACGAACTAACAAACAGACGAACGAACAAACGAACAAACATCAACCCGACATTTTTTCCTGTATCATTTGCTCCGCTTTGTACACTTTCCAACACACGAGATAATCTCTAGCAAATCTAAAAAGCATACAATAATTGGCAAAAAGAAGGAGGGTCACGGAAAGGACTTGATGCCATTCTGATGCACGAGCGAGAGCGGCCAACTGTAGAGCGACTAGAGAGGCTTGAAGGCCGAGAAGAGCACAAATCAGGACCGAAGGGTCGTTAAATAAAGCCTTTGTATGTAAAAACAAAGACAAATAAATAAAATAATAATGATTGATAGTTAACGATAAGTTAAACGTGGAGTTAAAAGTATAAATGATAAACTTACATAAAATCTCCCGTGCATCGTGTTCCCTGGCTCTGCTGCTGTCGCAATTCCCTCCGCCTTGTATAAGTCCTTCGAATGTCTAACCAAAGCTCCGGGACTCCAAAGTGTGCTTTCATCCCATCTGGAAATCAAAAACAATAATAATAATAATAATAATAATAATAATAATAATAATAAATTGAAGAAAATGTTAAGGACGATACAAACTTTTTCCCCTGACATCAACATGAAATTTGGTTTAGAGAAATGTGCCAGAATAAATATTGTCAGAGGAAAGTTAAAACAAAAGGAAAATATAGAAGGCGCTGAAGAAGAACTTATTAAAGAATTGGACCCTGGATCAACATACAAATATCTGGGGATTGAAGAAAATTTTGGGGTCAAGCCGCGATTGAAGAAAGAATATTTAAAAGATTGAGGCTTATATTACAGTCGGAACTGAATGGAAGAAATAAGTTAAACGCCAAGCGGCACATTAGCAGATCCAGTAATAAAATACAGTTTTGGCCTCGTAGACTGGACGAAAGAAGAAATCACGCACCTAGATAGAAGGACAAGAAAAATATTAACCATGAATTGTGCGTTACATCCAAAAGCTGATGTGGATAGATTGTACGTCAGCAGGAAAGATGGAGTAAGAGGATTACGACAAATAGAAGCGGCATACCGGGATGCCATTATTGGAATGGGAAAATACATGGAATCCCATCAAGAGGACCCTATCTTAGCCCAAGTTATACATGCAGAAGAAAAAATTACAAAAAAAGGAGTTTTGAAAAAAGCAAAACAAATCGTTCAAGAAAATGAAGAAAACGAGATAATGGAAGAGGGGCAACTTGCAACTTATAATAGCAAAGCCCAATCTCAGAAGAAATTAATAAGCAAATGGGAACAGAAAAAATTACATGGGCAATACCTAAAAAGAATAAATGCCGAAGATATTAATAAGAAGAGCACGCACAATTGGCTACGGCGTGGAAAACTTAAAATTGAAACGGAAGCGTTTATTACAGCGGCTCAAGATCAGGCATTGCGGACCCATAACTATGAGAAAGTAATTCTGCCGAATTTGACCGAATTTGCCAAACTCAATCGGAAAAATGGTGTAAGTTAATTGAGGTATCCGTGCCGGCAGAAAAAAACACGAGACAGCCAAAGAAGCAGACAAAAGGCTGAAATATAGAAATTTGGAAATTGAAATAACGAGGATGTGGGGAACAAAAACAGAAACGATTCCGGTCATCGTTGGAGCATTGGGAGCCATGCCACATTCAATGAAAGGAAATTTAAAGAAGATTATGAAGAACCTAAAAGAAGAAGAAACCATCCAGGAAATCGCACTATGTGGGACGGCCCACATTCTTCGGAAAATATTATAAATAGCACCACCGAAATTCGAGTATTTGTCCCTAAGGAATCGGGTAGAAACCTGGGATAAATGCTTAAAAACCCCGACAAATAAGAGCCTTGTCGTGTTTAATAGTGAACATAATAATAATAATAATAATAATAATAATACTTACACGTGTGTCGGAATGTGTTGATTCCTTCCTTGCACTCGAACCCATTTTCCCAAATGCAAGGCAGCCCTATGTAGTGTATCACAATAAGAAGGTGGATAACAATAAGCGCTGTGCATTGTAAAGCAACCCAACCATACAAGAGCTAAATGCTGTGTGGCCCAATAAGTATCGTAATAAAGAGAAGTCTACAAATGAAACAAACAAAAAAAGAATGTGTTAATTAATCAAATTCCAACAATTATACAATTTAAAGCAAACGAAAAGAAACAATTAAAAATTAAAAAAATTCTAACCTGAGCAAAACAACATGGCACAAACCCGGAGTAATAAGCGCTTAAAACAGAACTGAAAAGTACTTGTTTCATTCTACTATTGAAATCCGTTTTGAGCGATTCAACTTCTTTTCTTATAAACTGTGGCGAAATCGAACAACTGTGAATGGGTTTCCCTAAAAGAAAACAAGAAAAATCAATATAAATAATTTACAAAAACCATTTATGCATTATTATTATTATTATTATTATTATTCAAACATGTGGTAAACACCCTTAAAAACAAATCGAAAATAAAAAACTTACCAACTATCGATTTACTCTTTTTGTTTTCTTTATTAGGATTAGGAAATGATGTAACATCGAAAAAAGGTACAACGCTGAGTCCGAATAAGATAAAATAAACTGATATCCTGTCGAAATAAAAAAAAAAAAAATTTTAACAAAATAAATAAATAAATAAAAAACTTATGTATGATAAATAAAATAATACAAATATAGCTACTTACGGGTAACATAAATAAAATATATTAACAATCGGATGATTTTTCATTATGTGAAATGCGCAATAAATAAGAGATGTCAAAACTGTGATGAGGAGAATCAATGTGAGAAACTTTTGTAGCAAAGGCCAAAGTGATGCTGGAGTGCACCTTGATAAAATTTGACAAAGCAACGAATACACAAGCCTTCTTCCCAATATTGTCACAATAAATCCAACCAAATATGGATCAATCAAATAAAAATTCTGCAAAAAAAAAAAAAAAAAAAAAAAATCCATGAAATTCCGAATAGTGATCAACAAAAATTAATTTCGAGACAAAAACGAAAAAATAATAATAATAATATTTAAGGTTTTTACCATTGTGTATCTTGTATACGACTGAGGAAGCCACCACACTGATCTATACAAGTGTAAAAATTGTAAAAATGACGCTATCGTTGTGAACATGAACATGTACAACTCAAATACAATTGTACTCTCTTGAGGTATGTGAGGGATCGGAATGTGCTTTAGTGAAATTATTTTCGAACCTAATGCATCGTTTATTGAATTTATAGCGCACCTGAAAAGATCGATAATGGAAAATGCAAGGCTATTGCAAATTCGTATATACTTGCTAATCAGGAAAAAATTTATATTCACTTACTTTGACTTTAAGTAATCGTCCGAAACGGTATTCCCACCACCGACGAGAGATTTTCCTATCCCGGGTTTTCCAACGCTACGTTTACCACTTGGCATTCTTATCTAAAATAAGTTTAAAGTTAAAAATTAAAAACCGAAAAAAAAAAAAAAAAATTATGTATATATAATAGAATACACGCAGGCATTAATAAAAATTTTTCTTACTTGATTGTGATTTAGAAAAAAAAAAAAAAAAAAAAACCTGATGCCGCACAAATTTTTTTTTTTAATTGTTTTTATATTTTTTTTTTTTTTTTACATATTTATATATATAATTTTACATTTTATATATAAATATATAATTAAAAAATTTGTTTAAAAAAAACTTATAATAAAACACATTTAACTTTAACTTTTTTTTTTTTTTTTTTGGTTGTAAAAAGACATCTGTTCAACAGCTACTTAATATTACTGAATTGTTATAATCGTGACACTAGGTAACGGAGAAATTCGTCGATTTAATTTTCAACCAATCAAATTTTAGCATAAAAATGGCTGCCATCGATGATTCTTATGATCAGGTAATAAATAACGTTTTTAAACGGGCTTGACAAATTAAAAAAAATTTCCAACTCGTGAATGTATTATTATTTTTTTCTTTTTTTTATTCTTTTTTTTTTTTTTTTTAAAAACTAAATTCATTACTTTTAAAAGAATTAACACATTAATAACCTTTTTTTAATAATGACAGCTCGAAGATGGAGAAGAAAATGCTGAAGTTGAAATTCAAATGGGAACAACGGGAACGGGTAGAAAAAGAATTTTTTCTAAAGAACTCAGATGCATGATGTACGGATTCGGGGATGATCAAAATCCTTACACGGAAAGTGTTGACTTGTTGGAAGATTTAGTTATCGATTTCATAACTCAAATGGTAAAGTATTAAAAAAAAAAAAATGGAATTTTATGAGTTGCCGATTCGCAATTGAAAAAACAATTTAATTTCAGACACATAAAGCTATGGAAATAGGGAGGACGGGAAGAGTTCAAGTAGAAGATATAATTTTTTTAGTCAGAAAAGATGCCAGAAAATATGCCAGAGTCAAAGATTTACTAACAATGAATGAAGAACTCAAAAAAGCAAGAAAGGCATTCGACGAAGTCAAATTTGCTGTTGCTACAGACTAGCATATGGGGAACGAAGAGACCAGTTGCTCTGGAGAGGATCAATCCGATTACATAACTCACATTTTAAAAATTTGAAACCTCCGAAACAACTGGCTCACTTCATGATAACTATCGAGTGAATAAATTAAAATCCAAAATGGAAATCAAGTTTATAAATTTAGTTTTAAGTGATGGAAAAAGAAAATTATTTATATAAAAAAAGACTTACTTATTATCAATGTTTTAATTCTTTCTTTGTTTTGATTCCCCAACTGGTTGCATTCTTTTCTTGATCTTTCAGCGTGATGCCCACCGTTCCTAAATTTTCTCTAAATGAATCGCAAGATTTTAAAAGATTTCCTTTCAAAGTCTTGTCTTTCAATGCCAGTGCTTCTTTTCTCACTTCCTGTCTAAAATTTATTGCACTGTTGAGAATAAACTCCATTTTAATATCATCTTCTCCTTCTTGAGACTGAAACAATAATAAATATTTTCACTTGATAAATAATTTGTGATTTAAAAAAAAATGTAATGTAATTACCTGAAATAAATTTGTATATTGTACTAAACTTGTATTTATAATTATTGATTTAAATATATGTATACTTACTAAAGCTGTATCTAATTGAAAACCAAAAGATTTTAAAAGTCCTTCGACATAAGTCTTAACTGCAGCAACAGCACCTGGAGATCTGCTACTGGTCACTGTCACTTCTTCGTTCATCATTCTCACTGTATTTTTAGTCAAATTCATGAGACTGATGAGACATTGAGATGTATTAAAATCATCCATTAAACAATCTTTAATTACATTACTCATCTCTTCTAAATCCTAAAATATAAATTTTATCATAAAATTAATTTTTATGTTATATAATATTTTTATATATAATATTTTTTTTATGTTAAAAAAAAACGAAAGAAAAAAAAAACAATTTAGTTAGTCATACTTTCAAAATTATCGATTCTTCTACATTTCCTTTATACCAATTACTTTTTATGTATGAATTCGCATCCATTAAAAAATCTGAAAAAAGATTACATGTAGACACTGCCGTTTTCATTGATTCAGAAGAATAATGCAGAGCTGTAAGTGGCAATAAAATGTAAATATTAGCATCTATTATTTTAATAAAAAACAGTTTTTAAATTTTTTTTTAGCCAATGTTGCAATTATCCTTACCATTTCTATAGTGAGATTCGAAGCAAAACATTCGCATATGATCGGATGAATATGTTTTTAAAAATTCATCTATTGTTATAAAGTTATTTAAAGATTTTGACATTTTTTCATCATCAATCATTAGCTGACCTAAAATTAAAATATATATTATTAAATTATATATTAAATGAATTTAATATATTTTAATTTATAAAATAGTATCAAACCTGAGTGAAGCCAATAATTAACCCATTGATCACAATCGTGGTAACTACAACTTTGAGCTTCTTCATTTTCATGATGTGGAAATTTAAGATCAATACCTCCAGAATGCAAATCCATTTTAGAACCAAAAATTTCACTAGCCATGGCTGAACACTCAATGTGCCATCCAGGTCTTCCATTTCCCCATGGTGAATCCCAAAATGGCTCACCAGGTTTTGCTGCTTTCCACAAGGTAAAATCCAAGTATGATTTTTTACCAATCCTTACAGGATCGGAATTTTCTAAAGGAATGGGATTTAGTTTTCCATATTTTCCAAAACTTGCAGTATCAAAATAAACACATCCTGAAAAAAAAAATTTTAAAAATTACAAATGAAAATGATTTATGTTTAATATACAGATAAATAAATAGTTATAAATTTACTTACCTTCTTTAGAAACATAAGCTTGTCTCTTGTCTACTATTTTATAAATGAAATCTATAATATGAGGAATATGATCGGACACTCTTAAAACAAATGTCGGAGATAAAACATTTAAATCCTTCAAATTTTTAAAAAATTCCAATTCATATTTTTTTGCCAATGTTTTAAAATTTGTACTAAGTAAATTAGCTTTTTTAATTATTTTGTCATCTATATCTGTGATGCCTAGAGCAACAACTGGTCTGATGCCAAAGTTTTGTTCCAGAATTCTTCTGATAATATCAAATCTTACATATGTACTAAAAAAAAATATTATTAATCATTACATAAATTTTAAGAGCAATTAATTTTTCAATTTCATATTGTGTAAATTTCTTACTTTAAAGAAAATAAAATATATGATTTTTAATTAAAAAAATTTAAATTAATATAAATTAAATTTCCTGCTTGATTTTAAAAATTAGCTCACATGATAAATTGTGTTGCAATTAAAATAGCTCAACAATAATTGCTTACATTTTAAAATACAATAAGTAACATAAAACAAAATCAATAACTGCGATAGATAATTCTTTTGCATTGTAAAAAAAAAAAAAAGGAAAAGATTTATTTTCTATTGAATTTTATTAATGGTTAAAAAAAAAAAATTATATTAACCTTGCATGACCAACATGAGAACTGTTGTACACTGTAGGTCCACATAAATACCATTTGACAAAATTTTTATTTAATAAAATCAAAGGAACTTTTTCGTTTTTGATTTTGTTGTAAATTTTTATATCCGTTTCAAATCCTGCAGGTTTAATCCAATGATGATTTAGCCTAAATTTCAAAAAACCTTTTCTAGAATATTGATGAAGCTTGAAAAACCAAATCTTTGAATTTCGTTGAACATTCATGTTCGTTATATAACAAAGTAATGCAGGGAAAATTGTCGCGTTAATGAACACCAAATATAAATACACGGTATAGGACTTAAATTTTCGATATTTCAAAAATGCAATATTACGAAGAAGGAGAATTAGTTGATAAATCAGCATGTGGAGAAAAACGAGCTGATTTAAAAAAATGTTTATTAGAAAGTGATTGTTGCAAAAAGGTAATTTTTACACATAAAAAAAAAAAAAATTCACACATAACCTCAACAATTTTTTTTTTTTAATATTTCATTTATTATGAATTTTTCTTTTCTTTTTTTTTTTTGTAAAGCTTAAAAAAACCCCAAGACAATGTTTAAAAGAACCCGAAGGAATGGTACCTAATGAATGTTTTGCCCTAAGATTAGCTTTTTTTGAATGTAAAAGATCTCTTGTGAGTATCAAAATAATAGCATCTGTCTGTAAAGTTTTAAATTTATATTTAAAGAAAAAATCACCTAATGAAATTGCTTTAAAAAATTTTTTTTTATTTTAGATTGATATGAGAAGAAGGTTTAGAGGTGTAAGAAAATAAAATATACCTTAGTATAACTACACAATTGAGAAAAATTGTATAAAATATTTTAACATTAGTGTTATAAATGTCAAAGATTTTTTTCGTTTAAAAAGTCTGCAATGTTGTTTTTTTTTCGTCAGCCATTTTGTACCGAATTATTATAATAATATATAAAAGAATAATCATACTTTAGCGATTGTGTCATCAACTAAACAAAAAACCTTTTCCAAAACAACAGTTCACACTTTTAAACATTTTAAATGCAATAGATAATAATAAAATATTAATAATTATCAGTTTTCGAAATCGACAGAAAAATTTATTAATATCTATAACTCATTTATTTTTTTAAAAAACTCAAGAAAATGTGATTTTTACCAAAAAATAATTTGTAAAAAGCCTAAAGTTGAGTTTTTAGCTCTGAAAAGTTTTAAATTATAAATAAATTTAAATTATTTATACTTGTGATTGAAAAATATTAATAGTAAAATAGCGATAAGGATTCGATATTGTCACAATAATTAATAATTAATTATGTATATATTTATAGAAAAAATGTTTTAAACTTATTTATAAAAATAAATATAAATTTTTAAATTGTTTTAATAAGTGTTTTTACTTTTTCATTTAATAATTCATTGGATTTTCTTCTTACTTTTTATAAAATGTTTTATTTCAAAAAAAAACAAAAAATTAATCATTTACTTACGTCATCAAAGATGATAAAACAGTTCTTATAGAATTACATAAAAAATTATTGTTGATGGATTTTTCCTTATATATAAATATAAATACTTAAACATAATTAAAAGGTTGCAGTCGTCCTGTACAATCCTGTATAACCGCAAAGTCTTCCTCTTAAGGTTGGTACGAGTGTAGCCGCCGCTGACAAATCTTCCATAAAATGAGAACATTCGCAAAGAAGTAAATATATTTTATCACCGCTTGATAAAGATTTATGAAGAGTTATTCTTCTTAATCCAACAGATTGTGGTAAGTAACGGTAAAGCATTCTTGCTCCTTAACGAGAAAAAAAAATTCAATTTAAATTATTAAAACTCACTCCTCCTCCTCCTCATCATAAATTATTTATTTTTAAAAAAGGTACCCGTCCAGTAAAGCCAATTTTTTTCAAATTTTTCTCCATCGTCACCTTCGAACACTTTATAAACGGATATAATAAATCCGGTACTTTTCGTTTGCGGCCTCCTAAAACCTGGTTGAAGTGGAGGACGAGCAATGGTGGCAACTTCATTAAAAAGGTCCAGAGTATGATGAGCTATGTACCTTAAACTCTTCGGATCGAATTTTTGCAATGTCGATTGTCTTAATGATCGGAAGAATTCAACGGGATCGTGTTGATTCTTATTGACGACGTAAAATGATATAAACGGAAATTCCGCTGGAAAAATTATTAATAATAATAATATTAGCATTGCGTTCCAAAACAAACAACAAACAAGAGAATTTTTTTTTACAAATGTTAATAATTAACCGTTTTTTTCAATATTCGACAATAGCATTCCCTCAACGGCTGTTTTCGATTGTCCTATTTCTGCCAATAGTTCGCTAGCAGCTCCTTTTTGTTTTGAAAATGGTTTTGCCAATGGAGATTCCAAAAGTGGTTCGATGGGTTCCATCAACGACATTAAATGTATCATGACGCATTGTTTCGGATTATCTATTTCCAAAACGTTTAATTGTGATATTTGCATGTTAGAAATCGGCATCTGAATGCGACAAAAGAGAAAACTCTCATTAAAAAAACAAATAAAAAAAAAAAAATGAAACAAATGTAAATTGATCAAATTAATATTACCGAAAACTCACCGGTACTCCAGCGGGTAAAAACCTTTCCAAATTTTCTACTGGAATGATAAAACAATCTTTATCTAATGTAGCTAACGATATGGGTTGTTCAGATCGTACGGAACCATCGAAGAAATTTGTTTTTTGTACTTGAGAATTCCCGCCAAAATTATTTTCTTTCGTTTGTCCCTTGTTAAAACTTACCTGAAACAAAAAAAAAAAACAAAATTTATTTATTTATTAATAAATCGATTATAATAAACGTTAATTAAAAAATTAATTATTATTATTATTTATTAATCACGTGCGGATATTATAAAATTATTATTATTATTATTATTTATTTTTATTAATTTTTAAAAAATGTTAGTTAATTTAAAATAAAATTTTTTTTTGTTAGTAAATGAAAAAAAAAAAAAAAAATTGACAATATTATTATTATTATTATTATTATTTATTTATTTTTTTCGAAACATCAAAAAAATGTCGATTATTTATAAATAAATAAATAAATAAGAAAAAAAAAAATGGGTCGAAATACATAAATTTTTTCTATTTTTTTTTTTTTTTACGTCGATGCCAAAAATAAATTTTAAAAAGAATTTTTTTTTCTTCAGTTTTACTACCTTTACGCGTGGTGATAATAATAATAATAATAAATAAAAAAAAAAGAAAAAAAAATGTACACGTGCATTCCAGGTGTTTTCCAAGATGGGGGGGGGAGGGAGGAAGTGACTAACCTGTCTACTTGTTGGCGGTGGAGTATCAGGTATGCTATCACTTTGTCTTCTACGTAGTCCCGTATTATTTGAACTTCCGGTCATCCAATTTGTTTGTACGGGTTTATTCGATGACGTCTGTGTTTCCGGTTCTCTCTCGTACGAACCCTAGATCTCATAAAAAAACGTCTTTTTTTTTTTTTCAACTTGAAAAATTTCCTAGAGTAAAAAAACAAAAACTCAACGTGACCGTTAGAAAAAAAAAAAAAGAATTTAAAATAAATCGTGTTAACGAACTTTAAAATTTAAATTTTTTTTTTTTTTTTTTAAACAAATAAATTAATTAAATTACATTCATTAAAAAATAATAATAATAATATTTTAAAATGATAAAATGGCAAATTTATTAAAAAACAAATATGGCGGACGAAAAACACACACGAACGATAATAAATTATTTAATTCGTAATTTTATTTAAAAATAAAAATCAAACTTTTTTTTTTTTTTTTTTTTATACGTCGCATATAATAATAATAATAATAAATAAATAAATATGAGGGGGGGGGTCACGTGATTATTAACGCCATACATATTTTTTTTTTTTTTTTTTTTTTAATATTACATCAACAACAAAAAATCAAAAAGAAATTTTTTTTTGTTGTTTTAATAAAATTCAAAACATGTCAACGTCACAAAAAATTCATAACCAAAAAAAAGAAAAAAAAAATTAGTATAATTTAATTTAAATTAAATTAAATTAACATAATTAATTTTGAAAATAATTTTTTGTTTTGATTGGCATACATGTGTGTAAGTGTGTGTGTGTGCGTGCGTGTTTTGTTTTATAAAATCTCATATCGTTATGATAAAATTTAATTTGATATTATCATTTATTTAAAACGCATTTCCGTTTCCGTTTCTGTTTTTTAAAAAAAAATAATAATAATAATAAATTTATATATAATATTATTTTCGTTTCCCATAAAATTTTTATTTTCAATGACGCGTTATAAAAATATTATTATTATTATTATTAATTTAAAATTATTATATATGCATTCCGAGACCGTATCTCGTTATTATTATTATTCATCGTTGTTTATTAATAATAATAATAATAATAATCGTACATAAAATAAAATAAAAATAAAAAAACACAAGACGTACAAAAATGATAATGATAATATTTAAAACAAGGAGAGAAAAATAAAAAAAAAAAAAAAAATTTTTTTTATTTATTTATTTTAATAATTGTCAACTTTTAATAATGAGAATCGATGCCAATTTTAAATCAGACGATTTAAAAATATTTTTTTTTTTGTAAAATGTCAGTTTATTAGTTATTCCGAATGTGAATCTCCCCTTTACTCCCCCTACCCTACCCTACCCTCCCCTACCCCCCCTCCCGAAAAAGAAAAAAATGATAATTAAATTATAAAAACAAAATTTCTCGATTTGTTTGTTTGTTACTGTTATATTGCAAATTGTTTAAAATTTTTTAAAAATAAAAACCGTTTTTTACAATAATAATAATAATAATAATAAAACAAAATGGCGTTGTTTTTATAATTGTTTTTAACAAATGATTGAGCAAATAATGTTTTTCCATCATTTTGATTTGAAATTTTTCGTTTTTTTTTTTTTTTTTGTTTAATATTGTAAAGTGTTTTTGTATATAAAATTTTATAATGTGTTTTGATGAAAATTTATTTCAACATATCAAATTTTAAAAATAAAATTAGTTTGTTTTGTGCTTTTTTTTACATTAACTCACACAAACAACAACAACAACAACCACAACCAAAAAAATTTATGTAAAAGTTGTTAGTAAAGATTAAACACCACATTGTAATTATTAAAACAAACAAAAGAATTTTAAAAATTGTTAATTATTATTGTTAGTAAGAGATTAATCAACAAATTCATCCTTTTCATCATCATGAATCAAAGGAATGTATATTGTTAATCAAATAATTCCCAAATTTTTAATTTTTAAAAGAAAATTTAAAAAAAAAAAAACAAAAAATTTTTACCTGTTGAAGGCAATTACCAGTTGGACTAAGAAATATGTGTGTCCTATAATGATGTTCTTCCATAACAGTATATCCAGATTCCCGATTCCTCTTCCCACCGACACTTTTATTACTCCTGGAACGACCAACTGCTTTACCATAACTTCTTTCCTTCTCTCCTCCAAAATTTTTACGAAACATAATATTCATCTTGACTTTTTTTTATTATTAATCTACTACTTTGTTTTACATAAAAATAATAATTTTTTAAAACTTATTAAATGATGTCATTATTAAATTATTGTTTGTTCATCGTATAATATACTCTTTTCAACAACCAAAAATATTTTCATTAATACATAAACTTATTGAAAAAAAAATACAAACAAACTTGGGACATTTTTTTTAACTTTAATGTATATCTTCCACCATAGTAATTTTTCAAACGGATGATCTTTTACTGAACCGAACAAATAATCAAAAAAATAGCAATAATTATTGAATTAATCGATAGAATTACGTTCGAAAAGACTACAAATGTTATTTTTATAACTTAAAACTAATAAAATCGACGAAATGATATTAATATTAATAAAATTTAAAGTAAATAAATCATAATATCGTTACAACACTGCAACACAATTACAAATAATTGATATCGAAATTAAAATTAAATATGGTTGTAAAACACTTATAAATTCGAAATAATTAATTATTAACAAATAAGAAACGATTTTTACAACAAACAATTTTTCAAATGATTTTCTAAATTAGAAAAAAAACAAAAAAAAAAAAATTATAAAATGTATGCAGCAACCGTCGTGTTCGATTACAATCACAATTTTAACTTTTCAAAATTTATTTTTACGTAACGGCGACAAATTTCTCTTTGGAAAAATGATCGTCGTAGTTGTCGCCAAAAGAGATTAACATTGACTAGATGAACAAAAAAAAATTTTTATTTTTTTTTTTTATAAAATTAAAAATAACTTTCTTTGCAACGTGTAAGTAAATATTGGCATTTGCCCCGAAAAATCGAGAATGATTTATTCTTTTTTGTCTTTTCTTTTTTTTTTCTTCTGTGGTTCAATATTTCTACAAAGATATTTAATCGAATTTAAAATTAAAAATTTAACGAAAATTTATTTATTCGTTTATTTTTAATTAAACTCGAAAACAATTTCTTCATAGCTGGATTAAATTTATTTTATTTCGTTTAAATTTGATTTATCGTAGCCACAAATAAACAACAACAAAAAAACTTTTGATTAGTAATAAATGATTTTATATATAAAAAAACCGTTAAACTGATAAAATTTTTTCTTGACGTTTTTTATACATGTTTGGCACGATAATTAATTTTTTAAAATCAATCATTAATTTAATTTTATTAAAATAATTAAAAACAAAAATTAATAATTAATATAATAACGTGTGTATTAATATTACACAAGAGAAAAGGAAAAAAAAAAAAAAACTAACAAATTCAAGGACATTAAAAATAAATCAACTCATCAAATTTTTTTTTTTTAAATTTTAAATTTTAAATTTTAATGTTGTGAGCAAAACAAAACAAAAACGAAACGAAAAAAAAAAAAAAAATTTCTGTCAAATCATTTTAACGTCCGATTGATTGACAGAATTTTTTGACTTTGAGGTTATAAAAAAAAATTTTTTGTCCCCCCCCTCCCCTCCCCCGACTAAATTTATCTACTGAAAACTATTTTATAGTTCAATGGCAGTGATTTTGCTTTAGTCGATATTTATATATAAAAAAAACAAGCCCCCCAAAATATTCATTATCACGATAAAAATCCCTCTTCTCCCCTCCTGCCCTCCCCCTCCCCTTTTCCCTCTCTTAATTCAATTTTTAAATAATAATAATAATAATAATTATGTAATATTAACGACTAATTCTGACACGTTGAATTCAAGGGTAGAAAAATTAGAAAAAAAAAAAAAAAAGGAAAATTTTTCAACTTTTACTGTTCAACCCTTAAACAACTTAAAGTAATAATTAAATGGTATAAAATAAATAAGAAAAAAGAAAATGGAAAAATTAACAGGATCCGAATTCTTTCATCCACGATTTATATTTATGTACGTCCGAAGGAGAAACGCTGGGTTTACACTTGGCTAATGCATCGATAAAATCATCCATTGTAACGGGTAAATCCACATCTTCTTTTTTTATTTGTTTTATTTCTTCTGGACTTCTTCCCGTTATTTTCCTTCTCATCGACATTAAAGCCGCATCCCTTGGATTCGTATATATCGTTATTTAACTCATTTTTTCGGATAACGGTTATCGTAAATTTAATATTAATAATAATTACCTGCATAAATTTGTTATGTCCGAACCCGTGTATCCTTTTAATTTGTCTGCGATAACGTTTGTTTCCAGTTCGGGATCTACTATTACACCCTGTAGGCAAAGTTTTATAAGTTCCGAACGTGTTTCATCTAAACAATAACAAACAAAATTTACGTTTACAAAAACAAAAACAAAACCCGGGAAATTTGATCAACAACAACAACAACCCAAAACTTATTTTCTTACCGTCCGGCATGGGAATGTAAACTCTTTTTTCAAATCTTCTCCTGAATGCATCGTCTATATCCCACGGATGATTGGTGGCACCTAAAACCATGATAACCTTATCATCTGATGATATATTAGAAGTGAGACCATCCATTTGAATCAATAACTCTGCTTTGAATCTTCTAGAAGCTTCGTGTTCGGAATCGGTACCTCTTTGAGAACAAAGAGCATCTAATTCGTCAATGAATATAGTACTCGGAGAATAAAATCGTGCCTGAAAAATTTTTTGTTTTTTGTTTCTGTTTCCGCTCCGAATGAAAATTATTTAAAAAATTATACCGGAAGTTATAAAAATTTACCATTTCGAATAATAATCTCACTAATTTTTCCGATTCTCCTCGGTATTTAGACGTGATCGTGGATGAAGAAACGTTGAAAAATGTCGTGCCGCATTCCGTTGCCACGGCTTTGGCAAGCATCGTTTTTCCGGTTCCGGGAGGACCCACCATGAGCACACCTTTCCACGGTCTTCTGATCCCTTTGAAAAAATCTGGCATGAGAACGGGAAGAACCATGGCTTCTTGCAAAAGTGCTTTTGCCTCCGACAATCCCGCAACTCTATTCCACTTAACGTTTGGCTTTCGCAGAATGATGTCTTTTTCTAATATTTCAACGAGGTGACTTTCGAAACCGTTTCCGTTGAAAACTTTTTCGTCTTCCGCGGGTCCATCTTCCGGTGAGTTCATCGTATTGAAATCTTGTATTATTTTTTTAACGTTTCCCGTTCTTCCCATCGTGTTGTTTTGATTTTGCATCATGAGTCGATTTTTAGGAGTTTTCGACGTCCTTTCAACGGACCGGGATTTCCTCGACGATACGATATTGGGTTGAGAGAGTCGTCCCCTCACGCCGATCGCTGGAAGAGTTGGTTGTATTTCCGGATCTCGTCTTCTTAACGATTGAATCCATCGATCGTTCGTCACGGATTTTTTACCTGCATCCGAATCATCTTTTCTGCTTTGATACGGATATTCTAAAATCACAAAATTATTTACATAATCGATTCTCACACTCGAAACACCAAATACAAATAATAATAATAATAATAATAATAATAATACCGTGAAAACTATTATTATTAACATTAGTCGTGTTATTATTATGCTCGGGTTTGACGGGCGAAGGTTTCGAATTGTTTTTATGTCCACTTCTTCTATTACTGTTGGGTGCTTTTGTAGGCCTGTGTGTTGTGGTAATTTTAGTAAATGCAAATGGCGAAAACGGATCTAAAACCAGAGAATTCATCATTCTAGTCATTGGACCCATCGATGCGTGTTGTGTTGAAGTACTAAAACAAACAAACGAGCAAACAAACAAATTAATAAAACAACTTTTGAAAAAAAAGGAAAAATAAATGTTTATAAAAAACTCACTTAAAAAAAGGATCGTTAAGAAAATTATCAACGAATCCACCGAAAATATCCATTTTTTTTTTTCTCTCTCTTTTATTTATACTTTTTGACGATATTTATAAATATATTAACGACAAATATTGTTTATTATTATTAAAAAATTTCAACAAAAAAAAAATAAAATAAAAATCAACAAAGATTTTAAACAAGTTTATAAACCATAACAAGCAACAAAAAAAAAAAAAAAAAAAAATTTTTTTATATATATATATATATTGTAAAATTACCAACTAAAGATTGATTAGTAATATACATATATATATATTAATTCAAACGGTTGCTCGGCAACAAACAATTGTCTAATCCCACGTTTTATTATTTTTTTAAAAATAAAATTCCGCTCTTTTATTCAAAATAACCATTTTTCGTTCGAAATATTTAAACAAAGCCAAAATTTTACTATAACAATAAATAAATAAATAAATAAAGTCAAACGTTTTCCCCATCATCGTTTTAAATCATTAACAGTGAAAAATATAATAATAATAATAATAATAATAATAATAATAATAATAATAATAATAATAATAATAATAATAATGATAATAATTTGAATAAAGGCCGTACAAAAGAAAAAAGAAAAAATTTAATTTGTGATAAATAAATAATTAATATGGCCTTAACACTCACTTATCATCGAAAACTTCCTTTTTGTAATTTAAAAGTTAATTTTAACGTCAACAAATTTTAAACGGATTCCATAGCGAAATATTAAATGATGATGATAATAATAATAATAATAATAAATCTTACCTGCATTTCATTTATTACAAAACTTTTGTTATTGAAATGAGAAAAAAAAAATTAATTAATTAATTAAATAAATAAATAAAAACTGGGAGAAAAATATCAACAGACAGCGCGCAGCCACATTGAATTCATCGACACTTTATTTCACTTCATTTTTTTTTTTTTTTTTAAATTTTAAATTTAAACAAATAATTTCAAATCGTTCGTTCGGGAAAAAAATGAAAAAGAAAACGAAAAAAAAAGGTATGGGCATTTGCGGGGGGGGGGGAGGTTGTTGCTGTCGTTTGTTTGTTTGTTTGTTTGTTTGTTTCTTTCTTTTCCCTTGACCTTGAATAAATAATTTCTTCCATTTTTCGTATGTAATTATATTAATATGGAGCGTGTACTTTACCAGTAAGGGTTTGAGGATTCCAAAAGTATGGACGGCGAATGATACGAACGCAAATACGATCCGATGGGTAAAGTTTGAGTGACTTCAAATTCTACTTCCACGTCTCTGTCCCCTGAATTGTCATTCGGTGATCGTCCATCATTATTCATTCTCGCCGTGTAAATTCGCGAATCCCTCAGCATTTATTATAAGAAAAATAATTATTTTATTGTGTTTTCCCACCGTTTTAAAATCGAACGCATGCGCACTAATCGTTCATTAACGGCCGAAGCTACGGCTTAACTAACCGGACGATATTGAGTTTCTTATGGTCAAAATAAAATGGAGGGAGGGGGGGGGTTTGTTATGGAAACAGAACGTTTTTTTCCTCGAGAGATAGTTTCTGGTCAGTTTGAAGGTCTTTAAGACAGTGTCATGGTAAAAATAAATCAGCAATACTCCATCCTCTCGTGTATGAATCCCTTAAATATTTTTTCCATTATTTTTATATATATTGATAATTATCGTAAAAAAAAAAAAAGGGGGGGAGGGGCACCCGGAAATATTTCCTTGTTCAATTATCCCTTTCCCCACCTTCCCACCCCCCACTCGTAATTTTCACAAAAACCAAAAAAAAAAAAAAAAAAAAACCCGAAACCGGAAATAATAAGTCGAAGAACCAAACGATATTAACAATAATCACTACATTTCATGCCACGTTAAATAAAATTTTTCGAAAAATTCCTTTGTGTAAAAAATAAATAAATGAAAAAAAAACAACGTTTTTCTCTGCTGTTGGGGGGACGAGAGGGGGGGGGGAAGGGGGGAGGGGAAAACAAAGGGAAATATGAAAAAAGCACGTTGTTCGGGTTTGGTAAAAGAAAAAATTATTGTTAATTATAATAATTACGTTAGATATCATTCGGGAAAATTAGTCACAGGAATTTTTCTTTTTCTTTTTTTTTGGGGGAGGAGGGGAGGGGAAAATAATTTAAAAAAAAAAAAAAGAAATTTAGATAGAAGAATAGGGAAAAAAATACAAAATCACGAACGTAATGCAAATTATTTGTTTAAGTGAGTAACTTTTTTCTTTTTTCCACGCATTTTCCTGTATACGTAAATGTGTGTGCGTGTGCGTGTGAATTTTGAAATGATAATGATAATTAATTAATTATAGCAAAATTATCTGTGAATAAAAACGAGTTTTTACAACTTCACACGAAAATGATTATCCATATAAATAAAAAAAAAAAACAAAAACTAAAAACCCATGAGAAACAAACATTTAAAATTTTTAAACTCTTTTCCATGAGAAATATTCGTCTTAAAAAAAATTTTCCACAGATAAAATATATACATAATAATAATAATTTTCCTCATTTCCTATTACATTCATTTAAATTAAAATTGACTTTGACTTTCATTTAATGTCATCAATTTTTCAATATCTTATTATTGTTATAAAAACAACAATTGATTTTGAATAAATCAAATGGGATAATGTTAATAATAATAATAATAATAATAATTGAATTTTGATTTTAACGCCCACATAAAATAATCAATTCATATAAATTCAATTTAACCTTTAACGAAAACAAATTTCCCCCCCCTCCCCCAATTTCATTTTAAATTATTAAAATTTAATTTTATATAAATGGTTGTGGTGTCGTAATCCCAATATTTTTTTTTTCTGAATTTAGAAGAATTTTGTTTAAAATCCTTTGTTTCTTATTCCCCCCCCCCAATCCATCCCTTTTCCCCCCACATTTAATCCCCGTTATTATTATCATCATCATCAACGAATTCAATGTAATTCAAAAAGTGTTACTTTTTTAAGGTTGATGATTAACACACTTTGCATCGTTTACAAATAGTTTGGGAAATAATCGTTAGAGGTCGTTTCGGAAAAACCGGAAAAGGGGATAAAAATATTTGATATCTCGTGCGACAATTTACAAAAAAAAAATTATTTCCCGCGAAAATTTAAATATGACAAAAAAAAAAAAAAAAAAAAAAAGAAAAACATAAAAAAAAAAATAATTTTACCTTATTAATGGAAGAAATGGAGTTCTCAGGAAGATTTCCTCGTGAGTATGAATGGCGGTATCTTCTCCTCTCATCTTTTACGATTGTAAAATCCTTTTTGAAGAAAAAACAAAACTGAAAATAAAAACACGTGAAAGAAATTTTATTAAAAAAAAAAAAAAAAAAAAAAAAATATTTAAAAAAAAAAAAAAAAAGTAAAAATGAATAATTTTCCACCCGGGAGATTTTGAAAACAGGCATGTGAAAAACTCACCCGTAGGTAGATATAAGGTGGTAAATATTTAATAAACGAACGTATTTGATTAACACGGCTCGGTTACTTTTACTCTATGACTTACTTTTACTTATGTCCGAACAACAACAACAACAACAAACCGACTGCCCAGCAAGTCTGCGCCAGACGGACAAAGGCCAACCAGTCGGAAAATTTAGGTCGAATATTAGCAATTGTTTTCATAATATACTTTTTTTTTTTTTTTTTCTAATTTTAAAAAGCTAAAGGGGAAAAGGGTTACAACAAACGTATGGGGAGTATGGGGTTAACCGTAAAGGGTCATCAAGCTTCAATATGCGGAAGTTTATCCGGAAACTTTTCCCTCATCTACCCCCCTCCCCCTAACTACCACAACTTATTCCCATTGTATAAAAACGACGATTGTATATACGTATAAACATTAGTTTTTGATTGATGGACACAATTAGGACTGCCCCCCTCCTCCCCACCCAATACAAAATAAATGAAAAGATTTTAAATATTAATAGAATTAATGCATAAAAAATTACGTTGACGAAAATTAATTAAATTTCTTATAGTTTTATTTATATAATAAAATAACGATGAACCTAATTTGATTTTCAGGTACGAAATATTTCTTTTTTTTTTTTTTTTTTTTTAACCGTAATTTTCCGTGATTGTGCCAGATTTTTTCCCCCTTAACTATTTTCTTTATTTGTTTCATTTTTTGCGATTACGAACATGATATCACGCATTATCGTGTAAAAAATTTCTTTAAAATTATGTCACGCGTGTTTTCACGTATACTAATAATTATAATTTATACTCAAACAAAAAACAACCCTTAAACCTATGAATTTTTTTAATTTTAACAACAAAAAAGAATAATGATGATGAAATAACGATTTTAATAGAATTTATCAAGTAAAAACATTCGCGAATGATTGACTTGTAAAAAAAATTATGTTAATAATAAATGGATGTAGGGGATAATCGATATAAATAAAAAATTATAAAGTAACGAAAAAAATGACCAATAATAAGTATAAAATAATTAAAATAACCAGGTTTTATTTTTAAACGTGTTACTTTTTTTTTTTTTTTTAAAAGTAAATCAGGTCAAAAAGTTAGCACGACTCCTAACCTCACCTATTCCCTCTCCCCCAAAAAAAAAATAAAGAAAATTTAATATCTGACCCGAATGCATAAGAAATCCATTATTTTAACTTTTTGTGTTAAATTAAAGGGGAGAGACAGAGAGAGAGAGAAAGAGAGAGAGAGAGAGAGAGAGAGAGAGAAAAACGTTAAAAATTCACATTAGAAATTAGAAATCATTTCACGTATTTCGACACCGACATTTTTTCTCTCTCTCTTTTTTTTTAAATCAAAATTTATTATTATTATTATTACCGTCGTTATCATTATTACTAACATTTAAAATAAAATTCGAAAAAAATATATGTGTACCTATTTAAATTTTCGAGTGAAAACAAAAACAAATATAAAATGAAAGTGAACATAAATAATAATAATAATAAAACATTCGTTAGTCGAGTTGTAACACACAAATGATTTCAGGTAATAAAAAATAAAATTACAAAATTGAATGAATTCTTTTTTTTTTTTTTTCCCCCCAATTCGACACGCTTTTTGAAATTCAATAATAATGATAATAGTAATAATAATAATAATAATAATAATAATAATAATAATAATAATAATAAACGATTTCGAAAAACAAAAAAAAAAAAAAAAATTTCATTGAAAGTTCGAAAAAGTAATAAATTAATTAAAAAAAAAAAAAAACTGACAATTTAAAATGTGTAAATTTAATCTAAGATGAAACAAATTAAAATGAAAAACATACGGGTGGAAAAGGGCTTTTAACAAATAAAAATATTATATATATACACTTTTAAAAAAAAAAAAATTTCGCGCCAAAATATGACCGGAAATGATTTGTCTTTTTTTTTCCTTTTTAAATAACAAATTTACGCGTTAAATACGTTAATAATTTTTTTTCAAACATTTTTTTCATTTAACGTAAAAAAAATTTTTTTTATATATTAACAATTTTTTGTTTTTGGAGGGGGGGAGAGGAAAAGGGGGGATGTTAATTAATTATTGATTGATTATTAGGAATCGTGAAAATAATTTTTTCCGACGAAAAAAAAAAAAAAAAAAAAAAACGGGAAAACATTTTGATGTTCCGGGTTTGTTTTGTTTTCAAAAGTTACTTCCCTAATTAGGGAACCCTCTCCCCCCCCCTCCCCTTAATAATTTTTCATATATTTTCCTTCCTGGTTTTTTTTTACGCGAACAAAAAAAAAAAAAAAATTAAAGTTGGGGTGACGCAAATCATTTTGTTTTTTTTTTTTTTTTATTATTATTTTCATTTCATTTATCATTATTATTATTATTATTTTCACTTAATAGATTCGTATAAATTCGATTGAAAAACATCCGATGACGCAAAAATTTTACCCAAAATAATTTTAAAACCTATTAATTACCCCCCCCCAAAAAAAAAAGTTTTTTTATTTTTAAAATTACGAAATTCGAGTCAATTGAAAAAAAAAAAAAAATTTTTTTAATAATAAATAATTAACGAGCGCTTTTACGCCGCCATTACGAATCCTATTTTCTCTTTTCTTTGCTAATAAATATTTTTTTTTTTTTGTAAAATCTTTAAAATTTAATAATGGCCGACCGATAAATTTTATTTCAAGTACGAGAATTGTCAGCTATAAATCATTACAAATCAAAAATGAGCGACTAATCGAACACATTTCGCATTGATAAATTTAAAAAAACGAAAATTAAATTTTCTTCTGCTCGAAAAATTTCGTTAAAATAAATTAAAAACTTACTTTTAATGTATAAATCATCGAAAATTATAATAATTAACTCTACGACAACAAAGACATTTTTATAATAATAAAATAAAATAAATTAAATTAATTTCAATTTATAATTATTCGTTTGAAACGAAAAAAAAACAAAAAAAGAAAACCGGAAATCCACGCGACGTTCCGGAACGCGTTCAACGGTTTTTTTTTACATACTCTGCCATCTATCGGTATTTTCATAAACTATGTTTTCATTTAACGTTTCCTACATCGTCCGATGTCTTTAACAATCTTTTAAGAACTTTTTTTTTTTATTGTTTCGAACCATTAATTTGAAAATGACTAATTTCGTATGAATATTAATAAATAAAAAAAAAAAATAAAAAAAAACTCGATTTTACGTGGCTGCAATTCGACTCAACCCTAACAATCACAAACAAACAGTTACAAACAAAAACAACAACAACAACAAACAAAAACAAAAAAATTTTCTTTTTATTGTTTGTTGTTGTGCACACGAATCGACGTGCAAAATGATTTTAAAATTTATTATATCTGACATGACACAAGAAGGAAATTCTTAAGAAAACCGCCATGATTACAAAATAATAATAATAATAATAATAATAAATATTTAAACGAAATCAATCGATAAACTCTCATTCTTTCTTCCCCGAGAGAAAATTAATAGACAAAAAAAATTCGATTGCAAATTTTAATTACAAAAAAATCATACATCATCCTACTCTTCCTGGCCTCGACAACAAAAAAATTAATAATAATAATAATAATAATAATGGTAGTGAAAAAAAAAAAAAAGTTTTTAACAGGTCAACGCGGCGGTGACTCTTTCTTTCTTTCTTTCTTTCTTTCCCTTCTTCTTTTAAATAATTCTTACTAATTTCGAGAAAAAAAAAATTCTATTGGGCATGTGTTCTTGATTTTTTTCGATAAAAAAATTATGACGTACATGGTCAGAGGGAATATTATTATTATTATTATTAAGCATATACCGTAAAACGCCGGTCGGTCACCGCGGTCAGATTTTGTTTCTCCTTCAAAAAAAAAAAAAAAAAAAAAAGGAAAAAAATTTAATTTATTTAAACACGCACGTTGTGGTCGAATACACACTCGCACACAAATTTTCTTTTCAAATTATTTAACCGAAAAGGAACCGGGATAAGGGACATCATAACCTGCTACAAAATTCCCAAAAAAATGGGATTAAAACTTCTAAAACGGGTAAGTAAAACCTAATCATTATTATTATTATTATTATCGAGTAGAAATAGTTTTTAAAAAAAAAGTTTTCTTCCCTTCTTCTTCCCTTTTTATTAAAAAAAAAAAAAAAAAAAACAGGAAATGAACACTACATATTTTGAATAGAATTCTGGAAATGACAATTGGCAGGGATTCCCCTCCTTTTTTTTTTAAATTCCAAAAATAAATATTTCTCTTCTGCTTCTTATTCTTATTAAAAAGTTTACTTGCTCGTTTTTTTTTTTTTTTTTAATTTAATTTTTAAAAACCGGAAAGGAACCATTATTTAAAAAAAAAATTTAAAAAAAATTATCTATGTATCGCGTTTGCGCAAAAATTTGTTGTAAAAAAAAAAAAAAAATTAAACATTTCTAATAGTTTTTTTTTCTTTCTCTTTTTTGAGTTCTACGACATTTTCTATCACGAAAAAAAAAAAAAAATCTTTTTTGCTTTTAGTTATTTCTTCATGGTTACCATAAATCGATAGATAGTCTCGCGAGTAAAAAATAAAAAGAATTTGTTCCATTTATCTTTTTTTTTAATAAGGGATTTGGGGCAATGGGACGATTTGTTTTTTAGTTTGTAGTCGTTTGTAGTTTTTAGTTTTTTATAAAGTGTTTACAACCATTTTTACTTTATTGTCAATTTTTAAACAAATGCCAAAATTATTATTATTATTTTGAATGTGTTTTTTACATATTTTTTTTGATAAATATGTCGTGATGCCTTTAAGAGTGAGTATTTACTTTAACGGTTTTTATTATTATTATTATTATTATTATTATTATTTTATATGTTATTTTTAATTATTAATTGATTGTGAGTGTGACGAAATGACAGTTTGTCAATTTTTTTTTGTTATTTACGACTTTACGTACAAAAAATTGTTTTTATTGTTTATCGGTTTTTTTTTTTATTGCTTTAAAAGTTTAAACATTTTTTTTTATTCTTTATTCTATTTGAATTTCGGTTTTCCCAAGGCCCCCGGTAAAAAAAAAACAAAAAGAAAAATTTAAAGCGAAAGGCAAAAAAAAAAAAAAAAAAAAAAGGGAAAAAAGAAAACGCGAAAATTATTACTTCGTAACATGCTAATCGAATTTTTTTTTTTTAGCTTTTTAGAGTAAAAAAACGAAAAAGAACAAAATTCTAGAAAGAATTTTTTTTTATTATTTAACCGTATTTAATTTAATTTAACGGATTTAATAATTAAATTTTTTTTTTTTTTTTTTTTTTTTTTTTTTTAAGGGGGGGCCTTTGCAAATGAACAAAAAAAAAATTTTTTTTCCTTCTTATTCTTATTCTTATAAGTTCATCCGAGGTCGACAAAAATTTTTTTTTTTTTGGAAAACCCTGACACGAGTTGGCACAATATTTAAAATATTTAATAATAATAATAATAATAATAATAATAATAATAATAATAATAATAATAATAATAATAACGTAACTATTTTTTTTTTTTTAAATTAATTAAAGGACAGTTAATAACGTTAATAATAATTAAATTAAAATTAATAAAATTAATAAATCGCCTAAAGTTATCCTTCACCGACAGTATAAAAAAAAAAAAAAATTAATAATTTTTAACGAGTTATTAATTAATAAATAAATAAATATTATGTACGTGTAACCGTTTTTTCCTTTTTTTTTTTTTTTAATTAAATACGAACGACAGTAAAAAATTCTGTTGTTGCTGTCGAAGAACATTTAAAAGTTATTAACTTATATTTTTAAAACTTTATTATTATTATTATTACATTTAAACGTTTCCCCCTACCCTTACCTCCCCTCCCACCGGAGTTAATTTCGTGTTTCTTACATTTTTTTCTCGCTTTGTAATTACCGCCCCCCCCCCTTTTCCTCCTCTCCTTCTCCCCACTTTAAACAATCCCTTTAACGATTTTAATAATTTGGTTTTTTTTTTTCGTTTCAGGAATTAAACATTATTAAATCCATTTCCATGTGAATATAAACGTAGAATGAATCGTATCGAAAATGATAATAATAATGATCATACCGGAGTAAGTAATTTAGGAAAAACCCCCCCCCCTCCCTGGAAAAACAAAATTTTTTTATATAAAAATCATTAATCTCGTTACAGAAAGGTAAAAAAAAACCAATTTGCCTTTTTTGTTTTCCCAACCACAACGACGACAACGACGATAAGAAGAAAAACTCTTACGTCACACCGAAGGAAACACCAAATGACGAAATGGAAAAATTAATTGGGAAAAAAACGAGAGATAATAAAACCTTTTCGAAACCTTTTCCGGATAGAGTTGAGAATAGAAAAAAATTAATCAAAGAAAATGTTTGGTTGAAAAAAAGATACGAAGCGAGAATTTTACGTAGGAGAATGAAAGAACCCGTGAAAAATTTAAAAACTTTACTTTTGACACCCGCGGGGGGTAAGTATTTTAACGGTTTTTCTCCCTCCCCCCCTTCCCCCCACTGCCCACTGCCCCCTCCCCCACACCGATATGATGGGGTACTAGTTCACGAGGATTTCTCACTTTTAACCTTTTTAACTTTTTTAACTTTTTTTTTTCACTTTCTAGTTTTAAAATAAGAGAGAGAGAGAGAGAGAGAGAAAGAGAGAGAGAGAGAGAGAGAGAGAGAGAGATTAAATATCGATTTTTAATTTTTGCACGAAACACACAAAATGTTAATGTAAAAATTTAATTTCAGTGTCCGCGTATTAGTCCGACCATTAAAACGGCCGACCGACCGGCCAAACCGAACCGTTCGATCAAAACCGTTCGACCGAACGTTTTTTCGTTTAAAAAAATTTGTTTGTTTTTTGTTTTTGATTTTAGTGCCGGTTAAAAAAGATGAAAAAAATGAAAAAAATATTTTGTTACCTTCTCTATACGAAGTTTTGGAAACTCTAAAAGATGCTTGGCCGCCTCATCAACCTATACAAAAAAATTTCAATTTATTTAAGTAAGTTATTTATTATTATTATTACTATTAATTTAATTAATTTTTTTTCTTACGTCATAAAAATAATTTTATATATATATAAAACGTTAGGGGTGAAAAATTTAGTTTAAAAAAATTTTAACATTTAGTACCTAACCATACCTATTTATTATTATTATTATTATTATTTCTATGCGGGTTTTTTGGTTGTTGTTGTTGTCGTCGTCGTGATGTATTATTAAAATACAATAAATTTTTCCTTTTTTTTTTTAATTATATAACTTTGAAAAGGGTTTGGGGGGAGCAGGGAGGTGAGGGGTGAAGGGGGAAGAATTTTTTTTTTTTTTTTTTTTACGTGCGGGTTTAAGTTTTTCATTTCCTTTTTGAAAATAATTCATTTTTTTTTTTTTTTTTTGAATTTATGAATAAATTTAAATTTTATTACATATAAGAAAACGTTAAATAATAATAATAAAAAAGCAAAAATTTGACTCGAACCCCCTTCTTCGACCCCCCCCCCAAAAAAAAAAAGAAAACGCAAGAAAGGACGAAAAAAAAAATAAATAATAATAATAATAATTCATTATTATAAATTCATTAATCATAAATTCCGCCATGTTTTTTTTTTTTTTTTTTAATTTTTTCGTGTTTTCTTTGTACTTTAATTTTTTTAAATTAATTATTATATATTATTAATTAATAAAAAGTTACAAAATATATTAAATAATAAATAAATAAATGGGTACTAAGGCGTAAAAGTTAAATTTTCAATTGTTTTGACATTGAAATTCAAAATTTAAATTTTCCCCGGGTTTTTCATTACCAAAAATTATGCTTATAACCGTAATTTTCTTTTCCGATGATTACCGTGATGATGATGATTATAGATAATAATAATAATAATAATGATAATAATAAAATTAAAATTTTACGTAATAACCTTGCGAAACGTGCAATTAAAATTTATAAATGTGTGTAATATTTAATAACCGTATTATTTCTACCGTTAAAAAGAAGTTATCAAATTTTTTTTAAAAAACAAAATCACGTCTGCCAATGTCTGAAACATCTAATAACCTCCATTTTATTTCAAAGTTAAAAAAAAAAAAATTCAACCGGAAATAACAAAATTATCCATCCGTCCATCCATCCATCCATTTATTTATTATTCGTACCTTAAAAATTTTTTTTTTTTTTTTTTAATGTTGTTTCCGATATTTGTACTCGAACATATTTTTTTAAAAAAAAAAAAAAAAATTATAATTTAATTTATTTAATACGTTTTATTTTATTTTCGGTAAGTTTTTAGTAAACTTTACAATATAATTCCCCCACGCAAATATTTGATGAGACATATTGAATAAATCAATTAGATGAGTTTAATGAGTCCGTTGTCCTATTATTATTTAAAAAACTCGTCATATTTATATTAAACTAATTTACTTTTTTTTTTTTACCCCTCCCCCCTTCCCCCTCCCCCGAAAATTAATTTACGTACGGGATAACGATATATAATCATTGTCAAATGTTAAAAATTTTTTTTTTTTTGGGTTAACAAAGGTATGAAAAGAAGGCGTGCCAACATCTGCCAATAAAAAAAAAAAAAAAACAAATTTTTTTTTCGCATACGAATGTTAATCAGGAAATAACAACAACAACAACAACAAAAAATTGATAAAACGTTTAAATTTGAAATTCGTTTGTTACTTTTTTTTTTTTTTTTGTTATTTGGGTGAGTTAAAATGTTTGTTTATTTGCAACAACAACAACAACAACAATCGGATTAAAATTTTGAATAGCTTTTGGGTCACGAAATTTTTTTTTGTTTTTTTTTTTGTTAAATAAAGTTAATTTGCAAACTCTTAATAAAAGTTTAAATAATTAATAAACTAAAACTTTTTTAAATTTACATGCATTATAAATTTTTTTTTTTTGGGGGGGAGGGAGTGGGGGGGTTTAAAATTTAAAAAAAGGGTTTGCACGGGTTAAATTTAAAAAAAAAAAAAACGCATTTACCGTAATTTTGGTTTTAAAATATTCCATTAAAATAATAAAAATATATAATTTAGATAATTTTCATGAGTTTTTTACGCAAGTGAAAATTTAAAGAAATGAATTAATACGGTTTTGATTTCAGACGACAACAACAAGAACAACAAAAACCGATAAAACAAAACAACAACATGTTTTTGTCAAAGACGAAAATGAAAGAAGAAATTTATTTGCAATTTCCATCTCCGTTAATTAACAGAAGGTATTCGATGCCGGAAGAACTGATGAGAAAATACAATATATTAAAAGAAAAAACATCGGATGAAAGCGAGGCGAATAAAACGGAAGCTACGGAAGCCACAACATCCTCGTCAACATCGTCCTCGGCAACCGAAGAAACGATACGAAGGAAACCGTCCAAAGTAACGGGTACCGGTTTGGGAAAATCGGATTCACTTGGAAATATTAAAATGACAAGACTGCAAGAAGAGAGAGGGAGAGATGTTAAAATAGACTCAAAGACTACAACCGAGTCGATAACAATAATAGAAACACCAAAGAGAGTAACGCAGACTGATTATTATAGCCAAGGTAAAAGTATAATTAAAGTTAAAAATACGAAAAATAATTCGACGGTTAAAGTGTGCATGTGTCTGAAAGAAAAAATGAGTTCAACAACTCCATCCGGTAGAGATGAATCGAATGAAGATAGTGGAACTAGCGATTCGATAGCATCTTCATCTCCGGTACAGTTACCGAAAAGAGAAATATCCTCAGATAACTTATCATCCGAATCTGATTATATCGTTTGCACGTGCAGAGATATAACGAGTTCAAAAGACACGAGCACGGATATATTTTATTCGGGAAAATCGACTCTAAGTCAAACCGTAAGTGAAAAAAGTTATTCAACTCAGGACAGCACGATTAGTTGTAGATCTGTTTCGACAAGGGGTAGCACACCGCCGAGCGATTATTCAATATCGACTACTTCGGATGCTGGAAAAAAAAGTGCCAAAGACTCTACGACCTCTGATTATTCTCCCGAAACTCCAAGACACAACTCGAACAGAAAAAGTAAAAAAAGATATCATCGCGAAGAACATAAAAAATTCTGTCCGAAATATTACGAAAATAAAAACAACAACAACAACAGCAACAATACCAAAAACTCAAGTTTACAACATTCTTCGGAAAATAATAAAAAAGAAAAAAAATTTTGTGGCACTCATACCAATAAAAAAAAAGAAAATGATTTGTCTCGGCAAATAATAGATGCAAAAAGAGAATTCGAAGCATTGCATGGTCCTATAAAACAAGATGATGTTTTAGAAATGACCGAAAAACAAAATGAAAATGAAACAGATGAAAAAAAAGATGATGAAAAAGAAAAAGAAGGAGAAAAAGAAGAAGAAGAAGAAAAAGAAAAAGGAGAAGAAGAAGAAGAAAAAGACAAAGAGGAGAATGATGAGAAGCAAGAAGGGGACAAAACAGATGGAGATGAGGATGCTGATGTGGAAGAACATAATCAATACATTTGGACCAGATTAAATCAAGATGAACTGTATATGATGCAACAACTTCGAAATCATAATTTTTTTGAAAAAGGTTTTAGCATACCGATCGAGTGCAATGAAGATTTTTGTGAAGTAACCGATGTTATAACGAGCATATGTAACGAACCTGACGACTCGAACGAAAGCATCATGATACCCCGTTATTCGGCTCTTCCACGAACCCTATCAATGTTAGTTAATACTTCTTCCGCTGACAACAGCATGCAAAATTCGGATTCGGATAGCCAAAGTTTAGCCGACAGTTTGGAGGATCAACCGACGACGCACATTCATAAATTTTATTTCGATACGAAAAACGAATCGAAACCGGTGAGAGGAGATGTGAACGTGGTCCAAGAAACGAGAAAAGAGAAAAAAAGAGTTTTCCCGAAAGGCAAAGCGTTTTTTGTCAGTATTACAAGTCCGTGTGGTGAAGTTGAAATGTTGGAAGGTATCAAACAAATACCTCAACCCCCGGAAAAAATAAAAAATCAAATATTCGAAAGGCATTTAAGTTTATGCGCGAAACACAAACAATCGAGAGAAAGGAAAATAAAAAAAGAAAATAAAATAAATCGTAGAAAAAAATATGCGAAAAATAAAAGGAGAGAAACGATGGAAAAAATGGCGAAAAATAAAAAAAAAACGCGCGACGAGGAAAATGGAGAAGAAAAACGTAACGAAGATCAAACGGAAACGAATAAATTAAAGAAGAAAAAAAAAAAAAAAAAATTGACCGATGAAGAAAATTTTAATGAAAACGTTTTCGTCACTCGCGACAAATTAAAAAAAAAACAAGAAGAAGACGAATCGAATGATGAAAATGAAAATTTTAAATTGAATACCAACAGGAAAAACGAAGGGAAACAACAAAAATTATGTAAATGGTCAAAAATTCCCATTTTAGTGAATAACAGACCGATATCATCATCGGAAAAAGATTCGGACGGCGAAACGAATTCGAATTTAAAAAAAAATAAAAAAGAAAAAGGATTCGAAATCGAAACGACGGAAATATTAGAAATAAGGCGTGAAAACGATGACGTCATTTTAAAAGAACCGCAAAATATTAATTTTTCATCGGAAAATCAAAATCGAATAATTGATAAAAAAACGGATGAAAAAATTCAAACGGACAATATGGCGACCGCGATTTCCAATTCAAGATTTCTACCCAATTTTGTTCGACAAACGCAACAAAATCGATCTATCATGTATTTAAATCAAACGAGAAAATCACCCGTTTCTAAATACAGACAACGTTTCGAAGTTATTCCCGAGGAAAAAAGTAGTTCTCTATCGTCGAACGAAGAAAAAACGACAACCGTCGAACCCATACTACCCAAATTCAAAAACGATGCTTCGACGAGTCCCTCACTACCCGTCAAAGAAAACAATTTGGAAAATGTCGAGTATCAAAATTACAACGTGACCAAAGTGCCTAATTTAATAGTAGCTCAAATAAAAGACAAACAATTGCAAACTCTTCCTCCCTACGTTCAAGGAGTCAACGAACGAAATATAATTTTATTTTCATCGAAACCGGAAAATTCGAATTCTACAAAGGGGAGAGATGCTTTGATTGCGATGAATCGAGAAGATTTTCGTAGACTTGCCAAAGGATGGATTAATTTTTACAAATTACGAGAAATGAGTGAAAGTTCGGATGTTGAAAACAAAAGAGGAAATAAAAAGAAAAGAATATTGAAAAACGATTACGTCGAAAGGGATGCAACCGAAACTGCATCGAAAATATCCGAGAGTGGTATCGATACGAAAACCGGAAATAATAACAATAATAATAATAATAATAATAATAAAATTAAACAAAATCAAGGTTTGAATGGGAAAACTCCGGTGCCGGGTATCGATGAAAATATTCGATTTCATTCGTCTAATACGATACTCGAAACGAAAAAAAAAACTGATGTAAAAAAAAAACAATCTTCTTTACCTGAATTAACGACATCTAATTCGCCACATCCTGATGAAACCACAAAATTAAAATCTACCGTCGAATCTCTGCCAAAAGTTAACAATGGCGAAGAAACATCGGATAGTACGGATAGTACGGATTACATGGAACCACCGAGTCCAAGAGTGCCACCTTTACCTTTGGAAGGTTTGCCAATTATAAAATTTATTTTAAAAAAAAAAAAAAAAAACTATCGCAAATAATTAAAAAAAGAAAAATGTTTTTTTTACTTATTTAGATTTACCTTCGGATGCTTCGATAACTTCGACCGAAAGCGAAATCGATGAATCGAATCCGGATCATCGCAACAAATCCAGGGTCATCAAACCCTTCGAGGATGATGATAAAAAGGAAATCATTTGCAAGCCTAAAGTAAAAAACGATTCAAAAATAGGAAAAAAAAGTAATGGATTTTTTTTCAACACTCAAAAATAATAATTTAAATGGGAAAATTTTTAAATGAAAAAAAAAAAATTTTTTTTTTAGAAAATTCTGGATGGAGTGTTACCGTTGCTGGCACTGTTGAACTAACAAAATCCGCTCCTGATTTAGAAATGAAATTATCTTTTCCTTTAAAAGAAGGAAAACGTACAGCACTGTGCCAAACTGATTCAACCATTGTTGATTCTGATTATTATATAATACACGATCAAATTGAAGATTCTTCACCGAAGAAACCACTATCGGGAAATGTCACACAAAGGTGGAAAGTAACTGTTGAAAATTCAAATCAAGGTTATTATTATTTCACTGATATTTTTTAAAAAAAAAAAAAAAAAACAAAAAAAAATTTATTTTATTAAAAAGTTTTATCAATATTTTTTTTTTTTTTCAGATGACCTTCAAAATCACACAAAATCAAAATCGATAAAGAATTCAAGTCATTTATTACCTGAACTGGATGAGCGCCATAATAAAAGTTCTAGAAAAGCGCTTAAGGTATTGAAAAATGAAAGGATCATTTATAAATAATCATACACATCAGGATAGGTATTGTTGATTTCTTGATTCCGAACCGTATTTTTCATCCATCTCAGACTAAAAATAAATAAATAAATAACATAAATAAAAAATTTTGATTTCAATAATTCAATATGTTTTAGAAAAAATTATCATAAAATCACATTTATTTTCTTTCATTTCCATTTGATTTCCAGAAGGATGGAGGAATATATAAAGCTGAAAAAGATCTCATCGCACAAAAATTATTTTTTATATGGCCGCAAGTTGAAAATATTATTAAAAAAGAATTCCTCGGTGAGAACGAAAGGTAATTTTATAAAAAGTTTAAAAGTCTGCAATAAAAATTACTGTGTCGACAAAGTGTACCATGTAATAATTATTATTATTATTAATGTGTTTTCTAGATTGATTGATGCCATTATGGAAAATGAAAATTGTCTTTTGTATGTAAAGGGAACTGCAATACAGTTGAGAAGGAAAAAAAAATGTTTAACCATGACAGAAAGAGATATAACTAAAAGATACACAGATAGAAAAACCATGTGAAATTTATAATTTAAAACGAATAAATTATAAAAAAATAAATTAATTTATTTTAATTATAATTTATTTCTTAAATAGTTAAAATAAGGCAAAAATTATTATTTAAACAAAAGAATAAAAATGAACCCATGAATCACAATAATATTTTTCCCATGTTTTTTTTACTTTATAAAACAAACGAAAAAAAAAAAAATAAAGACATGTGCACTTACATTGTAATTTTCTTCGAAGATTCTTCGTTTTCTTTTTTTTTTTCATGAAAATATTTTATGGAATGTTATTTGCAATCCTCTCGGCATTCTGTTTTTGCACAAATTCAGAAGGGGGTAAAACTTCCCACAAATCTTGCATTGTAAAACCTTCTTTAAGTTCTTCCACAGCCAAACCCAAATCGGGACAATAAACAGGAGGTCGAGGCATGGATTCAGGATCATCATCAGCTATGTACGAATTAATTGCTCTAGATATAATTTCCGAGCTTAAATCCAATTCTTTTTCTGGTTCAGGCAATGTCGGTGGATCTTCTGGTAAAATAGCCTAAAAAAAATTTTTTAAATGCTTTACATATAAAAATATAACTTTCTCACAAATTTTTAAACCAACTTTAAATGTTAAAAAAGAAAAAAATTTAATTATTAATTCCATACCTCATTGCTTAGTGTGTATTCGACACCCAAAATAGGACATTTTGAATACACTGTATGAAGTGAAAGAATTTCTTTGTAAACCATTTTTAATCTTTCCTGGGGATCAATTTTAAATCCCATTACATAACCTCCACTGGTTTCTACACTTTCTATAACGAGTGCAACACCAAATTTAGATTCCCTTATTTTCACCTATAAAAAAATTTTTTTATAAAATTCTAATAAAATCAAACTTGAATTAATGTTGATGTGTAATTTTTATTAATTACCAATGCAATTTGAAGATAAGGTAATGAAATATTAAAATGTTCATTCATGTCTGCATGCCAAACGATTCTAATATTAGTTATGATAAATGAGCCAAGATTTCCTTGATCACTTGATAAATTCCAGACTCCATTCTCGGTTCTTACAATTTGCTCAAGTGGTAAAAGTTGAAGTTGTTTGTGTTTAATTATAGCACCTCTCAATTTTAACTCTCTGTACATTTTCGATGATAAATATGCCCTGAATATGCAAAATTTTAATAGCCATATTTGTAAAAATAAATCATTTTGTAATGTTATAAAAAAAAGAAAAAAAAGCTACAAACCGATGAACTCCAATAACAGAAGTAAAGAGCCTAGTCGTACCAGGCATAAGATTAGTGAAAATAAATTCATATTTATTATTTGCAGTTTTAGTAAGTAAGTACAATGCTTCAACTGGTCCCCTCAATTTCTAAAAAATAAAAACAATTTGAAGCTGTTTGATAAATGTTTGTGGTGGTCGTTGCACAAATATGAAAACGAAATAACAATTTGTAGCCCAACAAAGTGCGACTAATAAATTTATGAATTTAAACGACATATTTTTAATTAATACAATCAAAAAACTGTGCTTGAATAGACAGAAAGCTGCAGTTGTGTTTCATCAATAAAAACTCAAGTATAAATGAATAATTAATTGAAAAATTATAAAATGCTTTGCATTGATAAAAACTAAATGTAATTTAATATTTTCAACTCACTGAAATAACGTTTTTAGTAGTTGCATTTAAAATAGTATTCAGACCAATAGCTGCTTATTAAAAAGATTTATGGATTTTTTTAAAAAGAACTTAAAATTTTTAATAACTGTACAATAACCGGTACTTACACAGACTGACTCTTGGAGATGACAATGAATGCCACAATATTCTTAAATTTGTTACAATGAGTCGTCCTTTGTCTCCTCCATTTCCTTTAGTATCCTCCACAGAATCTAATTTATCAATTAATTTTTCTGCAGTACGTAATTTCATTTGTCTAAAAAAATTACATCACAATTGAAATTATATAAATTGTAAAAAGAAATTTTAATAAAAAACAGAATTCGTACGTGAAAGGAACGTCAAATCGAATTTCATTATCCTCCCAAAAAGGCATGGTTGCATATAAACTTGGTTTCTGGCTTCTAGGAATAACAACCGCCATTAAAACGCTATCCATAATTAGTCGCGAAACTAACCGGAAATGGATGAAAAAAAATTGTAACGGAAAGTAAAATGGATGAATGTTTTTCAATTAAATATATCACTCAATTTTTTTTTATTAATAATATATTGCCTAAATTTGTTTTGCATTTAATATTAAAATTAAATTTCGATTAATATTTTTGTTCCTTTTAAGCAAAATTATAAACTAATAATAAAATTTAAAAAAAAATAATAATTTTTTAAATAATATTATAAAAATAAAAAATTACTTAACTAAAAGAATTTCAATTTAGAAAATGGAATTTTTTTTTTTTTTTTTTTTTTAATCATTTAAAATTTTTCATTCAATCATTTAAATCATATATCCATAGCAGAAAAATCAGTATCAATATCAATTTGTTCATAAGTACCTTCTGGTAATCCAATAATTGCAACTTCATTCACTTGATTATTTCCCATATCATCTTCTCCATACCTATAAATCAATTTAAAATGACTTTTCATCACAAATTTATAATTGTAAAAATTATTTTTATAAAAAAAACTTTTCATAACATTCACCTTCCTTTTTTATGTTTATCACAACATCCGTAAACTGAGCAAATGCCAATAAATGAAAGTAAAAGACTAACGCTAATCAAACCGGAAATGACGATACCCAAAAACACTTTCTGAGCGGATTTTTCCAACAAACCCGTCACGTTGTAAACTTCTCTAAAATTTCCCGCCATTTGTGATATGTTACCAATTTCTAAACACGATTGAATTGTTGAATTCCACAAATGATAACTTTAAATCATTTAAAAAAAATTAAAATAATAATAATAATAAATGCAATTTAAATTTAATTATTTTAAAATAAAAAAAACTCACGGATCGCAATAACAAAACATTTTTTGTTGCACGTCATTTTCATCATTTGTACAAATCATGGTCTCACTTTGACATTGTATATCGTGATTACATTGCTGACCATATTTACGAACTAAACGATAAATTATTTATTAATATTATCATCATCATCATCGTTTACATACATAATTAATATAATAATAATAATAATCGTACTTGCAAAACATTTTTCTATGTATTCAACATAACCTTCATCGCATTGACACGTGCTATTTGAGCATATTTCCAATTTTTTACAGTCTTCATCATTCAAACAATTTTTCCCTGAAAATACATCAATAAATTATTTATTTAAAAATATCTTAATAAATTTACTACATTAAATTAATAACTAAAACCTCAAATTTAAATAATTGCAAATTAAAAATTAACAAATGATAAAAATGAATTCAAATTCAAACATGATTAAATTCCAATTAATTCCATAATCTTATTTTTTTTTTGTGTGTAATTGATAATAACAATTAAATTAAATTAAAAAAAATAATTTGTTGATTGATTTTACAAATAATGCATTCATAATAATAATAATAATAATAATAATAATAATAATAAAAAGATGAAGAACAATTACGTAGGTGTGGTGTGCTTTTTTTAAATACATTTTTTTTTTTTTAAAAACAAAAAAATTCCTAACTAACGTTAAAAGATAATAAAAATTTTATTATCCATTAAATAATAATTCATTAATGGTTGATTTGAATAAATAAATAAATAAATAAATATTTTACATAAAAAAAAAATTATCAAAATGATAATTATTTAATTAAAATCCTGGAAAATTATTTTTAAAAAAAAAATTCTATCTATTAATTACACGTGTTAAAAGCACGCACACACACGCACAAATATACATTATTTAAATAAAATGTGCGTTTTTAAAATACATAAGAAAAAAAAGAAAAAAAAACAATTAATGTCACTTAAATATAATATAATACCGTTGGATATATATTAATGTACACAAAACCAATCATCATTATTATTATTATTATTATTTAACCTACTATTAGCTAAAACACAATCAAAGACCGCAAAAGAAAATAATAATAAAAAAAAATTTATTTGAATAATACTGTTATTCATGACTAGAAATTTCTTTAAAAAAAAAAAAAGGAAAATCTTTCACAGTAATAATAATAATAATAATAAAAACATGACAATTATTTTTTTAAAAAAAAAAAAAATCTAGTTCTGGCTTTTATTGGCACACAAATAGATCTCAACAACAGGAAGGAAAAATTATTTAAAAATAGATTTTCTTTTTTTTTTTTCTTTTCTACAATATTTTGATACATGAGATTCTTATATTTAATATTAAGAAATCAGCCAAATTTTTTTATGATGACCTTTCTTAATTTTATTTATGATTTCATTCCTTTTTCTAAAAACCTTTTAATAAACTTTAACAGATTCATTTTTATCATTTTCAAATTTAAACAATGTAATAATCACAATACAAAAGTTACAAAATTACATTTCTTTTTTTTTTATGATTTGTGATAATAATAATAATTAACAATATTTTAAACAACAGCAAAAAAATTATAAAGAAAAGAAGGGAAAAATTTATATATATAAGAGAGAAAGATTTGATTGAAAGAAAAATCCAAAATTTTTTTTTTTTTTTAAATGTTTATTATTATTATTAAGTTTTTTTTTGTTTTTTTTTTATTTGTTATCAATCCCAAATTAATCATCATTATTTATACTCCATACATTTTTGTTAAAAAAAAAAAAAAAGGGTCATAAAACATTTTTTAGTGGTAACCTAATTTTGTCATAATCCATTTTAAAAATAAATCCCCCATAAAATGTTCTGTCTATGTATTTTAATTACCACAAATGATAATAATAATAATAATAATAATAATAATAATAATAATAATAATAATATTAATAATAATAATTACATACATTGTTTAATTTTAGAAGAAAAAAATAAAAACAAAAAAAAAAAAATTTTTTCCATTCTTTTTTCAACTAATTATCAAAATTTACAAACACAATCCCAATAATGATTGGTTGCAAAAAAAAAGGTTTTTGTAAAACAAAATTATTATTATTATTTTTTTTTTACATTTCAGACGACATATTTTTTAAAAATGTTGTGCTTATCAAAGACAAAAAAAAAAAAAAAAATAAGAAAATTATACAATTGTTTGAAAAAAAAAAACAAAAAAATTTTCACGCAATTTTATTACAATTGCATTACAAACATACACTTATTATATTCAATAATAATAATAATAATAATAATAATCATTATTATTATGGTAATTATCATATTACTTTACAAAACAAATCATAATAATAATGATAATAATCTAACAACACTTTATAAAAAAATTTTTATAAGCATAAGCAAAATAAAATAAAGACTAAATGATATGTGCACACATTGACCCATAACACTCTCTCTCTCTCTCTCTCTTTCTCTCACATTATCTATAAATTTATATTCATTTACAAATTTTCTCTTTCTTTCTTTTAAAACAAATTAATAAAAAAAAATCGTTCAGTCATTAAATACAATAATAATAATAGTTATAGTTACAAAAAATGTATTTTCCAGGATAAACAGACAGAAAAATTTAACGAAATTAAATTTAATTTATGTTAATCACGTGATGATGACGTTAAATTGACTAGACACTTACGTTAATTAATAAAAAAAAATTAATTAATTAATTTGTTATTTAAAAAAAAAAAAAACACAAAACTTTGGTTAACTTCTGGTTTACGTTACACGTTTCAAATTTTTTTTCCCCCCTTTTTCCCCCTCCCCCCTAACTTTTACGTAACGAAATAGAAAAAAATGTCAAGAATTATTTATATTAATTTTATTTATTTAAAATAAATCAATGGATACAAAGCAATTAAGCAATAATATTAAATAAAACTTTTTTTTTTCTAAAAAAAAAAAAAAAGTAACGGTTAAAAACAAACGAAATTTTGTACTTGAAAGTATTTTTTTAATATTGTCAACAATGATATGAAAATGTAAATTTCAAAGGTTGGCATCCCATACTAATGGCGACGACGACGACGACGACTCCATTTTGTAAACAATGATTACGTTTATTGAACAGTAATAATTTAAATTTTTCAATGTATTATTATAAATAAAATAAAAATTTTTTTACGTACGTAATTAAAAAGTTTAAACAAATCAATAAAAATATTGCCAACCTTTGAAAGAAATTCAGGGAATGTAAACAATTAATTTTAACGTAAAAAAAAAAAAAAAAAAATGAAAGTCAATTCGAATGCATTAAGAAAAAAAAAATTATTTTTGTTTTTTTTCTTGTTTTGTCTCGAACGAAAAAAAACCATAATAATAATAATAATAATAATAATAAATTTTTCTGCCTGAATCCCTGAAAATACATACAAATTATTAATAATAAATAAACAATTGCTTTTTTATTCAGCAAAAATAAAAAAAAATTACAATTATAATTATTTTGTACTGGTAAATAATTAATAATAATAAATAAACTTAAACAAAAAAAAAAATCTTTTTTCTTTGCGGATTTTTTGATATTATTTAACTATTCATTCATTTATTAAAGTTTTTAAACTTAAAAAAAAAAAAAAAAGAAAATTTGTTGTCGAATGAGAATGAAAAACCCCGAAGAAAACATAAAAAATTTCTTATTAATAATAATAATAATAATAATAATAAATTACAAAAAATTTAATTAATGAATAAAAAAATTTTTTTTTTTTAAATTTCATTCTCATCGTTCAACGTAAAAATAATAATAATAATTATTAATTAATTAATAATCTTTTATCTTGACGGTAAAAACATAATAATAATAATAATAATAATAATAATAATAATAATCATAAAATAAAAAATAAAATAAAAAATAAAATAAAAAATAAAATGGTGGCCGCAGATAATTCATGTTCTAAGACGGAAAAAAAAAACATAATAATAACAACTGATACACACACACGCACTCACGCACTTTCTCACGCACGCACACCCCCACACACACACACACAAAAATGAGAAAGTAAAAATTAAAAAAAAAAAAAAAAAAAAAAAGAAAATTTCAAATCAAACAAACATTTTATCAAGAGAGGGGGAAGGGGGTGAAAGAAAAATTACACTAATACGTAATCAAAAAAATTAAACTAAAATAAAAATAAATAATAATAATAATAATAATAAGAACAAATTATTTGTTTTTTTTTTTTTTAATAATAATTATTTGGTTATAGCAAAAATAATTAATTAATTACTAGTGAAAGCGAAATCATAACGTGTGCAAAGTCTATTAAAAGCAATAAAGTTACTTAAACGATAGCAAAAAATAAAAAGAAAGTTTTTTTTTTTTAAAATATAATTTTGCTATTGTTCATACAATTACGTTATTACATTGTCGTAAACTGTTTAAACAATTCGATTTGATTTTTATAAACACGCTCAACAAAAAAAAAAAAACAACAGCAACAGGAACAAAAATTTAAAAAAATGGGTTTTTCCAGTTACTGCCTTTTAAAAAAATGTTTTAAAAAAAGAAAAAAATATTTTTGGGGCGGATTATTTTTTTTCCATCTACTCCACCAGCCAGCTTATAAATAAAACATAAAAAAAAAAATATAATCGTGACAAATGTCTTTAGTTGTACTTGTTAATAACAGCAAATAATTAAAATTAATAACAGCAAAAAATTATTTAATTAATTAATTTTCCCAGCATTCGAACCATTTTTTCTTTTTTTCTTTTCCACTTATTTTATTTATTAATATATTTATATATATATATACATATAAATCGTATCATCATCATCATCATCATCACAAAACATAAATTATTATTATTATTATTATTATTATTATTATTATTATTATTATTATTATTATTATTATTATAATTATACGTTAAACACGTAAATACATATTTATATAAATAGCATCTAAATCTAGTGAGCGTACTAATTAGTGTTTTTTTTTTTTTTATTATTATTATATAAAATTGCATTTTTTTTGTTATACTGAGATTTTTTTATACATTGTCAACAACAATTAATTAATTTAAAATAAAAAATCCACCTTTTATTTTTATCATCATCATTATTATTTTTAATCGAATTCATGCAAAAATCGCCATTGTTTGTTTGTTTGTTAAGTTGACAATAATTTAAAACATTTTGTGTTTGTTCACCGTAAATAAAATTATTTTTAAGCACTACTACCATATTTGTTTTAGTTTTTTTTTCAATTTAATTTTTACAAGTTTTTATCATTATTATTATTATTATTTATTTATTTTAACAAACAATCAATCATATTATTATTATTAATTAATTAATTTTTTTTTTTTTTTTGCTTATTATTTAATATTAATTATTACATACAATTTTTTTTTCTTTCTGTTTTTTTTTCTTTTTTTTTTATTTTAATTTTAAATTTTAATTAAATTAATTAAATTCAATTAATTAATTAAAAAAAATTTTTTTTTTTTTATATTTTTTTTAAAGCACTCTGATGTTTTGGTATACGATCCATGTAAACAAATTTTTTTTTTCTTTAATAATTATTATTTATTTATTTATTTAAAATTTTAATTAGTCTTTTTATCATCATCATCATCATTTTTCATTTTTATTATTATTATTATTTTTTACATATACAATTTACCTACTATCGTTCAGTTTTTTTTTTTTTTTAAAATTAGCACTATTTTTTTTTTTTTTTTTTTCACTCGACACTAAATATACAATTTAAAGTAAATGGTTGAAAAAAAAAAAATTAAATCATTGAATGAGGCAGTACGTATAAAATTTACATGACGAAAAAAAATAATAAAAAAAGAACATTCTAAACATTATTTCCCTTTTTCTCTCTCTCTCTAATGTCGTCGTTTTATTAACTAGTAGTAAAGAAAAGAAAAAAAAAAAATCTAAAACGTGAAAAGTGACTCTCATTTCTTTCTTCCCTTAAAAAAAAAAAACTATTTTTTTTTTGAGACACCCTGTAAAACATTTCTCACCTGACTGAACTTAAAAACTTTTTTTTTTCTTCCTTCCCCTCCCCCCCCTCGGGTTTTAATTATTATTATTATTTTTCTATTAATTTTTTTTTTTAAGTGTTAACGAAGGCATCATCACTCATTATCCCATTTTCAATCGAGATTAGTCTCTTCCCAGGATCGCGTCCCGGGAGGATGACCCTATGCATGAGGGTGCCTCGTCGTGTAATATCAGGATTTTGGTCCTTCCGCTTCGATTTGTCGGTCCGTTGCTACCGTTAAAAGATTGTTAAATTCCAAATCTAACATTTGACGAGCCTGAGAGAAAAAAAAAATGAAAATTTAATGTTTATCTATCGACTCCCATCCCCCCCCTTCTGCTCCTCTTTCTCAATTCGTACCTGAGTATTTTGATTTGGTATTTGTAATGCGAGTGCCAAAGCATTGTGATCGAAACTATCATCTAAAGCAATCAATGCCCCGTGAACTCCGGACTCGACTAAATTATTCGCATATTCTTTCAATCCAATGGATGACACCCATCTTATAAGTCGTTCGTTCGACCAAACCAAAACATCCACTAAACTATTATCCGCTATTTTTCTTCTATTCTCTAATTGCTTCCTGTCGTAATTTAATCTTTTTAAACATGATATGCCAAACTGCAGACTCGTCCTGAACAATAATAATAATAATAATAATAATAATAATAATAATAATAATAATAATAAACTTGTTAGTTTTGAAATGAACACGTGAAAAAAAAAAAAAAAGAAAGCAAGTATTCACCTGTGAAAACTGTCCACCATTTTCAATTGACCCCGAAGGTCTTTTTTAGTCAGATGATCCAACATTCTGGCATCGACCAGACATTCCATAAAAGTCGTTCTATACTGAGGTAGTCCTAAACTCGGTAACCAATAATTACCAATCCATTCGTGGTTCATGTCGCCAAATGCGAGGGTTGTGCGTGATGTCTTTGGAGCCGACGGACTCGTTAGCGAGACCATTTCCTGTATAGCGAGTCGGAGTTTTAACCTGTGCAACGGATTACTGATACCGATTTCCCGTTGGATTTCCGTGTCGCTAAGAGCCGACATTATAGCACCCGATTTGACGTTCGCACGACAAGCGGCGACGTACCACGCTGGCATTCCAACCCAAAGTTCTAACCAAGCCACGATCGTTGGACCGTTCCACAGAGCGAAAGGAGTTCCGGCTTTCATGGCTTCCGCAAGGAGTTCGTGCCTGAATGTGCAATAGTCACTAAAAAACAAAATTTTAATGTTAGCGAACATTAAGAGAGAGAGGAATTTCAAAAACTTTAATGTTCAACATTACTTTTTCTTTTTCCTACGGTCGAAATCGCTTTTCGAACCGATCGAACCCGTCATTCCCATAGGATCGATTCCGCTTATTTCTCCTTCGGCCATTGACGTCGATAAAGCGGAACTGGATTCATGCATTCCACCTTGCATGACATTTGGTATTTGTTCTTTTCCTTTTCCCTAATTATTTATTTTTCAAGAAAATAAATTTTCCATTTTTAAAAAATTTTTCCAAATACATTTACGTATATTTCTAATATGATTAATACGAACCTTTTCTTTTTTGCTAAAAAGTCTGCCCAGGGAAGACTTGATGCCCTTCTTCTTCTGAGCAGCAGCTGCTGCTGCTGCGGCGGCGGCTGCGGCTGCAGCTGAAGAAACCGTTTCGGAACCGCCGACGGGAACGGGACCGCTTTGAATCAAATGCTTGTGCAGGGAATCTTGACTGCTGTGACGAGAAGACATAGGGGATGGAGTACTTTTATGAAGACCAGGCCTAACAAAAAATTACTAATCTAAACTGCGGCACTACGGCTAGACATCACGACTACTATCAAGCAAACAAAACAAAAAGCATCCGAAAATTTTACAAAATATTTACAAATCATTGATTGCGGCAACACAAAATTTTCATTTTGTTCCCTTTTTTTTTTTTTTTTTTTTTGAATGCGTACGCAAATAATACCTTCTCATACAAACATTGAAAAAGGTTTTGGAAACCTTTACCAACACAACCGTTTGTTAAAAAAAAAAAAAAAAATGTCTTACTACCGAATAAACACACAACAACACACACGAGAGACCGAATTGGAAATAAAAGAAAGCATTATGTTTTCTAAAAAGCTTATACAAGCAGCTTTTCTTATACTTTCTTCTTCTTTTTTTTTGGTATTAAGGGAAATTAAAAATTTAAACAAAAAATAAGTTAAAACATGCAAACCAACACCAATATTAAAATATTAAACAACCTTAACGGGCCCATGGCATGTTGGGCGGGAAAAACCGGAGTCAAACAATTGACACCACCTCCAGCTCGTCTGCTCGTGAAAATACATATGCAAGTTAGTTAATTTTCTTTTTTTTTTTTCTCTTTTTGTTAATGTTTGTTATTAATCGATATAAATGGCCGTGGAATAAAAATTTACCTTCTCGATTCTTCCTGACTTTTGGCCAAAGCTTCAGCAACTCTTTCTAATTTAAGAGATCTCGCGGTAAGAGGGCTAGCACCGCCTGAACTGTCCCCTTGTAAAACGGAATGTAATTCTTCTTTCGACAGCTCACTAGACATTGTTGCCAACTGCATCTAAAGACAAAAAAAAAAAAAAAAAAAAAAATTATTTTAAACATTTTTTAATATTGCCCCCCAATCAAATTCTGTGCAAATTCCTTTTCAAAGCGCAAAAAAAAAAAAAAAAAATAAATCGTGATCGATAAATACAAATTTTTCCCCATTAAATCTGCAAAAAAAAAAACAAAACAAAATCACAAAAGCAAAAAAAAAAAAAAAAGGCACAAAACAATAAAATCGTAACAAATAATTTTTCAATAATAATAATAATATAATTATTATTATTTTACTGGAAAAAAAAAAAAATTATTGATGTAAATCTCACAAATACGAATAAATGCGATTTTCCGAATCGATCGATATCGAAGATCTTAAGTTTACAAATTTTTTTTTACAAAATGGCCGAACAACAGCGTAACGAATTAAATATTTAAAAAAAAAAGCAAGCTTGAAATTTCGAGTCTTATTATTTATACGAATTTTACTTTTTTTCAAAGCGTTAACAAAATTTCCACTACAAAAGCTCACATTTTTTTTTTTTTTTTTTACAACCGCTTAAGCAAAAAAAAAACCAAATTACTTTAAAGTCCAAAAAAAAAAAATTAGCATTTTGTCAACTTCTTTATTGTTGAAACGAACCTGACTAGACGGTAAGGATTCAGACAGCTGTCCAGGGCTCAATGCGATCGTGTATTGATGAAGGTGCGCCGGAGACATGGAAGCCGGCGCCTAAAAAAATTTTCATAACACAAAAAAAAACTTATTTTTAACAACAATTAAACGTAACCTTTGACACCAATAGAAAGGAAGAAACATTCAAAGGAAACCAATTGAACGATATTAAATTAAATGATACACATGATTAATCCCTCATTTAAGCATTTTAAAAAAAAAAAAAAAATTAAAATGATTGACCTACCGTATGAAATTTATGAAGATAATCCCTGCTGGGTGAGTGATGTGACTTAGGGGTTGAACGACCAGATAATGGAGGAGACGTTCTTTCAAAATTTCGTCCCCTGACTAGAAGATTCATGTGTTCGCGACTCCCAACTCGTGACTCCAATTCCTCTGCTCTCGCTTCCGTGTTTTGCTTTTCTTCTTGAATCAGTCTGTGTACCCAACAACAGAAAAAGAAAAAACGCATAAATAAAAAATTTTCAACCGTTGGACCGTAATTTTTTTTTTTTTTTTTTGTCATTCCATCGCTCACCTAATTTCATTATTTATGGCATCCAACTGTTCTTGCAACATGAGAGCAAGAGTCTGAGCGTCGGTATGCCCCGATGGTGAAAGAATATCAGCAGCACTGAAAATACTCTCATTATCGTCTCCTTCGGCATCGCTGGATACGTCAAATGCTTGTTGCACATTAGCCAACACGTGAGCCTGTTGAATTTTTTCCCATTCTTGTTCTCCAAGTGCTCGAATCTTTTATTATAAAAAAAAAAAAAAAAAAAAAAAAAAATAATTGATCGATCATTCACAAAATCATTCATAAAATCATCATATTTTACTAACTTTATTTGGATCTCCGTCCAGTACGACGCCATGTCTTCCCTTTTGAGACCGTCGCAGGGAATGAGATTCGAAACTCGTGTGACTGGAACTCCTGACAAAATTTTGATCGTTTGCACTTGGGGATAAGCTTCGAGTGAGGGCATCCGTTTGTTGAATGTTGAAAGCGATTTCTTGTTGAAGCATTTGCCTTTTAACATTGTCTATTTCTAATCTCGCCTTGCTCAGTTCTTTGCAAATTTCACCCTGATGAAAAAGAGACATAAATTCACATGTTCGCACGTCAAATTAAACACTCGCTTCCGCATTATAATTCTTCGCACCTTTTCGCTTTGCAAATCTTCTACTTTTTTCCTAGCTTTTTCCAATTCCTGAGCGAGAGAATTTTTCTCTTCCAACGCGTGCATTCTCTCCTGTAAATGAACCTGAAGCCTATCATTTGACTCCGATAAAAGTTTATCCACCGTCGCTCCCAACCTCGTGTTGTGCTCTTCGTTCATTTTTAACCTTTGATTTAATCTAAGCAATTCAGCGTTTTTCTCTTCCAGCTGAGCTTCTAGTCTTTGTATACGATCTTCGGCCGACCCGTGTCTTTCTTGTGCCTAATACGAAAATACAAAAAATAAATTCATACTGCGAAGATGAAATTTTCGCATCGCAAAATAAATAATTTACCGACGAGGGGGAAATTTTTTTTCAGGTAATTTTCTACATTGGAAATGTGATGGTTAATAAAACAGGGATGATCGGGAAAGGAACGTCAATCAATCAATCAATCAATCAATCAATCAATTACGAATCTGTTGAGAATAAAATTAATTTAAAATTTTACTCATTATTAAATAATTTATTTATGTTTATTAGGACTTGGTTAAGTTTTTCTTTCACTTTGACGATAATAATAATTATAGAGGAAGTAATGGATTAAATACCTGAGTTAATGCTTCCATTCTTTGTTTTAATTCTTCTTCCATGTCTGGTAACTTTAAAAACTGTTCTAATTTTTGTTCAGAAAGTTCTAGTTTTTCTTGAATGGCTCTGATTTTATCTTCTTGTAGCTTTACAAAAAAAATAATAATAATAATAATTTTTAGACCTTTGACAAAAAAAAAAAAAAATAAAATTTAACGTTTTTCTTTTTGTAATCACCTTCATTTGTGCTTCTTTGTGTTGAAGCTCTTGTTCTAATTTTTCATTGAGGTCGTGAAGTGATGTCGATTCTCTCTGTGCATTCAAGTACCTTTTTTCCAAAGTGCTAATCCTTTCTTCTTGATCTTCCTTTTGAGCTGCATTTTCTCTAAGATCTCTTTGCAATTTAGAACAAGAGTCTTGGGATTTCAATAATTCCTTTTGTGTTTTCGCTAAAGTTTCTTCCAGGTCGCTTATACGCGAAGTTAATTCGGCGACTCGCCTTTGCCAACTGCTAATTTCAGTACTCTATAATTTGAATAATGTAAATTTATCTTTACAAATTTAATTTTTTTAAAAACTGATTTGAAAAAAAAGAAAAAAAAAAAAAAAATCATTTTGAAAATTTCGGAATGAAAGAGTTAATTAATTAATTAATTTTTTTTTAATTATTACATTTTTCAATACCTGTTTTTCTATTGTCGATTGAAGCTCGTTAACTTTTGTAACATCAGAATCAGGCTCGATGGTGCCATTGGACATTCCTTGCTGTTGAACCATTAATAAAATAACAATCATTCCACTACTTTATACAATAAATAATTAAACAAATAAAAATAATAAATAATAATAATAATGGTAAATGAACCAAAAAAAAATAAATGGGGGGAGTAGGACGATAAATTGAACTAATAATATAAAAACTATAAAAATTTAGAAAAAAAAAAAAAAAAAAAACATAATACACAAAACACACTCACAGGGTGAAAGCGATAGAAAGAGACTAAACGGTAAAAAATAAGAGTGAGAAAAAAAATAAAAAAATAAAATACACCGAAATATCCCAAAAAAAAAAATTCAACCCAAATCACTTGAAATAAAATTTTTCCTTTAAACCTGAGAGTAAATAATGGCGTACGAAAATGATAAAACTTTCCATCATAAAAATGCAAATAAACGAAACAACATTATTTTTATCCAAATCCTTTCCTTATGATAAAAAAAGAAAAGTTATTTTCTTTAAAAGAAAAAAAAAAAGGGAAAAAGTTCGCCGGGTTGTGGACAAACATACAAATGTAGTTTTATTACAACAACAATGTCTACCCTTTTTTTTTTTATTCAATTCTTAAAATAGTTATTGCAACAGGTTTTTAAGATTTTTTTAAAAATAAAAATCTACAATTTTTTTTTTTTTTTTTTTTATAAAATCAATCGAAAGAAAAAAATTTTTTTAAAAGGCATATTTTCGCGTGAAATAATTGTTTTGAAACAATGTACTCGTCGTCGTTGTCATCGTCATCTAATAAAAATATATAAACTAAATAAAAATTACAAACAGAGTGAGTGGTTGTTTAAAATGTACTACGTAGCGAAATAATAATAATAATAATAATAATAATAATAATAATAATAATAATAATAATAATAATAATAATAATAATAATAATAAAAGACTCCATTTTCTCCCTTTTCTTCGCACTCCATTTTCACGAAACCGGGAGGGGGGGGGAAAGAATCAAAAGAAATTTCAAATTTTCACAAAATGCCAGCGGGTGGAGCGGACGCCCCACAAGTTTCCGTCGCCCTCTATCAAAATAGAAAAGTTATTTCGTGTTTATTTCTAATAATTTAATGAATTTTTATTATATGGTTTCCACCAATAGAAATTTGTTTTCCTTCCATATGAAAAAACAACCGAACCAAAAAAAGAAAACAACTCGAAAATAATCAATTAATTAATTATATTTAATTTTCAATCGCGTTCTGTATATATAAAGTCCTTTTTTTTAAGCCACGAATCGAACGGGAAATTAAAAAGATTTCGCGGGTGGAGCAAAATAATAATAATAATAAATGCGTGAATGAAAAAAAAATTGCGTGAGAAGGGGAAGGAAGAAATAAAGAGAAAAGCTCAACGTGCAAAAATTAAATAGGACTTTGCATTGATAAGAATAAAAGCAAATTAATAATAAGCAAAATTTTCAGGGATGCGTAAGGAAAAGCGGAAAAGCGGAAAAGCGGAAAAGCTCGTACGAGGTGCTGCTTACTCAACTCAATCACTTTGACAATATACATTTACTACCATTTTTTTAATATTACCGTTCATCCTAACATCACCAATGATTTTTTTACGATCAATTATTTCCGATAATTATCCGTGAGAAGAAGAAGAAGAAGAAGAAGAAGAAGAGGGGAGGGGAGGGGAAAACACAACAACAACAACAACAACAACAGAGAAAGTGAAAGTGATCGAAAACAAATGTTTTAATACTTTTTCGAAAAATACATACTTTATTTAAGTTAACGTGAGGTGTTGAACTTTCCACCGGTTTGTGATCTTCATCGTACGACGACGACGTTTCACTTTGTCCATTTTCTTTGGGTTTTTCATCTTCACCATGACCCGACCTTCCCATAACATACTGTTGTAACTTTAAACAAAAAAACAAACAAATTATGGGAGGCAAAAAAGACAACTAATAATTTTACAGAATAAATTTATATTTAACTTTTTCACTTACTTCATCTTTGGTTGCGTTTAATTCTTCTTCTAACGTTTTATTTCTTTCTAATGCGACTCGAAGCCTTTCCCGAACCTTTTTAAAAAAAAAACAAAATTTATATATATTAAAAACTAGAATCTAAATCTTAGAATTGCGTTTTTATTAGTCATTCATTTCATAAATTTAACGCATTAGGCATTAAAAAAAAAAAGAAGAAAGAAAAAGGAAGAAAAAACTAACTTTCCATTAAATTTTCCTCTCTGCAGGCTCGTAAATAAAATAAAATAAAATTTTTTTTTCCGATTGGAAAATTCTAAAAATTCATAGATATTATTTACTGCATAATTTTTAAAACCCCCGGCAAAAATTGATTTTTTTTTCCTTTTTTTCCATTATAGAAATTTAAAAAAAAAAAAAAAACGGTTCACTAAATAAAATCCTAAGCAATTACATTTTCCTACCAATTTTTTTTTTTTATTTTTATTATTTAAAAACATTTTATACTTGTTCCCTTGGCGATTTTTTTTTTTTTTTTTTTAAATTCAAAGTACTTTTAAAGTGAAAATAACGGCAAAAATTTTCAAAAAAAAACGGGGGGGGGAGGAGAGAAGGAGAAGAGAGAAAAAAGAGGGAAACGAAAAAAAAATGGAAGCCATTTTTAAAAACAATAACTTTTCATTTCGACTTTATATAAATATATATATATATATATTTAATTTATGCATGAACGAAAAGAAAATTTTTCACGAATAAATTTTCCTTTACGGAAAAAAATTTCAATGAATTCTTAAATTGATAACAACACAAATAGTTTATAAAATGATTGAAATTTTTTTTTTCTGACGTCACAAAATCAAAAAAAAATTTTTTTAAAAAAATTAATTCAATTAAAAAAAAAAAAAAAGAGAGAGAGAGAGAGAGAGAGAGAGAGAGGAAAATTAGGAAAATGTAACCCTACGAATTGCAACATCCAATCTGAAGCAGCAAAACAAAATAGAAAATCTTTAAAATCCCTTTTCTTTTGTATGAAAAAAAAAAAGAAAAATATTAAACGGCAGCAGGAAAATTTATTCGGACTCCAATAAAATAAAAAAAAAGAAAAGGAAAAACCACATTTTCCTTTCCGCCAAAATATTAAAACACGCAAAAAAACAAAAAATTTAATATTTATAAAAAAAAAAAAAAAGGAGAAGAAGATTCCCTTAGTCTCTCTCTTTGTTTATTTTCTAGGAAAATATAAAGAAAAAAAAAAAACATAGGAAAAATTTTGTCAGCAAATTAAAAAGGGAAAATGTTTCTACAACCTGAAACGAATAAAAATCAAATTTAAAAAAATAACAGGAGAGAGAAGAGAGAGAGAGAGAAAAACAGAAAAAGAAAATTCAATTCCGGAAATTCTTTCTCAAGTCTTATCCTTCTCTTTGTTTTTGTTTTTTAATCTTTGATTTAATTTACATAATGTATAAGGTCACGTACGTACCTTTTCATCTAAAGCTTTGTGATGTTCGAAAAGACTTTTCAAAGCTTTTAAAACTTCAACTTCGCTTGAAACTCCTGACTGTGCAGCGGCCTGCCGCTTGACCACAGTCATCCTAAGGGATCTTTCGTGACGAGACACAAGGCTTTCCAAATGCTCCAGCAACAGCTAAAAAAAAAAAAACAAAACAAACAAAAAATTATTTTTTATCATTAAAAATTATTCAAAATCTATCTCGCTATTTTGCCCCGCGAATTCATTTTTTAATTTCGAAAAAACGAAAAAAAAAAAACCGATTTGTCATTTTTTTTTTTTTGAGGCAATGTAAAGAAACATAGATATTTGTTTGTCTTACTACAACAACCAACAACCGCATCGCCGCAAGTTATTTTTGATGTAACATGAAAACAAACACAAACGTTACATCAACATGAGTAAAGAATTCACGACTTTTTTCATTTGCTCCCTTTTTCCTCCATTTCTCTCTCACTCTCTCTCACTCTCTCTCTCGAAAAAAATTATATTCTTTTCTGTTTTTTATTTGCCACTTTAAGCAACAGCATTTCTTTTAACTCATTCCGAAAAAAAAAAAAGGTTTCATCTTTTTTTTTTATTATTATTAAAAATTCAAAATCGTTTTTTCAAAAAGTTTTGAGGCGAAAAAAATTTACTATAATTATTTTTTTGGAGAAAAGAGAAAGAAGGGAGAAAGTATAAAGAGAGAAAGAGAGAGAGAAGATGTCAAACACACAAAACACTTTTTTGTTTTCTCTCTTTTTTTTTTTTTTTTTCATGCTTTCTCTTTATTAACAGAAAAAAATAAACAACGCCGCGTAATTCACGACTAAATCTAATAAAAAAAACAATGGCCGATTTGAAAATATTATATACTAAACTCCGCGGAAATTAATTTTCCCTTATAATCCTCTTTCTTTTTACCTAATTATTCCTTTCATCCCTTTGCTTCCACTCCCTCCCCCTTCTCCATCGCCTCGTATTTCACCATGAGAAAAATCACATCGAATTTAAAAATCGCTTCTTAGTTTTTTATTACTCGAAAAAAAAAAAAAAAACTTTTAATTGTTTATTTTTTTTTTATTGCCGTTTAAAAAAAAAAAATTTAATTAAAAGCTTCCCGAATTAACGAAATGAATGAATTTTCACTTCCGTAATTCAAACTTATTACGACACCAAAACTATTCCGAAGGACTTTTTTTCATCACGAACGCGATTCGTCAAAGGGAAAAAAAATAATAATAATAATACACGAGTATTTTTCGACACTTACCCTTGTATTATTTCTTTCAGCTTTTAATTCTACTATTTCTTCCTCTCGTTCTAAAAGACTTTCTCTTGCTTGGTTGAGCTCTCTCGTGAGAGTAGCAAATTCCTGTGGGGAAAAAAAAAAAAAAAACAAAAATTAATCAAAATTTTACATATTGTATTTTAGTAATTAAGGAGCAGACGACATTTTTCTTCTTCGACTCTTTACATCGTTAATCGTTCTCTCTCTCTGTCTCTTACCTGTAACAAAACGAGATGAACGATGCACGAACATGTTTTAACACCGTTTCTAGAATTTTCCGAACCTTTAAAGGTTGACGTGGACAATTGAAACAATTGTTTGACTGCGTTTTCGATTAATGCGTTCGTATTTCCCGTTGCTATGCCAACAATTTTGTGGTTTAAATTTGAACCGCAAATGATTTGCAAGAGACTAAGAATGCTCGCGTTACTATTCAGGTTTTTTATCGTCGTCGCGTTCCCGTTATCGTCCCTGTTTGTCACGTTCGCGATGTTGACGTGATTTTGCGTATCCTGCATGAGGTTTAATTAAATATTTACCCTATTCACGCGTCACGCGTTACACATCACATCACATCCTCCTCGTGAAAACTCACACCTAACTCAATCATTAATTAAAACCCAAGAATTATATACACAGGAAACTGTGAAAATTTTCTTAAAGTTGATAAGATAATATATGCAGAACGAGTCTGAAAAAGGAAAATTCACTGTCGATAATTTTTTTTTGAAATTCGTCTAAAAGGTTTCCCGAAAAAAAAAAAAGAAAAGAACAAGTAAACTACGTATACACACACGAATGAATAAATAAATAAAAAAAGAAAACAAATTTAAAAATGGTTTGTATTATTCTTTTTTTTAAAACGCCATCTTTCTCCACACCTGGCTCAGGTCTTTTTACGAAATTAAAAATTTATTTTTTATTTAAATAGAAAAAAAATGAATAACAAAAAGAGAGGAGAGAGAGAGAGAGAGAGAGAGAGAGAGAGAGAGAGAGAGAGAGAGAGAGAGACA
>NW_002987886.1:152381-170619 GCF_000006295.1 Pediculus humanus corporis | reverse complement strand
AAACAAACATTGAAAAGATTAAAATCTCAAAAACCTTTTCCCTATCTCTATCTCTCTCTCTCTCTCTCTCTCTCTCTCTCTCTCTCTCTCTCTCTCTCTCTCTCTCTCTCTCTCTCTCTCTCTCTCTCTCTTAATCGAAGAAAAACAAATCGTTTTAATTCGTAACACGCAAACCTAAACCACCTTCATCGAATCGAAAATGAAAACGAAGATAAAGGAAAGGAAATAAAAGCTGTTAGCACATCTTTAATCATCCGAATAGAAATTCGAATCTTCATTTTCGCAAATGCCTAAAAAATCCTTTGCCCTTTAAACTTTGAACTTCCGTTATTTTCCTCTTTTTTTCCCTGAATCCTTTTCTCGATCGTTTTAAGTGTCTTACAATAAAAAAACTCTAAATATCAACTATCGAAAATATTAAAATTTTCATAACAAATTAAAAACGCATCCTATTGTCCGGCATATGCATTAAACTCCGATTTCGATATCTCGAATCATCTGTATGTACGATAATAATGATAATATGATAATAATAAAAAAATTAAACCATTGAATTTCCCCCGTATTTTCCTCAAAATTTTCCGACTTTTCCGCGTTTAATCCGAGTTGATGATTCCCTTTTTGTTTATAATCCCTTTATTTAATTAAAAATAAATCATAAAATTATTTAATTAACGCGACGTGTAATAAAACAATGGTGATGATGATAATAATAATAATAATAAATTAATCTCTTTTTTTTTTTTTTTGAACGCGATAACCTTTACGACATCAAAAAAAAAAAAATTTAAATTTAAATTTAAAGGTTCGCTTATCAATCCATATAGTAAAAGGAAAGAGAATTCCGATTATTGAAATTGCTGAAAGAAAAATTAAAATGCAGCAATGGCGGCGGCAGCAGCAGCAGCAGCAGCATTAGCAGCAACGAAAGTAAAAAAAAAAAAAAAAAAACCTTTCACCTTTTCACCTTGGTTTCTAGAAATGAAATCGAATGCAAAAACTCCCTCCCCCTTCAGAATTCGTTAGTTACCTTACCAATGAATAAAATATAATAAAAACTAAATAAATTATTTAAACGGTTAAATATGAAAAAATTAGAAAAATAAAAAAAAAAATCGGAAATGCAACGAACGGGGGAGAAGAAGAGGGGAGGGGGATGAAAGAGAAAATGAAATTTTTAGGTAAACTTTTATACCTGATACAATAAACAACAAAAAAAAATTTTTTTTTTCCCCCCCTACATTCATTCGAAATAGAAACGAAAAGTCGTCGGAAAATTTCAAATTTTCGATACACCTTTTTTTCTTTCCTTTTCTTTTCTTTTCTTTTCTTTTCCGTTTTCCTTTTTTCTTTTTTCCTTTTTTTTTTTTTTTTTAATTTTTATTAATCAAAGTAATAAAATTAAATTTGCCCAAGTTAAATTTATGTAAATAAATTAAAACTAATTAGAAATGGAAAAAAAAAAAAAAAAAAAGGAAAAGGAAAATTAACTTTTATCATTATCATCATCATCATCATCATCGTTCTAGGCAGGCAGGCAGCCTTTCCTTTTTTTCCCCTCCTCTTCCTCTCCCTACCTCCTCCTACCCCCCAACCTCAGATGAAATTACTTTCGATACAAAAGCTTTCCCTTTACAATAAAAAAAAAAAAATTCCAGGGATTCAGCCAATCGCTGTAATTTTATCAATTTAACCCTTACGACGAGCTTTTCCGACCCTTCTTCTCACGTGGGGTAAAAAAAAAAAAAACCGTTTTAACGACGATAACTTTGAAAAATTTCAAATTCGTTTTGCTCTTAACAACAAACAAACAAACCGAAAGAAAATGAGAGGAAAACAAATTTTTTTTTTTTTTAATATTTAAAGGACGATTTTGACATTTTCAATTTTTACAAAACTTTCGTCTCATTTCCGTGTAGTAAAAAAAAAAAAAAATTTTTTTAAAATTAATTTTAAATGAAAAAAAAAAACCGTTGGTTGGAAAAGTAATTATTACTTTTTACCACAAACCGTAGAAAATATTTCATCTCGTTTCACTTTCATTCTTCTTCTTCTTCGGCAAAAAAATTTAAAATAATAATTTCTGAAAGAAGGGAAAAATTCGACATTATTCCCTTTTTTTTTTTTTTTTCCTTTTTTTAAACTTTCTACCGGGATTCCCGGTATGACGTGGGATTAAATTTTCCCATCATCATTTCCTTTCCCTTCTCTAACAACATTTTTAATTTTTTTCAATTTTTAAAACTCGATAATAATAATTTTTTTATAAAAAAAAAAAACCCCCATTTTCTCACCCCCATTTTTTTTTTACGCGGAAAATTTTTTAAATGGTATTTTTTAACAGACGAGCAAACTTTTGGAATTTTCTTTCTCCCCCCCCCCCTCTTTCAATTTTTAATTTAACAACTTTTGAATTAAAAAAAAAAAAAAACCCCTTCTCGAACCCTATTAATTTAAAATAAAAAAAAAAAAAAAAAAAGAGCAAAAAAAAAAAAAAAAAAAAAAAAAAAACTCATAATATAGTTATCAATAAAATCATTCAAACTGATAAAAAACTAAAGGGGGGGGGTGAGGGGAAAAAGGAAAACTTTAAAACTTTCTTTTATTTTCTTAATCAACGCCCCGTTCAAAAAATAAAAAGTCAACCCGAATAAAAATTTGCGATGATGGTTTAAAAAAACAAAAAAAAAAAAAAAAGAAAAGAAAATGAAAATTTTTCACGTTTTTTTTTTTTTTATCACGAAAACCTCGCGTTAAAAAATTTAAAAAAAATTTTTTTTTTTGTTACTTTTTTGAATTTGAAAGCGCGTGCTTTGAAATCTCACTTTGAAATCTCAACTAAAACCCACGAGGTTGAAAAAAGCCGGCATCTGAGAAAACCGTACGCGGAAAAAACAAAAAAATAAACACGCACGGACAATCTCTCTATCTCTCTCTCTCTCTCTCTCTTTTCCGTCTGTCACTTCCTCTTTCCGTTTTCCATCTTTTTCTTTTATCGAGAGCGCATGACGGAAAAACGCAGAGAGGAGAAAAAAAAGAAAAAAAGAAATTTTCTAATAAAAAAGCAACCGGGAAAATTTCACGTGAAAACGATCCGGACGTGTAATTTTCCAAACGCATGCACGCACGCACGCACGCACACGCACAAAACTTATATAAATAAAAAAAACATGTTTAACGTTCAAACACCGAATTAAATAAATAAAAAAAAAAAATTCTATGATAATCGAGTCCAAAAAACTTTTCCAACTTTTTCGATGTACGTAAAAAAAAAAAAAAAAATTTCCACACGTCGAAAATTTAAAATTTTCCATAATTTTTCCTTCCTTCCTCCTTTTCTCTCTCTCTCTCTCTCTCTTCCGATTCCATATATTGCAAAAAAAATTATAATTAACGACATGTTTTCTACGGAGAAAATTTTTTTTTTTTCGTTTTATAAATTGAAATTTCATCATTGTTTTTACAAGATTTAATTGAAAGAGAGAGAGAGAAAGAAAGAGAAAGAGAAAGAAACGATCGAAATAATAATAATAATTAAATTAATTTGACCGTGATAAAACAAACGTTTGCGTTTGTTTGTTTTGTTTCCGATATTAAAAATTATACAATCAAGTCGAAAAAATTAATTTTAAAGAATAAATTTTTTATGATTTTACGGTTGTCGGAATAATATTAATAATAATAATAATAATAATAATAATAATAATAATAATAATAATAATAATAATATATGTATCATATATCGCGAAATACAATATTCAAAATTATTATTATTATTATTATTATTATTATTATTATTATTAAATTCATTTTCATTCGATCGATCGATCTATCATCGATTTTACATCATCAATTAATTAATTTTCTAACGATATTTTTAAATTAAATTCCGACGTTGTTGTTGTTGTTGTTGTTGTTGTTGTTGTTGTTGTTGTCGTCGTCGTTGTCGTCGTCGTCAAACTCTGTCATTAAAATCTTTTCTTTTTTTTTTTTTTTGTCTACTCTCGTCTTTAAAATTTTAAACAATGGTGCAAGTTGAATGAATTAAAAAAAAATGATGCAATTATTAATATTATTACCAACGACAAAATTGCATTTATAAAATCTTGGCAGGTTTCGAATCATTTCCGGTTGGTATTAATAATAATAAAACACTTAAACGACTCCAGTCTAACAATCAACAAATGAATGCATGCACACCACGACTATTTTATTATTATTATTATTATTACTTTTTTTGTTTTTCAGGTGTTTGAAATAAAATATTACGACACGTCGTCGCGTTTACGATTAAACAAAAAATTTGAAATTCCAGATTTTTCTTTTCTTCTTCCCCCCCCCCCCCCCATGCGGAAGTAATCGAATTACCAATTAAAAATTAAATCGAAAAAAAAAAATCACCCCGCGTAAAGTTTTTCTTTATCTTTTTTTTTTTTGTAATAACAACGCAATGTAATTCGATTGAAATAAATCTTTTCGCGGTTACGATAGGAAAAGCTCGGAAAATGGGGGGCAAAGGTAAGGTAAAGGGGCGGGGGATAAGACGAAATTCGATCCATCGCGTCGCGCTTTGATTTCACTTGTTTTTCGCAATAAGATTTTCTTTTCCCCCCTCCCTCCGCTATAATTACACGAAAGAAAGTATTAAAATCTCATTTGGAATAATACGACGGATCGCGAAAACATTTTAACGCACATCCCCACGTAATAACAATCGCTCGCGCATTTAATTCAACGATTAATAAAAATCAAATTAAATTTAAACAATTCGAACCAACATTTCGATTATATTCTTTTCGTAAAAATAAAAAAAAATAATAATAATGCAAACGACAACACGGACGACGACGACATCGACCGACAACAACAACAACAACAACAAGACACGAATGAAATTTCAATAAAAAAAAAAAAAAAAACGCAAAACCAATCAACAACCTTCAAACAGCCAAAATCCATTAGGTAACGCTGAGAACGAAAAGAAAACAAGAGGGGGGGGGGAAAGCAGAAAAAAAAAGGAAAACGCGAGCCTATCAATCTCGTATCAACACATCCCGTTTTCTCTCTTTTTTTATTTATTTACTTATTAATTTATTTTACGGGATGTTTGCTTTTTTCTTTCTTTCTCCTCTTCCTCCTCCTAACATTAATTAACGAAAAAATTGACAACAAACAAACATTTGAAAAAGGAAACAGAAAGAGGAGAGAGAGAGAGAGAGAGAGAGAGAGAGAGAGAGAGAGAGAGAGAGAGAGAGAGGAGAGAGAGAAGAGAGAGAGAGAGAGAGAGAGAGAGAGAAAGAGAGAGAGAGAGAGAAAGAGAGAGAGAGAGAAAGAGAGAGAGAGAGAAAGAGAGAGAGAGAGAAAGAGAGAATGCATAGTAAAGAAAGTTAACAACAAACCATTATACAAACAATTTTTTATTTTTGAATTATTATTTAACTTGAATGAAAAAAAAAAAAAAATCGTTTTTTTTTCTCAATTTCTCATTTATATATAAAAATTTTTTCATATATATATATAAAAAAATAAATATATATATATATTTTTTTTCTTTTAGTATCGGGATAAAGTGTGATTTCCCGGGAGGACCCGGGAAGAAAAAAAAATCTTTTCCGAAAAAAAAAAAGTAAAACTTTTCAACTTTAATTTTCACGTGAAAGGTAATAAAACTTAATGTTTGAAAAAAAATTTCAATCTGCCTATACTTTCTTTTTTTTTTTTTTTTTTCAATAACGCAACTCAAATTTAAGCCACACAATTGAGTCTTAAGAGTTTGAAAAAAAAAAAAAAAAAAAAAAAAAAAAATAATAATAATAATAATAATAATAAATTAAAAAAAAAAGAGGGAAAAAAACAATTTTTTTTTCAGTTGGTAAAACTTAAACCTCATTAATTAATTATCCGTTTTTTCGAAAATTTCGACAATGAAATAAAATTTCTACCTACCCCTGGCTCCCCTCCTCCCTCCCCTGATGAAAAAAGCAAAAAAAAATCTCCCCAGTGAAAACAAATGTTCGACATTGAAAGTTGATAGAAAACCTTTCGAATCTTTTTTTTTCGTTTTTCCTTTTTCGTTTTCTTCTTCATTGTTTACAAAAGTCAAAATTCAATTCGAAAAAAAATTTTTTTTTTTTTTCCTCCAACAAAAACCCATAAATTTTTCAATTTTATTATTCCGGGTCCCCAATCAATTTTTTATTGTCATCCCCTTTGGCAAAAAAGACTAATATTCTGTTATTTAAATATTCCCGCTTTCTCTCTCTCTCTCTCTCTCGATATTTCCTTTTTTTTTTTGTTTATGACAATTTAAAATTATTCTACCGATCGAAATAGAAAGAGATAGAAAATAGAAAGAGAAAGAGAAAAAGAGAGAGAGAGAGAGAGAGAGAAAGAGTGAAAACATTAATAAATCATTTGATGAAATCCGTTGGGTAAAATATCTTTAATTGCACTCCGAAAAGATTATTTAAAAATAAAAAACAACAAATAAAAAATAAATAAATAAATAAAAATCATACTTTTATGTTTTTCTTTTTTCTTGTTTTTACAACCCCATTAAATTTTTTTTTTTTTTTTTTACAACGAATTCTCTTATTTTCTTTTTTTTTTCCCCCCAAAAAAAAAGAAAAAAATTCTCTCTCTCTCTCTCTCTTTCTCTTTTTTTTCCGGTACAACGAATACACCAGATTTGATTTTTCTCATCATCATTTTTTTTTGCAACTTTTTAACCCTTAAACTAACTACCCACGTTTTACTAAAAAAAAAAAAAAAAAAAAAAAAAACATAGAAGAATAATCGTGACTCGAATATTTCAATTTTGTATTTAATAATTCATTTAAAGTATTTTGAGAGAGAAAAAAAAATATAAAAAAATAAAAAAAAAAAGAAAATTTTCCGGAAAAGTCGAGAATGTTAAAATTGTTACACACGCGCATGCGCACACACTTACATTTACACATTCACATATAAATAAATATATATATATATATTTATTTTCATCATTTTATTACGCGCATCAACGCATATAAAACAAACGAAACGCACGGAGGGGGGGAGGGGAGGGGAGGGGAGGGTTATAACTAATCGTAAATAGCGTCAAATATAAATTACTATTATTATTATTATTACCACTAACGCCCACTTCCTTAAACTCTTATGCGATGATATTATCAATGATGATGATGATGATAATAATAACACAATACTAAATTAATTCGATTGATTATTTTTTCCTATCGACCGAGAGAGAGAGATAGAGAGAGAGAAAAAAAAAATTAATTAACAATTAATAAATTAAAGTTTGGCATCGACGGAAAAAGCATACGATTTTATATATATATATTTTTCTCATTAAAAATAAAAATAAATTCAACGTAATAAAGATTAATTAAACTACCAACATTTTTTTCATTTTTTTTTTTTCTTGCAAAAATTGCTTGCTTCGAGAAGTTTCTCTCTAATTAAATAAAAAAAATCCTCCATAGCGTGAAAGAAAAGGAAAAAATTAATAAAAAAAAAGGGGGGGAGAAGGGGGAGAAGAGGAGGAAAGGAAAAAGAATTCTTTAAAGTAATTTTATTAGGAGAAAATTTTTTTTTTTTTTTTTTTTTAAATTTAAAAAAAAAAAAAAAAAAAAAGAAAACTACAAAAATTTAAGTTTTCCAAAAACAAAAAAAAGGAAAAAAAGGGGGGGAAGTAAACAATCTAATCAATAAAAGCTAACGAATAGTTCAAAAAAAAAAAATAAAAAATAAAATAAAGAAAAACCTTTTTAAATTTACCAAAAATTAGTAGCCGGAAAAGTTTGTTGGATTTTTCTTTTCTTTTTTTACTTTTTCCCTCTTTTTTTTTGTTCCTTTTTTTTTTAATTTGAAATTTTTTAAAAAAAATAAACGAATTTTTTTTTTTTTCAACGTAAAGTAAAGATGGAATAAATAAAAAAAAAACAAATTTTCGAAAGGGAGGGGAGGGGGGCGATTAATTTTCTATAACAAAAACTCACTAAAAAATGAAAAGTTAAATTTCAATTTTCACCGAAAAAAAAAAAAAACTCTCCAAATGCTAACTTATTCGTATTTTTTACCATTTTTAAAGTAATTAAAATAATTTTTCTTTTTTTAAATCCACCGCCGGAAAAGTAACAAAAACTTTTTGGAAAACATAAACAAAAAAATTTTCATCAAAAAATTCATTTGGTCAAGTTGGGGACCGCGTTAAAATCACCCCAAATTTCGTTTAAAACATGTGCGACGTCATCGTTTTCAAAAAAAAATTTTCAAAACAAATGCTAATAAATTAACGAATGTTTATCCTCACCATTATCATTATTATTATTATTTCATTTCACATTTTGTTGTTGTTGTTGCAAAGTCGCAAAAACAAAAAAGGAAAACAAACAAACTCTTTTGAACTTTAAACTAATAAATTAATTAAAACAAACAACAAAGCGCAACAAAAATTCCAACGTGAAAATCATCATTAGCTTTTGTTTTATCATCATCATCATTATCATTATCATCATTATTTCATTCATTTAAAATCCTCCCTGATAATTTTCAATGTCGTTTAAACGGTCTCCGTTCGTTTATTCGTTCACTTTTCGTTAATTTGTTTTCCTTTTTTAATATAACTCTCTCTCTGACCCTCGCTCATCGCTTTTTCCCTTTTTACTAAAATTATACCTAAATTTTAACGAAATCTCAAAGCTTTAAAACTAAAAAATTATTCCCTCGGGCACGATTTTGTGGAATGGATGGGGGGGAAGAGGGAAGGAGAAAGAGAAAGAGAAAGAGAGAGAGAGAGAGAGAGAGAGAGAGAGAGAGAGAGAGAAGGGATTGAAAAAACAGAGTGGAAAATACAAAAATATTAAAATCATCAAAATAAATGTTAGAAAAAAACAAAAAGTTTTTTTTTTGTTTAAACCCACCCCCCCCAATAAATTCCCCCGCCAAAAAAAAAAAACAAGTTTCATTATCATTATCATTTATTTACTTATTTTTACCTGCACGAATTGTTTTATGCATTCGTTTCCGTGTTGCCTAAGAAAATCTTGTAAACGCGCCATTCCTTCCGCCGATAACAATTTATATCCGTTATTACATCCCCCGCCATCATTGTTAACCAAAACATTATCTATTACGTCATTCCGATATTTGATTTTATCGATAACATTGTTACTGATAACACCATCGCATTTATTATTATTATTAATAATATTATTATTGTTGTTGTTGTTGTTGTTATTTGTGTTACGATTCATATCCATTCCGTCGTCCTCCTTCGAGGGAGTAATCCCTTCCTTACGATACAGCATAATTATTATTTTAAATTTTCCATTCACGTTTACCAAAAGTCAAATTTGGAAAATTTTCGAAATCGTATCGACTGAGTTTTTAAAACAAAATTTTCCGATTCGAATCCAATGAATAAATAAATAAATAAATAAACATTATTTAAACGAAATAATTCCCTTCGAAATTTTAAATTTAATTTTCATCGATCGAATAACTAACGTTATTTTAAAATAATAATAATAATTCACGTCGGTAAATATATAAAAAAAAAAGTTTATTAATGAGAGGTAAAAAAAAAAAAAAAAAGGATTTTCAAAACTTTTAAAACTAAAAATAATAATAATAATAATAAAATGAAATTTATAGTTAGTCGAAAAAAAAAAAAAATTATAATCTTAATAATAATAAACCTGAAAAAAGGGAAAATTTCAAAATAATAATAATAATAATAATAATAATAATAATAATAAATTTGAAAATGAATAAACTCCCGCAGTTTTCCCCCTCTTTTAATAAAAAAAAAAAAAAAAAAAAAATTAACAAAAAAAAAAGAAAAATTTTTCTCTTTTCTCTTCTTCCATTAAAAACTTTTAATTTACAATATAATAAAATAAAATGAACAAAAAAAAAAAAAGAAAAAAAAAGAAAAAAGAAAAATGAAAACCATTTTCACACCTTGATGTACACTTTTCACGACCAAAAATTTTTTTTTTTTTTTTTTTAATATTAAACTCTTCACACTTTTATCACGGTAGTAACAAGATTACATTTTTTTTTTTTTTTTCATGCCACATTTTCCACATTTTAAAAATTTTAATATTATAAGTGAAATAATTTCCACCGAGTTTTTTTTTTTATTTTTTATTTTTGCCAAGGAAAACTAAATATAATTTCACCGGAAAAACAAACAACTTAAATTATACGCAAAGAAATTTTAAAGTTTTTTTGTTTAACCGCTAAAAAAAACTTAAAATCAAGCACTGAAAGAAATATATATATATTTTTAATTTTGACATTTTAAATAATTTTTTTTTATGTATTTAAAACTCTTTAAATTTTCTTTTCTTTTTTAATTTTCCACATATTTTCCATGTGCTACTTAAACAAACGAGGAGGCGGCAAAAAAAATAAATCCGCGAAAATTAAAAAATTTTTTATTATTCAATGATGTTCTCAAGTGAAGACCCATAACTCCTTACACGACGTTTTCCCGCCCCCCCCTCCTCCCCCCTCCCCAAAAAAAACATTATTTCATCGACGTGTCACTACTCTATTTAAACGAAATAAAATTCGAATACAAAAAAAAATAGACTCAAAGAGATAAACCGATAAAGACCCGACAAAACCTCTCTCTGAACGTTTCGCGAACACTAAAACGCGATTTTACATTAAAGATGTTCTCGGTGGTTGTGCTGACGTTGATATAGTTGCTTCTGCTGCGGCGGCAGCAGCAGCAGCAGCAGCAGCCGCTGCCGCCGCCGCACCTTTGCCTTTACTTTTTCGTCTTTTCTCTCGTGGGAAATCCCGAAAAAAAAAAAAAAATTTTTTTTCTTTTTCTCCTTTATACACTCTAATATTGCTTTACCATTTTTGTCAAATTTAATGAGAAAAATTTTTATGAAAACTCGTTTTTTCCAAAAAAAATTATATATATATATCTTTATTGTTCATTTTCTAAACGAAGTTTTTCTTTTCTTAACAAAAAAAACTACCTATATCGAATATCACGTAAAAAAAAAAATAGTTGTTTTTTTTAAAATCATAGATTCATAATAAATCTTTTGCTATTTCCGTTAACCTAAACCTGAACGAGATACGTCAAATTCAATCACAAATTTACATTTTAACCGTCATAAAAAAACACAAAAAAAAAAAAAATTATAAAAAATCATTCAAACTTTTACGAATTTCATACGCATTCATTTAAAAATCATCAACTAGAAAAGTTTTCTTTTTAATATAAAATTTTGTTCTTAAAATTAGATAAAACGCATTTCGAATATTTTTATAAAAAAAAAGTAGATCAGAATAATTTTAAATAAACTTGTAAAACATTCCAGTCTCACGTGGTAAGGAAAAGGTCACAAATTCATTTGTAATCATCTTAAAACCGAATTTTCATTTTTTGTTTTTTTTTTCCACGAAATTTTTATAAAGGTCGAAAACAGTTTAGGGCGGAATCGAATTTTAAATTTCAATTAAAAAAATCTATGCAAAACCCCCCTTTCTTGTAAAATCAACAATCCTTACATTCGCTTAAACCAAAATAAACGATTTTATTTATTAATGAGTTCGAATTTCGAAAATATTTCCTCACGCGTTATAACAAAATTTTGATCTAATTACTAATGAAATTTCCATTCTTTTTCTCTCTCTCTCTCTCTCTCTGTGAAAATATATATATATAGAGAGAAAGAGAGCAAAAAAAAGAAAAAACTATTAAACTCATCGTAAAATATTTATTTCAAATAATAATAACAATAAAAAACGTTAAAAACTTCATTTCGTTCCATTATATATTACCTTTTATATTTATTCTCGTTTTCTATTTTTTATTTTCGATGAAACACAATAACAAAAAAATGGCAAAAAAAAAAAAAACTAAAAAAACTAAACAACTAAAAAAAAATTACTAAATCAATAAGGAGCCATGTTTAGATATTTTTATTGTCGTTAAAATCTATAAAAAATTATCGTAAAATAAATTTTCTACAAACAACAAAATTCATTATTACGATAATACTTTTAAGGGTGAGGGAGAGAAAGAGAGAGAGAGAGAGAAAGAGAAAAAACTCGGAGTATTTTCGACCTTTTTTTTTTTTTTTTTTCAATTACAAAAATTTTCGTTTGATAATAATTATTTGAAAACAAACAAACAAACAAACAGACAAACAAACAAATTAGTGATAAATGAATCGAACGGTTCATAAAAATCAATTTTAATTTTATACCCGATATGATGGAAGCCATTAAAAAAAAAATATCGATGGCTACGAATCGCACATCAAAAAAAAAAAAAATATTCAAAACATCAACTCGTTTAGTTTTTCCAGAGGAGAAAAAAAAAAAAAAAAAAAAAAGAAAAAAGAAAAATTAATTTGCTTTTGCTTGTTTAGAATGTTATTTAAAATAATTAATTTTTTAAGGGTTGAAAATCCTTGTGGAGCATTCTACAGGGCGGAAAATAAAACTCGATGGGGAAAAAAAGGGAAAAGAGAGAGAGAGAGAGAGAGAAAAAAAAAAGAAGTGAATTTAGACATCTATCGGTCAAAATAAAAACTTATTTCACAATTTTGTGTTCCAATGTCTCCCATTATCTCCTACGACTCCTCAATAAATTTTCACATGAATTTTTTTTTCTTTTTTTTTTTTTTTTGGTAATCGTTCAAACGTGAAAATGTCGTACCTATTATGTTAACACAAAAAGGTTCTGAATTTTATCAGGTACTTATTTTAGATTTGTCTTAACAATAATTAATTTTTTTTTTTAGGTACACAGATGACCAACTCAGATTTCGAACAAAAAAAATAAAGAACAAGAAATTCGCCATCATGTTTTTTTTTTTTTTTGCTTATATTTATTCCTTCTTTCCTCTTCCCCCCTTTTAACTCCCACAAATTTCACGTTTACAATGAGTAATAATAACGGGTTTATATATTACTTTTAAAAAAACCAACCAACCAACCACAATTATCTTTTTTTTTTTTTTTCGAAAAGATATTTCGATCCCGAGTTTTTCATTGTGCGTTTCGAGAACCTGTCACGAGATAAAAGAAAAAAAAAAAAAGGTGATATGCCAGCCAAATATAGACGAATATAACGGATAAATTTCCCAAATTTTATTATCATTATTATTTCTCTTTATCTTTTCTTATCGCCCCAAAACAAAAAAAAAATAAATAAATAAATTTCGCGCAATACAAAAAAAAAGTTTTTTATTTTTTTATTTTTTATAATCCTTGTTTACCTTTGGTATTCAATATCGAAAATAAGTAGAAGAGAGAGAGAGAGAGAGAGACAGAGGGAGAGAAAGAGAGAGAGAGAGAGAGAGAGAGAGAGCGAGAAAGAGAGAAAGAGAGAAAGAGAGAGAGAAAATTTTTCTTCATTCTAATTAAAAGCGAAATTTTCAACGGAGATATAACAATAACAACAACAACAACAACAACAACAATAATCGGTAATTATATATAATGATAATTACCTCTAATTATCACCGAATTAATTTTAATCCAAAATGGTGACTGTCAACGGGGAAAGCAGAAGCAGAAGAAGCAGAAGAAGAAGCAGAAGAAATATTTATTTTACTCGTTCGCTAATTGTTTTTTCCTCAACTTTTTTTTTTTCTTTCTAAAGAAAGCTTTCGATACTTATTAAGTGAAATTGTAATTTGTGTAAAATAACGCGTAAAATCCCCCTACGTAAAATTTTCAACGGGAAATATTTACTATCCATTTTAATAATAATAATATTTTTTACAATTGACGTATGACGTTGAAAAAACGTCGTAACGACGCATAGAAAAAAAAAAAAAAAAAAAAAAAAATCAAACTCATTTTTTCTTTTGCCCAACCGCGAAAATCTCATGGAAATTTCTATTGAAATTGATAATCACGATAAAATTTAATTGCCTTTATGAGATTTTCCAAGTTTTCCAACCGGTTTTCCAGTTTAAAGTTTTCGTAAGAATCGATCGAGTAAATAAAAAAAAAAAGTTTATAAAAATTTTAAAATAATTCAACAAAAAAAAAAAAAAAAAGTTTTCCTTCGTTCGATTCTATTTTTTTTTTTTTTTTTTTTTAAATAATTGACGATTAAAATATGATATTAATACAGAGAGAAAGAGAGAGAGAGAGAGAGAGAGAGAGAGAGAGAGAAAACCAACCTATATAAAATCAAGGAACCGTTTATTTGAGGTAAACAAAAAAAAAAAAATTGTCGGAGCGGAAATGAATTAAAAAAATTATTGTCCACGTCCATATCCGTTTTTTTTTTTCGGTGATAAGTGCATTGTAAAATATATTATATTATTTTTTTTGTTCATATTCCGTGACAAAATTTTTTTTTTTGAAACCTGGCCCAATAACAACAACAACAACAATAACAACAACAAAAATGTATGTAAAAAACAATAATAATAATAATAATTTTATTGTTTTTATGTAATTTCGCTTTTCCCTTTGTAAACAAAAAAAAAAAAAATGAATGAACGACGTAATAAAACATTTAAAAACAACAACAACAACAATTTTTTTTTTTTTTTTTTTTTTAAATTTAACCCCCCCCCCCCCCCCGACCAGTTAGAAATTTATTGAATTTTTTTTTTTTTTTTCTTACTTGAAATTATTCCTTTTTCCTTTTTGTCATGATAAAAAGAAGAAAATTTTACTTCGGTTTGAACGTTACGAATAAATCATCTTACCTGAAAATAATAAAAAAAATAAAAAATCGTTAAAAAAATGATTATTTCCAAAAAAAAAAAAAAAAAAAAAAAAAACAAGTAAAATTACTATCGTACGTAATTATTAAGTTTTGAAAAAAAAATTTTTTTTTTTCGTTTATAATAATAATTAATTAATTTAAATTTGTAAACCTGAATTATTCAGGTATGAACAATAGTAACGATTGTGCATTATTTAAGATAACGAAAAAAAAAAAAATATTTATGTGTAATAAAAATTATATTTAAAAGTTTTGATACAAAATTTACTATGAATTATTTATTATTGTTAGTTATATATATATTTTATTATTATTATTATTATTATTTTTTACTTTTATGTACAAACATTAAATTTTTTAAACATTCATTTCAGGTTTAAACACACATACACACACTCGATTCGTGAGAATTATGAAATTTAAAACTTATAAACTTTTTATAATATTTTTTTTTTTTTTTTTATATATGTATACGCCATGTTCCGTTTTAAAATGGTGTGATATTTATTATTGTAAAATTTAGTTTTTTTATAGTAAGGGTTTTTATGATACGCATTAAAAAAATTTTCAACGTTTTTTATTTTCAAAATACCATATATATGTATCATAAAAATTATATATTATGTTTTATTATATGGTTCCGCTACATAATTCCGAAAACATTTTAATTATTTACACCCATTTTTCAAAAAATCGTTTGAAATGAAATTTCCTTTGACCTGTTAATTGATGGTAAACGATTCGATCACCATCTACTCGTTTTCATCTACTCTTCGTCTTATTATACTGTCAGAACTCAAAAAAAAAAAAACCGTTAATAAATAATATCATTAATTAATTAATTCAATTTTTTTCTCCTATTTAAATACAAATACGTGAAAATTTTTTTAAGAAACCCCCGATCGAAAATAATAATAATAATAATAATAATAATAATAATAATAAATAAAATAAAAGAAATTCAAGGTTTAAATTTTCAATCGTCGTCAATTTCATATAAAATGGGTGAAAAGTGAGGCTTTCACACTCGAAAAGGTTTAATACCTTTAAAATTGACAGTTTGCCTGAAAATTAATGTAAGGCGAGCGCCTCTCCTCGTATTGAGCATTTATTAATTTATCACGAGACGTGAGCAATATCTCTCTCTCTCTCTCTCTCTCTCTACGAGCTAAGAATAGAAAAAGGGGGAATAAAAAAAAAAAAAAAAACCACAATATTACATGATTTTGGTGACACACACATACACACACAGAGAGAGAGAGAGAGAGAGACTACAAATAAATTTTTTCCTTTTTTCCTTTGACTTTTAACCAATTATTATTATTATTATTTTTTAATAATTATTCGTTGCATCGTACTTTATTTTAAATTATCCATAAGTTAAAACAAATAAAACCCTCACGTATACCCGTGATATAAATTTTAAATAACTCATCATTTAAATTTTATAACAGACATTATTATCATCTAAAATAAAAAAAAAAAAATTACTACCGCATTGTAAAAAACCTTTAAATTTACGATACACATATCCAAGAGGAATAAAAAAAAATAAAGCAACCTTTTTTTTTTTTTTTGTTTAACAAACAAAAAATTTTTACTGTAAATTTATAAATGCGGTCGTTGAAAATTATTCAACGTTTTTCACATTTATCAAATTTTATTATTTTTTTCGTTTTCTTCTTCTTTTTTTCTTCTTCTCGAATTTTCTCAGATTATTTGACTTAATATAAATTAATATATGCATATATACATATATATATTCTCTCATTAAAAACCTCTTAGGTCAAATAAAAATAGAAAAAAAATAAATATTGAAATAAATATCATTTGAAATAATTATTAAAAAATTTAAAAGGAAGTCATTTTAAAAAGTTTCTTCCATCCTCTTCCTCCTCCTCCTCCTCCTCCTCCTCTAAATCTTCTATCCTCCCTGTTGTTGTTGTTGTTACTTCTTTAATCGTTCCCTTTTCATGTGTGCATTCAAATCTTAAAAACTTTTTAAAAAAATAATAAACAAATAATAATAATAATATTTAAAGAAATTTTATTCGTTTTCATCGATTCGACTCACTTATATCACATAATTATTTTTCTAAGTATAAGTAATAATAATAATAATATTAAAATAATATATAAATTTTAAATCATTTGTTTATATTTTTTTTTTTGTTAAACGTATAAAAAAAAAAAAAAAAATACGCAACAACAATTAAATATATGTAAAGTTTTTCGTTTTGAATTTTTTTTTTTATTCAAATTTTAAAAAGCTGCAATTAATAATATTCAAAAAAAAAAAAGAAGAAAAATCCTTTTTAAAAACCTCTTTTAAATTCCAGTTTAATTTAGGTTTCCAATGATAATAATAATAATAAAACTGGAAACTTACGAAAACAAACTTTTAAAAAAAAAAAAACCCAATTAATATTTATTTATTTATTTTAAAATTAAATCGAAATCTTAAATGATTTTTTTTTTTTTTAGGGGGGAGGGGGATTTCACGGTCACGGTAGTGTTACAAAACAAATGATGTTAAAAAAAATAATAATAATAATGATCGTCGTGAAAAACAGCAAAAGTACCACCACGGTTACTTTTATTTTCTCGTCCATTTTCTAATTACCTTCAATTTATTATACAAAAAAAACGGTCGTAAAATATAAAAAGGAATTTCAATAACTCACGTTTAAAGGTTTTTAAAATTTAATTAATTATGTATTGCTTTGATTCTATGCTTTTCATATTAAAAACTAACAAACAAATAAAAACTCGTGAAACGGTTTAAATCAAATATAACGAAATTATTTAAACAAAACAAAACAAAAAAAAAACATTAAAAATATTCGTTCGTTGCAAATTTCAAAAAAAAAAAAAAAAAAAAAACGGGGGGAGAGAGGAAAAAACCGTTTAAATTTTAAACGTTACAAACAACGGGAGGAGGAAAGGAGAAGAAAGGAGGCAGGGGGTGACGACAACAAAAAAAAAAAGGTAAAAACTTTTCCTAAATAATTTTTGTTGACAATTTAACAATCGCCAGGAAAAAATAAACCGGGAAAATCGAGTTTAAAAAAAAAAAAAAAAATTGATAACTTCCCGTTTCTTTCCTTTCCAATCCACCTCGTCTATAAAAATAAATAAATAAATAAATGAATGAATGAATGAATGAATAAAATGAAAAATTTATGAATGAAAAATCTCTTAAATCATTTTAATAATACGACGACTTGAGTAAATTTAAAAAGAATTGTTCAAAACCGACGAAAAATTTTAGAAATAAAATTTATTTTTATTTTATTTTATTTTATTCACCCACACTTTTCGGTATAACAAAAAACTTGGGATTTAAATTTTTCACTTTTGTTCTTTCGTTTTTTACACCGAACGATATCAATGATGATTATGATATAAACTTACGGGGAGAAGAAGAGAGAGGGGAACGAAATGGCAATTTCACCGGAAAAATTAAAATTAAACGAGGGGGCGGGGGCGGGAAACACATTACTCTCA
>NW_002987886.1:150411-152361 GCF_000006295.1 Pediculus humanus corporis | reverse complement strand
TCTCGATTCGTTGCACTTTTTTCGGGATTTTATTGTTTAGCGAAAGAACAAAAATAAAAACAAAATAAAATAAACATAAAAACTAAACGGGATAAAAAAAAAAAAAAAAGAAAAAGAAAAAAGAAAAGGCATTTTCATATTTTTTATTTGTTTTGACGAAAACTGATAAAATTTTCCTTCCCAACCCGGAAAATAAAAAAAAAAAAAAAAAAAAAAAAATATATTTAACTTTTTTTATTTTTTTTATTTTTTACGAGAGACAACTTTTTCTTCACAAAAGCCTTTTTTTTTTTTTTTTTGAAAAAAAAATTTTCCAAACATTTTTCATCATACATTCTAAAATTTCAAATATTTTTTTTTTTTTAAATTAAATGACAAAAATTTTTAATTGTTTACTTTTTTTTTTTTGATGATAATACCATTTTTTTTTCTTTTCCCTTTTTTTTTTGAAAGGAAGTAAAAATTAGCCCTTTTTCAAGAACAATCAACCAAAAGGGGTGATTTTATCTAGAATGATGTTAATTATACATGACGTCAAACAAAAAAAAACAAAAAAAAAAAACAAAAAAGTTGGTTTTCTAACAAAACATTATATTATGAAATTATTTTGTTCTAGAAAAATTTAAAGGACATAAATTCGCAGTATATATATATAAAAAAAAAAAAACATTTAAAATTTTGCAACGGGATTTCAATTGAATCCAATTACGGGATTTTTTTTGTAATGACGAAACAAACATTAAAAAATTATTTTCTCATTTCCTTTTTATATATTTTTCAAATAAAACAAAAGAAATAAAAAAAAAAAACAAATTTGTTTAATTCACAAAATGGCCTCCAATTTTTTTTTTTAGTTGAAATATTGGGGAGGCGTTAAAAAGAGGGATACCTTGAGATTTAGACAGTTCAGAAGGTTAAAAAAAAAAAAAAAAATTCGTATGAGTTAACTCGGCCCCCTCCTGACTCCTCTCCTCCCTTCAAAAAAAAAAATCGAACTTAAACCTCTCTCTCTCTCTCTCTCTCATTAATATTTTTTACATTTATTTATTTATTTTCCAAGGAAATTTTCGCACAATCTGTTTCGGAAAATCTCCTTTTTTTTCTTTTTTTGTGATTTTCATTGTGATCGTTGTTAAAAACTTAAAAACTTTAATTCCTTATTAAACTCATTAGTAATTAACATCAATAAATTTTAATTAATGTGTGATGTAATAAAAAAAAAAAGAGAAAAAAATTTTTTTTTTTACTTCACAATTTACGAATACGTTATTCTATACAATTTTAATTTCAAAAGGATTCAAATTGAGAGAGAGAGAGAGAGAGAACATTTCCTACAAACACACATTTACTTTTTTTAAATTATATATTTACTGTATGTTTGTTTACGTACACCACACATACCACCAGTACCTGAAATAATTTTTAATTAAATGAGAAAAAATAAAAAAAATAAAAATATTTGGAGTTTCAGTCAAATGTACATTAACATTAAATTCAAAGGATCGACGTTTGTACGTCGAAAAACATTCCCCTCTCCCCCCTCACCCTTTCCCTTTCCATTTTTATTTTTAATTTGAATCCTGTAATTAAATTTTAATTTTTAAAGTTACGAAATTTGTTTTGATCGTACAAAATAAAACATAAATCAATTGTTAAATACTCTATAGAAAAAGGTAACACAAAAGAATAATTGTTAACAAATTATTAATCATTTCTAATTAAAATTCAAAAAAAAAATAATAATAATAATAAAAAATAAAGAGACGACACTATAATAATGGTGGTGCTTTTTTTTTTTTTGTATTCAATTTTTTTTGATACGTGATACCCATTACTCCACGCGATTCCAAATCGAAAAAGCCCATCCTTAATAACATTTGCATATTTAAAAAATCTCATGTCCGGTGCATGATGCATTTAACTCACACGTTTGTAAACAAAGAAAACAAA